>NC_057808.1:388665154-389030901 GCF_018294505.1 Triticum aestivum | reverse complement strand
GGGCAGGCCGCGCGCCCCTCCCCCTCTGGTCCGAATTGGACTAGGAGAGGGGGGGCGCCCCCCTTTCCTTCTCCCTCTCCCCCTTCTAGCTTTCCCCCTCCTAGTAGGAGTAGGAAAGAGGGGAGTCCTACTCCTACTAGGAGGAGGACTCCTCCTCCTGGCGCGCCATAGAGGGCCGGCCGGCCTCCTCCCTTGCTCCTTTATATACGGGGGTAGGGGGCTGATACGTGTCCAACGTATCTATAATTTTTGATTGTTCCATGCTATATTATATTCTGTTTTGGACATTAATGGGCTTTATTATACACTTTTATATTATTTTTGGGACTAACCTATTAACCGGAGGCCCGGCCCAGAATTGTTGTTTTTTGCCTATTTCAGAGTTTCGCAGAAAAAGAATATCAAACGGAGTCCAAACGGAATGAAACCTTCGGGAACATGATTTTCGGAACAAACGTGATCCAGAGGAGTTGGACCCTACGTCAAGACATCAACCAGGAAGGCACGAGGTAGGGGGCGCGCCTACCCCTGGGAGCGCCCTCCACCCTCGTGGGCCCCACGTTGCTCCACCGACGTACTTCTTCTTCCTATATATACTACGTACCCCCAAACTACCAGAGACAGAGCCAAAAACCTAATTCCACCGCCGCAACCTTCTGTACCCGCGAGATCCCATCTTGGGGCCTTTTCCGGAGCTCCGCCGGAGGGGGCATCGTGTTGGAAATATGCCCTAGAGGCAATAATAAATTGGTTATTATTATATTTCCTTGTTCATGATAATCGTTTATTATCCATGCTAGAATTGCATTGATAGGAAACTCAGATACATGTGTAGATACATAGACAACACCATGTCCCTAGTAACCCTCTAGTTGACTAGCTCGTTGATCAAAAGATGGTTACGGTTTCCTGACCATGGACATTGGATGTCGTTGATAACGGGATCACATCATTAGGAGAATGATGTGATGGACAAGACCCAATCCTAAGCCTAGCACAAGATCGTGTAGTTCGTTTGGTAAGAGCTTTTCTAATGTCAAGTATCATTTCCTTAGACCATGAGATTGTGCAACTCCCGGATACCGTAGGAATGCTTTGGGTGTACCAAACGTCACAACGTAACTGGGTGGCTATAAAGGTGCACTACAGGTATCTCCAAAAGTGTCTGTTGGGTTGGCACGAATCGAGACTGGGATTTGTCACTCCGTGTAAACGAAGAGGTATTTCTGGGCCCACTCGGTAGGACATCATCATAATGTGCACAATGTGACCAAGGATTTGATCACGGGATGATGTGTTACGGAACGAGTAAAGAGACTTGCCGGTAACGAGATTGAACAAAGGTATCGGGATACCGACGATCGAATCTCGGGCAAGTAACATACCGATTGCCAAAGGGAATTGTATACGGGATTGATTGAATCCCCGACATCGTGGTTCATCCGATGAGATCATCATGGAACATGTGGGATCCAACATGGGTATCCAGATCCCGCTGTTGGTTATTGACCGGAGAACGTCTCGGTCATGTCTGCATGGTTCCCGAACCCGTAGGGTCTACACACTTAAGGTTCGATGACGCTAGGGTTATAGGGAATAGATATACGTGGTTACCGAATGTTGTTCGGAGTCCCGGATGAGATCCCGGACGTCACGAGGAGTTCCGGAATGGTCCGGAGGTAAAGATTGATATATAGGAAGTGAGGATTTGGCCACCGGAAGTGTTCCGGGCATCACCGGTAATGTACCGGGACCACCGGAAGGGTTCGGGGGTCCACCGGGAGGGGCCACCAGCCCCAGAGGCTTGCGTGGGCCAATAGTGGGAAGGGACCAGCCCCTAGGTGGGCTGGGGCGCCCCCCACCAAGGCCCAAGCCGCCTCAAGAGAAGAAGGGGGCAAACCCTAGGGCAGATGGGCCCTAAGGCCCACCCCAGGTGCGCCTCCCCCTCTCCCCCCTTTTGGCCGCCACCCTAGATGGGTTCTGGGGCTGCCGCACCCCTTGGGGTGGGAACCCTAGAGGGGGCACAGCCCCCTCCCCTCCCCCTATATATAGTGGGGTTTGGGGCTGCCATACACACGAGAACTTCCTCTCTCTTTGGCACAGCCCTACCCCTCTCCTTCCTCCTCTCCCACGGTGCTTGGCGAAGCCCTGCAGGATTGCCACGCTCCTCCATCACCACCACGCCGTCGTGCTGCTGCTGGACGGAGTCTTCCCCAACCTCTCCCTCTCTCCTTGCTGGATCAAGGCGTGGGAGACGTCACCGGGCTGCACGTGTGTTGAACGCGGAGGCACCGTTCTTCGGTGCTTAGATCGGAATCAACCGCGATCTGAACCGCTATGAGTACGACTCCTTCATTCGCGTTCTTGCAACGCTTCCGCTTCGCGATCTACAATGGTATGTAGATGCACTCCCCTTCCCCTCGTTGCTAGATTACTCCATAGATTGATCTTGGTGATGCGTAGAAAATTTTGAATTTCCGCTACGTTCCCCAACAGTGGCATCATGAGCTAGGTCTATGCGTAGTTTCTATGCACGAGTAGAACACAAAGTAGTTGTGGGCGTCGATTTTGTCAATTTACTTGCCGTTACTAGTCTTATCTTGATTCGGCGGCATCGTGGGATGAAGCGGTCCGGACCGACCTTACACGTACTCTTACGTGAGACAGGTTCCACCGACTGACATGCACTAGTTGCATAAGGTGGCTAGCGGGTGTCTGTCTCTCCCACTTTAGTCGGATCGGATTCGATGAAAAGGGTCCTTATGAAGGGTAAATCGAAATTGGCATATCACGTTGTGGTTTTTGCGTAGGTAAGAAACGTTCTTGCTAGAAACCCATAGCAGCCACGTAAAACATGCAACAACAATTAGAGGACGTCTAACTTGTTTTTGCAGGGTATGCTATGTGATATGATATGGCCAAAAGGATGTGATGAATGATATATGGGATGTATGAGATTGTAATAGGAATCACGACTTGCATGTCGATGAGTATGACAACCGGCAGGAGCCATAGGAGTTGTCTTAATTTATTGTATGACCTGCGTGTCAATGAAAAACGCCATGTAATTACTTTACTTTATTGCTAACCGTTAGCCATAGTAGTAGAAGTAATAGTTGGCGAGACAACTTCATAAAGACACGATGATGGAGATCATGGTGTCATGCCGGTGACGAAGGTGATCATGCCGCGCCTCGAAGATGGAGATCAAAAGGCGCAAGATGATATTGGCCATATCATGTCACTTTATGATTTGCATGTGATGTTTGTCATGTTTACATCTTATTTGCTTAGAATGACGGTAGCATAAATAAGATGATCCCTCACTAAAATTTCAAGAGAAGTGTTCCCCCTAACTGTGCACCGTTGCGAAGGTTCGTTGTTTCGAAGCACCACGTGATGATCGGGTGTGATAGATTCTAACGTTCGCATACAACGGGTGTTGACGAGCCTAGCATGTACAGACATGGCCTCGGAACACATGCGAAACACTTAGGTTGACTTGACGAGCCTAGCATGTACAGACATGGCCTCGGAACACAAGAGACCGAAAGGTCGAACATGAGTCGTATAGTAGATACGATCAACATGGAGATGTTCACCGATGATGACTAGTCCGTCTCACGTGATGATCGGACACGGCCTAGTTTGACTCGGATCATGTATCACTTAGATGACTAGAGGGATGTCTATCTGAGTGGGAGTTCATTAATCAGATGAACTCAATTATCATGAACATAGTCAAAAGGTCTTTGCAAATTATGTCATAGCTTACGCTTTAGTTCTACTATTTAAGATATGTTCCTAGAGAAAATTTAGTTGAAAGTTGATAGTAGCAATTATGCGGACTGGGTCCGTGAACTGAGGATTGTCCTCATTGCTGCACAGAAGGCTTATGTCCTTAATGCACCGCTCGGTGTGCTGAACCTCAGCGTCGTCTGTAGATGTTACGAAACATCTGACATACACGTTTTGATGACTACGTGATAGTTCAGTGCGTAATGCTAACGGTTTAGAATTGTGGCACCAAAGACGGTTTTGAAACGTCGCAGAACATATGAGATGTTCCGAAGACTGAAATTGGGATTTCAGACTAGTGCCCACGTCAAGAGGTATGAGACCTCTAACAAGTTTCTTAAGCCTACAGACTAAGGGAGAAAAAACTCAATAGTTGAGCATGTGCTCAGATTGTCTGAGTACCACAATCGCTTGAATTGAGTGGGAGTTTATCTTCCAGATGAGATAGTGATGATTCTCCATAGTCACTGCCACCAAGCTATTAGAGCTTCGTGATGAACTATAACATATCAGGGATAGATATGATGATCCTTGAGCAACTCGCGATGTTTGACACCGCGAAAGTAGAAATCAAGAAGGAGCATCAATTGTTGATGGTTAGTAAAACCACTAGTTTCTAGAAGGGCAAGGGCAAAAGGGATACTTCATGAAACAGCAAATCATTTGCTGCTCTAGTGGAGAATCCCAAGGTTGAACCCAAACCCGAGAGTAAGTGCTTCTGTAATGAGGGGAACGGTCACTGAAGCAAAACTACCCTAGATACTTGGTAGATGAGAAGGCAGGCAAGGTCGACAGAAGTATATTGGATATACATTATTATGAATGTGTACTTTACTAGTACTCCTAGCAGTACCAGGGTATTAGATACCTAATCGGT
Organism: Triticum aestivum; assembly: GCF_018294505.1. Lineage (NCBI taxonomy): Eukaryota > Viridiplantae > Streptophyta > Magnoliopsida > Poales > Poaceae > Triticum > Triticum aestivum. The sequence continues at coordinate 389,026,226 of NC_057808.1, read as the reverse complement.
TGCTAAGTGTTAGTAACTCGAAATAAAAGTTGCGGAATAAACGGAGACTAGCTAAAGGTGAGATGACGATATGTGTTGGAAGTATTTCCAAGTTTGATGTGATCAAGCATCGCATGCTCCCTCTACCATCGAGATGGGTGTTAAACCTAAATAATTGTTATTTGGTTGAGCATAAACATGATTGGATTATGTTTATCGCAATACGGTTATTCATTTAAGGAGAATAATGGTTACTCTGTTTATTTGAATAATACCTTCAATGGTCTTGCACCTAAAATGAATCTCGATCGCAGTGATACACATGTTCGTGCCAAAAGATATAAAATAGTGATGATAGTACCACATACTTGTGGCACTGCCATTTGAGTCATATTGGTATAGAACGCATGAAGAAGCTCCATGTAGATGGATCTTTGGACTCACTCGTTTTTGAAAAGATTGATACATGCGAACCATGTCTATTGGTATATATGCATGAAGAAACTCCATGCAGATGGATCGTTTGGACTCACTTGATTTTGAATCACTTGAGACATGCAAATCATACCACATGGGCAAGATGACTGAAAGGCCTCGTTTTCAGTAAGATGGAACAAGAGAGCAACTTGTTGGAAGTAATACATTTGATGTGTGCAGTCCAATGAGTGCTGAGGCACGCAGTGGATATCGATATGTTCTTACTTCACAGATGATTTGAGTAGATGCTGAGAATATTTACTTGATGAAACACAAGTCTGAATTATTAAAAGGTTCAAGTAATTTCAGAGTGAAGATGAAGATCGTCGTGACAAGAGGATAAAATGTCTATGATATGATCATAGAGATATCTGAGTTACGACTTTGGCACACAATTAAGACATTGTGGAAATTGTTTCACAATTAATACCGCCTGGAACACCACAGTGTGATGGTGTGTCCGAACATCATAACTGCACCCTATTGGATATGGTGCATACCATGATGTCTCTTTACCACTATCGTTTATGGGTTAGGCATTAGAGACAACCGCATTCACTTTAAAAGGGGCACCACGCAATTCCGTTGAGACGACACCGTTTAGAGAAACCTAAGTTGTCATTTCTTAAAAGTTTGGGGCTGCGACGCTTATGTGAAAAAGTTTCAGGCTGATAAGCTCGAACCCAAAGCGGATAAATGCATCTTCATAGAATACCCAAAACAGTTGGGTATACCTCCTATGTCAGATCTGGAAGCAAAAGTAATTGCTTCTAGAAACGAGTCCTTTCTCGAGGAAAAGTTTCTCTCAAAAGAATTGAGTGGGAGGATGGTGGAGACTTGATAAGGTTATTGAACCGTCACTTCAACTAGTGTGTAGCAGGGCATAGGAAGTTGTTCCTGTGGCACCTACACCAATTGAAGTGGAAGCTTATGATAGTGATCATGAAACTTCGGATCAAGTCACTACCAAACCTCGTAGGTCGACAAGGATATGTACTACTCCTAAGTGGTACGGTAATCCTGTCTTAGATATCATGTTGTTAGACAATACTGAACCTACGAGCTATGGAGAAACGATGGTGGGCCCATATTCCGACAAATGGTTAGAAGCCATGAAATCCGAGATAGGATCCATGTATCAGAACAAAGCATGGACTTTGGTGAACTTGCCCGATGATCAGCAAGCCATTGAGATAAAGGGATCTTTAAGAAGAAGACGGACATGGACGGTAATGTTACCGTCTATGAAGCTCGACTTGTGGCAAAGAGTATTTTCACAAGTTCAAGGAGTTGACTGCGATGAGATTTTCTCATCCGTAGCTATGCTTAAGTCCGTCGGAATCATGTTAGCATTAGCTGCATTTATGAAATCTGGCAGATGGATGTCAAAACAAGTTTCCTTACCAGTTTTCGTAAGGAAAGGTTGTATGTGATACAATCAGAAAGGTTTTGTCGATCCTAAGGATGCTGAAAGGTATGCTAGCTCCAGCGATCCTTCCATGGATTAGAGCAAGCATCTCGGAGTCAGAATATACGCTTTGATGGAGTGATCAAAGTTTTTGGGTTTATACAAAGTTTGTTAGGAACTTGTATTTACAATAAAGTGAGTGGGAGCGCTACAACATTTCTGATAAGTATATGTGAATGACATATTGTTGATCCGAAATGATGTAGAATTTCTGGAAAGCATAAAGGGTTGTTTCAAAGGAGTTTTTCAAAGGAATACCTGAATAAAGCTGCTTACATATTGGGCATCAAGATCTATAGAGATAGATCAAGACGCCTGATGATACTTTCAAAGAACGCACACCTTGACATGATTTTGAAAGAGTTCAAAATAGATCAGCAAAGAACGAGTTCTTGGCTGTGTTACAAGGTGTGAGTATTGAGTAAGACTCAAGACCTCACCACAGCAGAAGAGAGAGAAAGGACGAAGGTCGTCCCCTATGCTTTAGACGTAGGCTCTATAGTATGTTATGCTGTGTACCGCACATGAAGTGTGCCTTGCCATGAGTTGGTTAAGGGGTACAATAGTGATCCGGGAATGGATCACATGACAGCGGTCGAACTTATCCTTAGTATCTAGTGGACTAAGGAATTTTCTCTATTTTGGAGGTGAAAAGGAGTTCGTCGTAAAGGGTTACGTCGATGCGAACTTTGACACTAATCCGGATGACTCTGAGTGGTAAACCGGATTCGTATAGTAGAGCAGTTATTTGAAATGGCTCCAAGTAGCGCGTGGTAGCATCCACAAGATGACATAGATATTCGTAAAGCACACACGGATCTGAAAGGTTCAAACCCGTTGACTAATAACCTCTCTCACAAGCATAACATGATCAAACCAGAACTCATTGAGTGTTAATCACATAGTGATGTGAACTAGATTGTTGACTCTAGTAAACTCTTTGGATGTTGGTCACATGGTGATGTGACCTGTGAGTGTTAATCACATGGTGATGTGAACTAGATTATTGACTCTAGTGCAAGTGGGAGACTGTTGGAAATATGCCCTAGAGGCAATAATAAATTGGTTATTATTATATTTCCTTGTTCATGATAATCGTTTATTATCCATGCTAGAATTGTATTGATAGGAAACTCAGATACATGTGTGGATACATAGACAACACCATGTCCCTAGTAAGCCTCTAGTTGACTAGCTCGTTGATCAAAAGATGGTTACGGTTTCCTGACCATGGACATTGGATGTCGTTGATAACGGGATCACATCATTAGGAGAATGATGTGATGGACAAGACCCAATCCTAAGCCTAGCACAAGATCGTGAAGTTCGTTTGCTAAGAGCTTTTCTAATGTCAAGTATCATTTCCTTAGACCATGAGATTGTGCAACTCCCGGATACCGTAGGAATGCTTTGGGTGTACCAAACGTCACAACGTAACTGGGTGGCTATAAAGGTGCACTACAGGTATCTCCGAAAGTGTCTGTTGGGTTGGCACGAATCGAGACTGGGATTTGTCACTCCGTGTAAACGGAGAGGTATCTCTGGGCCCACTCGGTAGGACATCATCATAATGTGCACAATGTGACCAAGGAGTTGATCACGGGATGATGTGTTACGGAACGAGTAAAGAGACTTGCCGGTAACGAGATTGAACAAAGGTATCGGGATACCGACGATCGAATCTCGGGCAAGTAACATACCGATTGCCAAAGGGAATTATATACGGGATTGATTGAATCCCCGACATCGTGGTTCATCCGATGAGATCATCGTGGAACATGTGGGAGCCAACATGGGTATCCAGATCCCGCTGTTGGTTATTGACCGGAGAACGTCTCGGTCATGTCTGCATGGTTCCCGAACCCGTAGGGTCTACACACTTAAGGTTCGATGACGCTAGGGTTATAGGGAATAGATATACGTGGTTACCGAATGTTGTTCGGAGTCCCGGATGAGATCCCGGACGTCACGAGGAGTTCCGGAATGGTCTGGAGGTAAAGATTGATATATAGGAAGTGAGGATTTGGCCACCGGAAGTGTTCCGGGCATCACCGGTAATGTACCGGGACAACCGGAAGGGTCCGGGGGTCCACCGGGAGGGGCCACCAGCCCCAGAGGCTTGCGTGGGCCAATAGTGGGAAGGGACCAGCCCCTAGGTGGGCTGGGGCACCCCCCACCAAGGCCCAAGGCGCCTCAAGAGAAGAAGGGGGGCAAACCCTAGGGCAGATGGGCCCTAAGGCCCACCCCAGGTGCGCCTCCCCCTCTCCCCCCTTTTGGCCGCCACCCTAGATGGGTTCTGGGGCTGCCGCACCCCTTGGGGTGGGAACCCTAGAGGGGGCGCAGCCCCCTCCCCCCCCCTATATATAGTGGGGGTTTGGGGCTGCCATACACACGAGAACTTCCTCTCTCTTTGGCACAGCCCTACCCCTCTCCTTCCTCCTCTCCCGCGGTGCTTGGCGAAGCCCTGCAGGATTGCCACGCTCCTCCATCACCACCACGCCGTCGTGCTGCTGCTGGACGGAGTCTTCCCCAACCTCTCCCTCTCTCCTTGCTGGATCAAGGCGTGGGAGACGTCACCGGGCTGCACGTGTGTTGAACGCGGAGGCACCGTTCTTCGGTGCTTAGATCGGAATCAACCGCGATCTGAATCGCTATGAGTACGACTCCTTCATCCGCGTTCTTGCAACGCTTCCGCTTCACGATCTACAATGGTATGTAGATGCACTCCCCTTCCCCTCATTGCTAGATTACTCCATAGATTGATCTTGGTGATGCGTAGAAAATTTTGAATTTCCGCTACGTTCCCCAACACATCGATCACGGAGGGCTTCTACATCAACACCATAGCCTCTCCGATGATGTGTGAGTAGTTTACCTCAGACCTTCGGGTCCATAGTTATTATCTAGATGGCTTCTTCTCTCCTTTTGGATCTCAATACAATGTTCTCCCCCTCTCTTGTGGAGATCTATTCGATGTAATCTTCTTTTGCGGTGTGTTTATTGAGACCGATGAATTGTGGCTTTATGATCAAGTTTATCCATGAACAATATTTGAATCTTCTCTGAATTCTTTTATGCATGATTGGTTATCTTTGCAAGTCTCTTCGAATTATCAGTTTGGTTTGGCCTACTAGATTGATCTTTCTTGCAATGGGAGAAGTGCTTAGCTTTGGGTTCAATCTTGCGGTGTCCTTTCCCAGTGACAGTAGGGGCAGTAAGGCACGTATTGTATTGTTGCCATCGAGGATAACAAGATGGGGTTTATATCATATTGCATGAGTTTATCCCTCTACATCATGTCATCTTACTTAAAGCGTTACTCTGTTCTTATGAACTTAATACTCTAGATGCATGTTGTATAGCGGTCGATGTGTGGACTAATAGTAGTAGATGTAGGCAAGAGTCGGTCTACTTGTCTTGGATGTGATGCCTATATACATGATCATACCTAGATATTCTCATAACTATGCTCAATTCTGTCAATTGCTCAATAGTAATTTGTTCACCTACCGTAATACTTATGCTCTCGAGAGAAGCCACTAGTGAAACCTATTGCCCCGGGGTCTATTTTCCATCATATTAATCTTCCAACACTTAGCTATTTTTATTGCCTTTTATTTTACTTTGCATCTTTATCATAAAAATACCAAAAATATTATCTTATCATATCTATCATATCTCACTTTCGTAAGTTACCGTGAAGGGATTGACAACCCCTTTATTGCGTTGGCTGCGAGGATTTTATTTGTTTGTGTAGGTGCGAGGGACTCGTGCGTGGCCTCCTACTGGATTGATACCTTGGTTCTCAAAAACTGAGGGAAATACTTATGTTGCTTTACTGCATCACCCTTTCCTCTTCAAAGGAAAACCAACGCAGTGCTCAAGAGGTAGCGAGAAGGATTTCTGGCGCCGTTGCCGGGGAGGTCTATGCAAAAGTCAACATACCAAGTACCCATCAGAAACTCTTATCTCCCGCATTACATTATTTTCCATTTGCCTCTCGTTTTCTTCTCCCCCACTTCACCCTTGCCGTTTTATTCGCCCTCTCTTTTCCGTTCGCCTCTTTTTCGCTTGCTTCTTGTTTGCTCGTGTGTTGGATTGCTTGCTTGTCACGATGGCTCAAGATAATACTAAATTGTGTGACTTCACCAATACCAACAACAATGATTTTCTTGCACTCCGATTGCTCCTCTTACCGATACTGAATCTTGTGAAATTAATGCTGCTTTGTTGAATCTCGTTATGAAAGATCAATTCGCCGGCCTTCCTAGTGAAGATGCCGCTACCCATCTAAATAGCTTCGTTGATTTGTGTGATATGCAAAAGAAGAAAGATGTGGACAATGATATTGTTAAATTGAAGCTATTTTCCTTTTTTGCTTAGAGATCGTGCTAAAGATTGGTTTTCGTCTTTGCCTAAAAATAGTATTGATTCTTGGAATAAGTGCAAAGATGCTTTTATCTCTAAGTATTTCCCTCCCGCTAAGATCATCTCTCTTAGAAACGATATTATGAATTTTAAGCAACTTGATCATGAACATGTTGCACAAGTAAGGTTCAAAAAAAAACATGTTGCACAAGCTTGGGAGAGGATGAAATTAATGATACGTAATTGCCCTACACATGGTTTGAATTTGTGGATGATTATACAATTTTTTTATGCCGGATTGAATTTTGCTTCTAGAAATCTTTTAGATTCGGCCGCGGGAGGCACTTTTATGGAAATCACTTTAGGAGAAGCTACTAAACTCCTAGATAATATTATGGTTAATTATTCTCAGTGGCACACCGAAAGATCTACTAATAAAAAAGTGCATGCGATATAAGAAATTAATGTTTTGAGTGGAAAGATGGATGAACTTATGAAATTATTTGCTACTAAACGTGTTTCTTCTGATCCTAATGATATGCCTTTGTCTACTTTGATTGAGAATAATAATGAATCTATGGATGTGAATTTTTTTGGTAGGAATAATTTTGGTAACAACGCGTATAGAGGAAACTTTAATCCTAGGCCGTACCCTAGTTATTCCTCTAATAATTATGGCAATTCCTACAACAATTCTTATGGAAACTTTAATAAGATGCCTTCTGAATTTGAGACTAGTGTTAAAAAATTTATAAATTCGCAAAAGAATTTCAATGCTTTGCTTGAAGAAAAATTGCCTAAGATTGATGAATTGGCTAGGAACATTGATAGAATTTCTCTTGATGTTGATTCTTTGAAAATTAGATCTATTCCTCCTAAGCATGATATCAATGAGTCTCTCAAAGCCATGAGAATTTCCATTGATGAGTGCAAAGAAAGAACCGCTAGGATGCGTGCTAAGAAAGATTGCTTTGTGAAAGCGTGTTCTTCTAGTTCCTATGAAAATAAAGATGAAGATCTAAAATTTATTGATGTGTCCCCTATTAAATCTTTGTTTTGCAATATGAATCTTGATAATGATGGGACTGAATATGATCCACCTTTACCTAGAAGGCGTTCCAAAAATTCAGAGTTTTTAGATCTTGATGCTAAAAGTAAGATTGAAGAAGTTAAAACTTTAGATCTCAATGAACCCACTACTTTGGATTTCAAGGAATTTAATTATGATAATTGCTCTTTGATATATTGTATTTCCTTGTTGCAATCCGTGCTAAATTCTCCGCATGCTTATAGTCAACATAAAGCTTTTACTAAACATATCGTTGATGCTTTGATGCAAACTTATGAAGAAAAACTTGAGTTGGAAGTTTCTATCCCTAGAAAACTTTATGATGAGTGGGAACCTACTATTAAAATTAAAATTAAAAATCATGAATCCTATGCTTTGTGTGATTTGGGTGCTAGTGTTCCATGATCCCAAAGACTTTGTGTGATTTGCTAGGTTTCCGTGATTTTGATGATTGCTCTTTAAACTTGCACCTTGCGGATTCCACCATTAAGAAACCTATGGGAAGAATTAATGATGTTCTTATTGTTGCAAATAGGAATTATGTTCCCATAGATTTTATTGTTCTTGATATAGATTGCAATCCTTCATGTCCTATTATTCTTGGTAGACCTTTCCTTAGAACGATTGGTGCAATTATTGATATGAAAGAAGGGAATATTAGATTCCAATTTCCATTAAGGAAAGGCATGGAACACTTCCCTAGAAAGAAATTAAAATTACCTTATGAATCTTTTATGAGAGCCACTTATGGATTGCCTACCAAAGATGGCAATACCTAAATCTATCCTTGCTATTATGCCTAGCTAGGGGCATTAAACGATAGCGCTTGTTGGGAGGCAACCCAATTTTATTTTTAGTTTTTTGCTTTTTGCTTCTGTTTAGGAATAAATATTTGATCTAGCCTCTGGTTAGGTTTGTTTTTATGTTTTAATTAGTGTTTGTGCCAAGTTTAACCTATAGGATCTTCTTGAATGATAGTTATTTGATCTTGCTGAGAATTCCAGAAACTTTCTGTTCACGAAAATAATTGTTAAAAATCACCAGAACGTGATAAAATATTGATTCCAATTTTTGCTAATCAATAAAAGAATTTTCTAGGTCTTCCTATTTTGGCTGAATTTTTGGAGTTCCAGAAGTTTGCGTTAGTTACAGATTACTACAGACTGTTCTGTTTTTGACAGATTCTGTTTTTCGTATGTTGTTTGCTTATTTTGATGAATCTATGGCCAGTAAAATAGTTTATAAACCATAGAGAAGTTGGAATACAGTAGGTTTAACACCAATATAAATAAATAATGAGTTCATTACAGTACCTTGAAGTGGTGTTTTGTTTTCTTTCGCTAACGGAGCTCACGAGATTTTCTGCTGAGTTTTGTGTTGTGAAGTTTTCAAGTTTTGGGTGAAAGATTTGATGGATTATGGAACAAGGAGTGGAAAGAGCCTAAGCTTGGGGATACCATGGCACCCCAAGATAATCTAAGGACACTAAAAAGCCAAATCTTGGGGATGCCCCGGAAGGCATCCCCTCTTTCGTCTACTTCCATCGGTAACTTTACTTGGAGCTATATTTTTATTCACCACATGATATGTGTTTTGCTTGGAGCGTCTTGTATAATTTGAGTCTTTGCTTTTTGGTTTACCACAATCATCTTTGCTGTACACACCTTTTGAGAGAGACACACATGATTCGGAATTTATTAGAATACTCTATGCGCTTCACTTATATCTTTTGAGCTATATAGTTTTTGCTCTAGTGCTTCACTTATATCTTTTAGAGCACGGCGGTGGTTTTGTTTTATAGAAAATATTATTCTCTCATGCTTCACTTATATTATTTTGAGAGTCTTAAACAGCATGGTAATTTGCTTCAATTGGGAAATTAATCCTAATATGTTAGGTATTCAAGACTAGTAAAAAACTTTCTTATGAGTGTGCTGAATGCTAAGAGAAGTTTGATGCTTGATGATTGTTTTGAGATATGGAGGTAGTGATATTAAAGTTGTGCTAGTTGAGTAGTTGTGAATTTGAGAAATACTTGTGTTAAAGTTTGCAAGTCCCGTAGCATGCACGTATGGTAAACGTTATGTAACAAATTTGAAACATGAGGTGTTCTTTGATTGTCCTCCTTATGAGTGGTGGTCGGGGACGAGCGATGGTATTTTCCTACCAATCTATCCCCCTAGGAGCATGCGCGTAATGCTTGGTTTTTTATGACTTGTAGATTATACGCACTCTTACCCTTCCATCATTGCTAGCCTCTTCGGTACCGTGCATTGCCCTTTCTCACATTGAGAGTTGGTGCAAACTTCGCCGGTGCATCCAAACCCCGTGATATGATACGCTCTTTCACACATAAATCTCCTTATATCTTCCTCAAAACAGCCACCATACCTACCTATTATGACATTTCCATAGCCATTCCGAGATATATTTCCATGCAACTTTTCACCGTTCCGTTTATCATGACACGTTCATCATTGTCATATTGCTTTGCATGATCATGTAGTTGACATCGTATTTGTGGCAAAGCCACTGTTCATAATTTTTCATACATATCACTCTTGATTCATTGCTATCCCGGTATACCGCCGGAGGCAATCATATAGAGTCATACTTTGTTCTAGTATCGAGTTGTAATCATTGAGTTGTAAATAAATAGAAGTGTGATGATCATCATTCATAGAGCATTGTCCCAATAAAAAAAGAGAGAAAAAAGAGAAAGGCCAAATAAAAAAAGGAAGGCCCAAAAAAATAAAAAAATAAAAAAGAGGGACAATGCTACTATCCTTTTTCCACACTTGTGCTTCAAAGTAGCACCATGATCTTCATGATAGAGAGTCTCTTATTTTGTCACTTTCATATACTAGTGGGAATTTTTCATTATAGAACTTGGCTTATATATTCCAACAATGGGCTTCCTCAAATGCCCTAGGTCTTCGTGAGCAAGCAAGTTGGATGCACACCCACTTAGTTTCCTTTGTTGAGCTTTCATGCATTTATAGCTCTAGTGCATCTGTTGCATGGCAATCCCTACTCCTTGCATTAACATCAATCAATGGGCATCTCCATAGCTCATTGATTAGCCGCGTTGATGTGAGACTTTCTCCTTTTTTGTCTTCTCCACATAACCCCCATCATTATATTCTATTCCACCCATAGTGCTATATCCATGGCTCACGCTCATGTATTACGTGAAAGTTAAAAAGGTTTGAGATTACTAAAGTATGAAACAATTGCTTGGCTTATCATCGGGGTTGTGCATGATGAGAGCATTCTTGTGTGACGAAAATGGAGCACGACTAAACTATATGATTTTGTAGGGATGAACTTTCTTTGGCCATGATATTTTGAGAAGACATAATTGCTTAGTTAGTATGCTTGAAGTATTATTACTTTTATGTCAATATTAAACTTTTATCTTGAATTTTCGGATCTGAATATTCATACCACAATTAAGAGAATTACATTGAAATTATGCCAAGTAGCATTCCACATTAAATAATTCTGTTTTTATCATTTACCTACTCGAGGACGAGCAGGAATTAAGCTTGGGGATGCTTGATACGTCTCCAACGTATCTATAATTTTTGATTGTTCCATGCTATATTATATTCTGTTTTGGACATTAATGGGCTTTATTATACACTTTTATATTATTTTTGGGACTAACCTATTAACCGGAGACCCAGCCCAGAATTGTTGTTTTTTGCCTATTTCAGAGTTTCGCAGAAAAAGAATATCAAACGGAGTCCAAACGGAATGAAACCTTCGGGAACGTGATTTTCGGAACAAACGTGATCCAGAGGACTTGGACCCTACGTCAAGACATCAACCAGGAAGGCACGAGGTAGGGGGGCGCGCCTACCCCCCTAGGCGCGCCCTCCACCCTCGTGGGCCCCATGTTGCTCGACCGACGTACTTCTTCCTCCTATATATACCTACGTACCCCCAAACTACCAGAGACAGAGCCAAAAACCTAATTCCACCGCAGCAACCTTCTATACCCGTGAGATCCCATCTTGGGGCCTTTTCCGGAGCTCCGCCGGAGGGGGCATCGATCACGGAGGGCTTCTACATCAACACCATAGCCTCTCCGATGATGTGTGAGTAGTTTACCTCAGACCTTCGGGTCCATAGTTATTAGCTAGATGGCTTCTTCTCTCTTTTTGGATCTCAATACAATGTTCTCCCCCTCTCTTGTGGAGATCTATTCGATGTAATCTTCTTTTGCGGTGTGTTTGTTGAGACTGATGAATTGTGGGTTTATGATCAAGTTTATCTATGAACAATATTTGAATCTTCTCTGAATTCTTTTATGTATGATTGGTTATCTTTGCAAGTCTCTTCGAATTATCAGTTTGGTTTGGCCTACTAGATTGATCTTTCTTGCAATGGGAGAAGTGCTTAGCTTTGGGTTCAATCTTGCGGTGTCCTTTCCCAGTGACAGTAGGGGCAGCAAGGCACGTATTGTATTGTTGCCATCGAGGATAACAAGATGGGGTTTATATCATATTGCATGAGTTTATCCCTCTACATCATGTCATCTTACTTAAAGCGTTACTCTGTTCTTATGAACTTAATACTCTAGATGCATGCTGGATAGCGGTCGATGTGTGGAGTAATAGTAGTAGATGCAGGCAAGAGTCGGTCTACTTGTCTCGGACGTGATGCCTATATACATGATCATACGTAGATATTCTCATAACTATGCTCAATTCTGTCAATTGCTCAACAGTAATTTGTTCACCCACCGTAATACTTATGCTCTCAAGAGAAACCACTAGTGAAACCTATGGCCCCCGGGTCTATTTTCCATCATATTAATCTTCCAACACTTAGCTATTTTTATTGCCTTTTATTTTACTTTGCATCTTTATCATAAAAATACCAAAAATATTATCTTATCATATCTATCAGATCTCACTTTCGTAAGTGACCGTGAAGGGATTGACAACCCATTTATTGCGTTGGTTGCGAGGATTTTATTTGTTTGTGTAGGTGCGAGGGACTCGTGCGTGGCCTCCTACTGGATTGATACCTTGGTTCTCAAAAACTGAGGGAAATACTTACGCTGCTTTACTGCATCACCCTTTCCTCTTCAAGGGAAAACCAACACAGTGCTCAAGAGGTAGCAGGGGCACCTCTAGACACACAAGTTGATCTGTTGATCTCTCCCAGCCGTGTGCGGTGCCCCCCTCCACCATAATCCACCTAGATCATATCGTAGCGGTGCTTAGGCAAAGCCTTGCGTCGGTAGCAACATCATCACCGTCACCACGCCGCTGTGCTGAAGAAACTCTCCGGCGAAGCTCTGCTGGATCGGAGCTCGCGGGACGTCATCGAGTTGAACGTGTGCTGAACTCGGAGGTGCCGTTCGTTCGGTACTTGGATCGGTCGGATCGTGAAGACGTACGACTACATCAACCATGTTGTGCTAACGCTTCCGCTTTCGGTCTACGAGGGTACGTGGACACACTCTCCCCTCTTGTTGCTATGCATCACCATGATCCTGCGGGTGCGGAGGAATTTTTTTGAAATTACTACGTTCCCCAAGAGTGGCATCCGAGCCTAGTTTATGCATAGATTTTATATGCACGAGTAGAACACAAGTGAGTTGTGGGCGATACAAGTCATACTGCTTACCAGCATGTCATACTTTGGTTCGGCGGTATTGTTGGATGAAGCGGCTCGGACCAACATTACGCGTACGCTTACGCGAGACTGGTTCTACCGACGTGCTTTGCACACAGGTGGCTGGCGGGTGTCAGTTTCTCCAACTTTAGTTGAACCGAGTGTGACTATGCCCGGTCCTTGAGAAGGTTAAATAGCACTAACTTGACGAACTATCCTTGTGGTTTTGATGCGTAGGTAAGAACGGTTCTTGCTCAGCCCGTAGCAGCCACGTAAAACTTGCAACAACAAAGTAGAGGACGTCTAACTTGTTTTTGCAGGGCATGTTGTGATGTGATATGGTCAAGACATGATGCTATATTTTATTGTATGAGATGATCATGTTTTGTAACGGAGTTATCGGCAACTGGCAGGAGCCATATGGTTGTCGCTTTATTGTATGCAATGCAATCGCCCTGTAATTGATTTACTTTATCACTAAGCGGTAGCGATAGTCGTAGAACCAATAGTTTGCGAGACGACAACGATGCTACGATGGAGATCAAGGTGTCGCGCCGGTGACGATGGTGATCGTGACGGTGCTTCGGAGACGGAGATCACAAGCACAAGATGATGATGGCCATATCATATCACTTATATTGATTGCATATGATGTTTATCCTTTATGCATCTTATTTTGCTTTGATTGACGGTAAGATGATCTCTCACTAAATTTCAAGGTAAAAGTGTTCTCCCTGAGTATGCACCATTGCCAAAGTTCGTCGTGCTGAGACACCACGTGATGATCGGGTGTGATAAGCTCAACGTCCATCTACAACGGGTGCAAGCCAGTTTTGCACACGCAGAATACTCGGGTTAAACTTGACGAGCCTAGCATATGCAGATATGGCCTCGAAACACTGAGACCGAAAGGTCGAGCGTGAATCATATAGTAGATATGATCAACATAGTGATGTTCACCATTGAAAACTACTCCATTTCATGTGATGATCGGTTATGGTTTAGTTGATTTGGATCACGTGATCACTTAGATGATTAGAGAGATGTCTGTCTAAGTGGGAGTTCTTAAGTAATATGATTAACTAAACTTAAATTTATCATGAACTTAGTACTTGATAGTATTTTACTTCTCTATGTTGTTGTAGATAGATGGTCCGTGCTATTGTTCCATTGAATTTTAATGCGTTCCTTGAGAAAGCAAAGTTGAAAGATGATGGTAGCAATTACACAAACTGGGTCCGTAACTTGAGGATTATCCTCATTGCTGCACAGAAGAATTACGTCCTGGAAGGACCGCTAGGTGCCAAACCTGCTGCAGGAGCAACACCAGATGTTATGAACGTCTGGCAGAGCAAAGCTGATGACTACTCGATAGGTCAGTGTGCCATGCTTTACGGCTTAGAACCGGGACTTCAACAACGTTTTGAACGTCATGGAGCATATGAGATGTTCCAGGAGTTGAAATTAATATTTCAAGCAAATGCCCGGATTGAGAGATATGAAGTCTCCAATAAGTTCTATAGCTGCAAGATGGAGGAGAATAGTTCTGTCAGTGAGCATATACTCAGAATGTCTGGGTATAACAATCACTTGATTCAACTGGGATTTAATCTTCCGGATGATAGTGTCATTGACAGAATTCTTCAATCACTGCCACCAAGCTACAAGAGCTTCGTGATGAACTATAATATGCAAGGGATGGATAAGACGATTCCCGAGGTCTTCACAATGCTAAAGGCTGCGGAGGTAGAAATCAAGAAGGAGCATCAAGTGTTGATGGTCAACAAGACCACCAGTTTTAAGAAAAAGGGCAAAGGGAAGAAGAAGGGGAACTTTAAGAAGAATAGCAAACAAGTTGCTGCTCAGCAGAAGAAACCCAAGTCTGGACCTAAGCGTGAGACTGAGTGCTTCTACTGCAAACAGACTGGTCACTGGAAGCGGAACTGCCCCAAGTATTTGGCGGATAAGAAGGATGGCAAGGTGAACAAAGGTATATGTGATATACATGTTATTGATGTGTACCTTACTAGAGCTCGCAGTAGCACGTGGGTATTTGATACTGGTTCTGTTGCTAATATTTGCAACTCGAAACAGGGACTACGGATTAAGCGAAGACTGGCTAAGGACGAGGTGACGATGCGCGTGGGAAATGGTTCCAAAGTCGATGTGATCGCCGTCGGCACGCTACCTCTACATCTACCTTCAGGATTAGTTTTAGACCTGAATAATTGTTATTTGGTGCCAGCGTTGAGCATGAACATTATATCTGGAGCTTGTTTGATGCGAGACAGTTATTCATTTAAATCTGAGAATAATGGTTGTTCTATTTATATGAGTAATATCTTTTATGGTCATGCACCCTTGAAGAGTGGTCTATTTGTATTAAATCTCGATAGTAGTGATACACATATTCATAATGTTGAAGCCAAAAGATGCAGAGTTGATAATGATAGTGCAACTTATTTGTGGCACTGCCGTTTAGGTCATATTGGTGTAAAGCGCATGAAGAAAGTCCATAATGATGGACTTTTGGAATCACTTGATTATGAATCACTTGGTACTTGCGAACCATGCCTCATGGACAAGATGACTAAAACGCCGTTCTCCGAAACAATGGAGCGAGCAATAGATTTGTTGGAAATCATACATACTGATGTATGTGGTCCAATGAACATTGAAGCTTGCGGCGGGTATCGTTAATTTTCTCACCTTCACAGATGATTTGAGCATATATGGGTATATCTACTTAATGAAACACAAGTCTGAAACATTTGAAAAGTTCAAAGAATTTCATAGTGAAGTTGAAAATCATCGTAACAAGAAAATAAAGTTTCTACGATCAGATCATGGAGGAGAATATTTGAGTTACGAGTTTGGTCTACATTTGAAACAATGCGGAATAGTTTCGCAACTCACGCCACCCAGAACACCACAGCGTAATGGTGTGTCCGAACGTCGTAATCGTACTTTACTAGATATGGTGCGATCTATGATGTCTCTTACTGATTTACCACTATCGTTTTGGGGTTATGCTTTAGAGATAGCTGCATTCACGTTAAATAGGGCACCATCTAAATCTGTTGAGACGACTCCTTATGAACTGTGGTTTGGCAAGAAACCAAAGTTGTCGTTTCTTAAAGTTTGGGGCTGCGATGCTTATGTGAAAAAGCTTCAACCTGATAAGCTCGAACCCAAGTCGAAGAAATGTGTCTTCATAGGATACCCAAAAGAGACAGTTGGGTACACCTTCTATCACAGATCCGAAGGCAAGACTTTTGTTGCTAAGAATGGATCCTTTCTAGAAAAGGAGTTTCTCTCGAAAGAAATGAGTCGGAGGAAAGTAGAACTTGATGAGGTAACTGTACCTGCCCCCTTATTGGAAAGTAGTGCATCACAGAACCCTGTTCCTGTGACACCTACACCAATTAGTGAGGAAGCTAATGATGATGATCATGAAACTTCAGATCAAGTTACTACCGAACCTCGTAGGTCAACCGGAGTAAGATCCGCACCAGAGTGGTACGGTAATCCGGTACTGGAAGTCATGTTACTTGACCATGACGAACCTACAAACTATGAGGAAGCGATGATGAGCTCAGATTCCGCAAAATGGCTTGAGGCCATGAAATCTGAGATGGGATCCATGTATGAGAACAAAGTATGGACTTTGGTTGACTTGCCGGATGATCGGCAAGCCATTGAGAATAAATGGATCTTCAAGAAGAAGACAGACGCTGACGGTAATGTTACTGTCTACAAAGCTCGACTTGTTGCGAAAGGTTTTTGACAAGTTCAAGGAGTTGACTACGATGAGACCTTCTCACCCGTAGCGATGCTTAAGTCCGTCCGAATCATGTTAGCTATTGCCGCATTTTATGATTATGAAATTTGGCAAATGGATGTAAAGACTGCATTCCTGAATGGATTTCTGGAAGAAGAGTTGTATATGATGCAACTTGAAGGTTTTATCAATCCAAAGGGTGCTAACAAAGTGTGCAAGCTCCAACGATCCATTTATGGACTGGTGCAAGCCTCTCGGAGTTGGAATAAACGTTTTGATAGTGTGATCAAAGCATATGATTTTATACAGACTTTTGGAGAAGCCTGTATTTACAAGAAAGTGAGTGGGAGCTCTGTAGCATTTCTAATCTTATATGTGGATGACATATTGTTGATTGGAAATGATATAAAATTTCTGGATAGGATAAAAGGATACTTGAACAAGAGTTTTTCAATGAAGGACCTCGGTGAAGCTGCTTACATATTGGGCATCAAGATCTATAGAGATAGATCGAGACGCTTAATTGGACTTTCACAAAGCACATACCTTGACAAAGTTTTGAAGAAGTTCAAAATGGATCAAGCAAAGAAAGGGTTCTTGCCTGTGTTACAAGGTGTGAAGTTGAGTAAGACTCAATGCCTGACCACTGCAGAAGATAGAGAGAAAATGAAAGATGTTCCCTATGCTTCAGCCACAGGCCCTATCGTGTATGCAATGCTGTGTACCAGACCTGATGTGTGCCTTGCTATTAGTTTAGCAGGGAGGTACCAAAGTAATCCAGGAGTGGATCACTGGACAACGGTCAAGAACATCCTGAAATACCTGAAAAGGACTAAGGATATGTTTCTCGTTTATGGAGGTGACAAAGAGCTCATCATAAATGGTTACGTTGATGCAAGCTTTGACACTGATCCGGACGATTCTAAATCACAAACCGGATATGTGTTTATATTGAACGGTGGAGCTGTCAGTTGGAGCAGTTCTAAACAAAGCGTTGTGGCGGGATTTACGTGTGAAGCGGAGTACATTGCTGCTTCGAAGCAGCGAATGAAGGAGTCTGCATGAAGGAGTTCATATCCGATCTAGGTGTCATACCTAGTGCATCGGGTCCAATGAAAATATTTTGTGACAATACTGGTGCAATTGCATTGGCAAAGGAATCCAGATTTCACAAGAGAACCAAGCACATCAAGAGACGCTTCAACTCCATCCGGGATCAAGTCCAAGTGGGAGACATAGAGATTTGCAAGATACATACGGATCTGAATGTAGCAGACCCGTTGACTAAGCCTCTTCCACGAGCAAAACATGATCCGCACCAAGACTCCATGGGTGTTAGAATCATTACTGTGTAATCTAGATTACTGACTCTAGTGCAAGTGGGAGACTGAAGGAAATATCCCCTAGAGGCAATAATAAAGTTATTATTTATCTCCTCATATCATGATAAATGTTTATTATTCATGCTAGAATTGTATTAACCGGAAACTTAGTACATGTGTGAATACATAGACAAACAGAATGTCACTAGTATGCCTCTACTTGACTAGCTCGTTAATTAAAGATGGTTATGTTTCCTAACCATAGACATGAGTTTTCATTTGATTAACGGGATCACATCATTAGGAGAATGATGTGATTGACTTGACCCATTCCGTTAGCTTAGCACTTGATCGTTTAGTATGTTGCTACTGCTTTCTTCATGACTTATATATGTTCCTATGACTATGAGATTATGCAACTCCCGTTTACCGGAGGAACACTTTGTGTGCTACCAAACGTCACAACGTAACTGGGTGATTATAAAGGTGCTCTACAGGTGTCTCCAAAGGTACTTGTTGAGTTGGCGTATTTCGAGATTAGGGTTTGTCACTCCGATTGTCGGAGAGGTATCTCTGGGCCCACTCGGTAATACACATCACTATAAGCCTTGCAAGCATTGTAGCTAATGAGTTAGTTGCGGGATGATGTATTACGGAACGAGTAAAGAGACTTACCGGTAACGAGATTGAACTAGGTATTGAGATACCGATGATCGAATCTCGGGCAAGTGACATACCGATGACAAAGGGAACAATGTATGTTGTTATGCGGTTTGACCGATAAAGATCTTCCTAGAATATGTGGGAGCCAATATGAGCATCCAGGTTCCGCTATTGGTTATTGAACGGAGACGTGTCTCGGTCATGTCTACATAGTTCTCGAACCCGTAGGGTCCGCACGCTTAAAGTTCAGTGACGATCGGTATTATGAGTTTTTGTGTTTTGATGTACCGAAGGTAGTTCGGAGTCCCGGATATGATCACGGACATGACAAGGAGTCTCGAAATGGTTGAGACGTAAAGATCAATATATTGGACGACTATATTCGGACACCGAAAGTGTTCCGGGTGGTTTCGGAGAAAACCGGAGTGCCGGAGGGTTACCGGAACGCCCCCGGGAGAAATAATGGGCCTTATGGGCCTTAGTGGAGAGAGAGAGGGCTGGCCTAGGGCAGGCCGCGCGCCCCTCCCCCTCTGGTCTGAATTGGACTAGGAGAAGGGTGCGGCGCCCCCCTTTCCTTCTCCCTCTCCCCCTTCCTTTGCCCCTCCTAGTAGGAGTAGGAAAGAGGGGAGTCCTACTCCTACTAGGAGGAGGACTCCTCCTGGCGCGCCATAGAGGGCCGGCCGGCCTCCTCCCTTGCTCCTTTATATACGGGGGCAGGGGGCACCTCTAGACACACAAGTTGATCTGTTGATCTCTCCCAGCCGTGTGCGGTGCCCCCCTCCACCATAATCCACCTCGATCATATCGTAGGGGTGCTTAGGCGAAGCCCTGCGTCGGTAGCAACATCATCACCGTCACCACGCCGTCGTGCTGACGAAACTCTCCGGCGAAGCTCTGCTGGATCGGAGCTCGCGGGACGTCATCGAGTTGAACGTGTGCTGAACTCGGAGGTGCCGTGCGTTCGGTACTTGGATCAGTCGGATCGTGAAGACGTACGACTATATCAACCGCGTTGTGCTAACGCTTCCGCTTTCGGTCTACAAGGGTACGTGGACACACTCTCCCCTCTCGTTGCTATGCATCACCATGATCCTGCGTGTGCGTAGGAAATTTTTTAAAATTACTACGTTCCCCAACAAAAGTAAGGATATTTTTCCCCACTCAATTAACCACAATGCATGCCTTTGGTGGCGAATGGTGACAACCCACCCAAATCTGGCATTTCAATCCAGTTTATTTTAAATAGTTTAAAAATCACATTTCAAGGTACCCCATGCTTCGTTTCTTATGAATTCCTACAGAATTGACTTTTACCCCGTGTATGTGGGGGGCGAGAGAGAGAGAGAGAAAGAGAGAGAGAGAGAGAGAGAGAGAGAGAGAGAGAGAGAGAGAGAGAGAAGTGGTACCTGGAATGTGTAAAAAACACATTTTAAATAGTTCAAAAATTCAAGTTTCAAAAAATTGATCAAATGATGCATGGTATTGGCGATTTTTACAGAATTGATTTTTGGAGGAATGTGTAAAAACCACATTATAAATAGTTCAAAAATCACATTTCAAGTTTAAAAAAATTGATCAAATGATGCATGGTATTGGCGATTTTTAAGAATAGATTTTTGAAGCATGGGTGCATTGGAGACCTTATTTTAAATAGTTTAAAAGTCACATTTCAAGATTCAAAAATTGCAAAATTAATTCTACATGATCATATAGATATATATTACACATGTGTAAAGTTTGGTGATGAAATAAGTAAACATGTGAGCTACAAAAATGACAAAATTGTGATCTCTAAATGGTAAATAATACATGCACTGTTCATCTTTCCAAAATCACAATTTTTTCATTTTGGTGTGACTCGCATGGTTACTTATTTTATCATCAGAATTTGCACATGCGTAGTATACATCCGTACGAAAATATATTTTTTTTCCAAAAAAATGAATTTCAATATATTATTTTGGTACTATTCTGACTATAGTCTCTTTTTTTTGCGTGGAATTCTGACTATAGTCTCACTCGAGCTCGTCAACCAAAGTGACTTTTTGTACAACCCCGTGCTCCGTTTCTTGCGAATTCCTACGGAATTAATCAAACGATGCATGGTATTGGCGATTCTTCTAGAAATGATAAAATGATACTATGCACCAGTTTCTCTCCCATTTTCTATGGGCCATGAAAATCGTTGGAACATATATCTACACAATTTCAACCAAGCCAACAAAATTCCCTCCCAAAAAAGTTTCAACCAATAAAATCACGTGACCTCTGAATGGACTCCAGGTCAAGATTACTCTGTTTGATAACCATGTTGCTCCAACAGATTCCACATGCATTAATTGGTTCGGGAGCAGCGAGCATATGTACAATCTGGACTAATTCAATCTTGGCCACATGACGAGAACGTGAGGCCCAATCATCCAGGGGCTACGTGCAGGTGGCGGCAAAAGGAGCTGGATACGGCCCCCTCCGCCAAGTTAGCTAAGCTAGGGTCCGGTCGTCGAACGCTTGGGGCCCCGCGATGGAGTTGACCCGTAAACCACGGCGATCGCCGGCCGATCGATGGAGCACGTCGTGCGGTGCCTGAAACCTCGCCGACATTTGCCAGTTCATGGGTTACGTCGCCATGACGGCTAGATTATGCACGCAACTGGCTAACTACGTACAGGTTCGTTATTACTTACTTTCTCTATTCGGAATTACTTGTCGCAAAAATGGATGTTCTAGATACATCCATTTCTGCGACAAGTAATTCCGAACGAAAGAACTACATCGTTGGGTTGGGTTAGGCTCCCAATAAGATTCAACTGTCAATCTGACATGGAGGAGGATACCTGCAAGCAGCAGCAGCCCGCCGTCCTTGACTCCGCTGCTACATGCTGCTTCTATACCTCGCTCACGGGACGTTTAGAGAAATGTTTGCCCATTCTCCAAAAAATATTATATGTGTGCGAATTTTACAACATATTTATTAAGTTTGAAAAGGTTTCTCCCGTATTTATTAAAATATAATATTACAGAAATAAAAATATTTTTCCATTTTAGAAATACGCACATGAAATTCTAAAGGTTGTTCAAGCATTATTAAATAAATGCTCATAATATTTCATGATAAAATGTTCATATCATTGAAAAGAATGCTACTATTTTTTAAATAGATTTCACTTATTTTTATAAAATCATGTAACCCAAGAAAATGCTCATGTAATTTTAAAAGGTGTTCATCATGTATTTTCAAAATGTTCATCCCGTATTTTTTAGGTTAACTGTAATTTGTACATTGTGTATTTTAAAAATGTTTGTATATATTTTCATGTCGATATTTAACATAAAAAGGTTTAAAACTCTGTGAACACTTTATTAAGTACTATTCAAATTGTATTAAAAATGGGCACTAGAAAATTGCTCGTGTGTACTAAAGAAATGTTTATAATTTAATTCAAACACTCTGAACGTGTATTGGAAAGTGTTCATTGGGTAGTTAAAAAACTCATTGAATGTTAATCGTATACTTAAATAATGTGCACCATTTATTTCTGAAATTTATCATCTATTATAAATTGTTCATCATGCCTTTAGAATATTTATTCATCATACATTTAAAAAACGTTTATCTTGCATTAAAATAATTCTTGGCATACTAATAATTGTTCCTCATGTACTAAGAAAATTGCTCTTGTATGTATCATAAAACCTTTGTTGCTTCTAAGAAAGAAACAGAAAATGCAACACGTGCATAGAGAAAAACTAAAAATAATAAAGAGGGGAAAAGGAAAGGAAACGTTGAAATGAAGGGGAAAATGACTGAAAAAATAGAAAAAACCCCCATAAGACTCATGCATGAAAAAGCAAAGAAAACTGTTGGCTTGTCCTGCTGCTAGACAGGTCCACGTTGGAGTGATCCAATTTAACGCTTCAGACGGTTAAATCCCCTTAAAACGCACGCTGGGCTGGCCCACTGAGCAGGAATCACTCCGCTGAGTCGCTAGTTGTTTTCTGGCTGTCTAATAAAAAGTTGCTTTCTGGCTCGGCTCTGCTTGCTGCTAACTCAAAAAAGAAAAATAATTTTTTTTATGGTTTTTAAAAATCTGGTGAATACAAAGATGTTCATACATTTTAGAAAATATTCTCAAAATTTAAAATATCACGTACAACTGTTTTAATGATTTTTTTTTAAATGTTGGTGAATTTACAAGATGTTCAGGAATTGAAAAGTATTCATGGGTTTTAAAACTATTCATGAATCTCGAAAAATGTTCATAATTTTAAAATATCTTCTTGGCTTTCAAACATTCACAAATTTTAAAAAATGAGCTAGAATAAATAAATAAATAAATAATAATAATAATAAAGGACATAAAACCAAGTAAAACAAGAAGAAAAACAAAGAAAAGGAGAAAGTTGGCCATAATTTTCTCGAAGCTTCCCAAAACTGACTAAGAAGTTTACTTATAAAATGATAAAGGCAGTACACTACGCTATATGGGTTGGGCTG
Source organism: Triticum aestivum (assembly GCF_018294505.1). Classification (NCBI taxonomy): domain Eukaryota; kingdom Viridiplantae; phylum Streptophyta; class Magnoliopsida; order Poales; family Poaceae; genus Triticum; species Triticum aestivum. The sequence continues at coordinate 389,002,973 of NC_057808.1, read as the reverse complement.
TTTCTGAAACTAACGCTCGCAGAGGTATGTTTTTTTTAAAAGAAACACTAGTATCGAAATCACTAGCTAAGGGGTACCCCTTGCAAAGCTTATTTCCCATCACCTCTCTTGTTGATAAGTGGGGCAATGTAAGTGATCATTTGCCATAACCAAAGAGTTTCGCTGGAAGTTTTCCATGGGAGGGATGAGAGGGTTGGTTTTACATGTGTTTTTTTCTTCTAAATCCAGTTTTGAAAAATGAAGTATGTCTTGAACCGTGCGTCTAAATTGCGAACCCTTTTTCCATGGTGTTTCTCTTGTTGAGATGCTTGAAACTAGATCTCATGTTGATAGGTTTCGATGAATCTTTTTTTGCTGTAACTTGTGCTTCCTATTGTAGTGCTCTTGTGCTCCCTTTTGTACTACATTTGTGATTCCTACAGTATTGCACTTGTGCTTTCCTTTTATGTAGTGCACTTGTTCTTCCTTATATACCATACATGTTTCAAGTCCAACCCAACATGTGCTCAGTTTTCACTAACCTAGCCACCGCCACGTGAAGGCGACTAGGGAGGCGATCCTCTACCTCCAATCTCCACCGGCCAGGGCTAGTCCCCTCTTCCTATGACCGTTGTTCCGGCGGCAAGAGGGAGGGGGACCCCATTCCTCCCTCTGTAGTTAGGGTTTTGTTTTGTAGGTCGTGGTGCACCGTCGGGATGGTGGGAGCGGCGCTCGGACGAATAAATCTACCTCAGCTCCACTCCCACACTGGAGGTGTCCTTCATGGCGGCATCTTGGAGTTGATGGCATTGTGTGTTTCCTTATGCGAGGAGGTGGCGACCCCTTCAGGTCTGTCTTTCCTTATGCTCTGTCCCCATTGCTGCGGCGTTGTCTCCGATGTCATGGTGAAGCAGGGAGGTTTTGGCATCCAGGAGTACGCGCCGACGGTTGTCTACGCAGGTGACAGATGGAAGAAGGTGCATCATGCGCTAGATTGGTGGTTGGAGGCTGTCAGTTCTGGTTTCCTATTTCAACGTCATAGTCGTGTGGGGGTGTCAGTTCTAGAGTTTGATGGCGTGTCCGGGGACACGTTGCCCCAGTGTAATTCTTTCTAGACAATGGTTTTGCTTCAGGAAAACTACTTTGGAGATTCGTAAAGCTGATGATCAGCGATGGAGCCGCGTTGAGCTCAGTGAAGAGGTGGTATGTCTCATTTTCCTTTGTGGAGAAGGACATGCGCTGCTTTTTTTGCGTAGGATTATCCTGTCTTTTCAGTCCTGTAATGTCGATGTTTACGTGGCTTGTATGAATCTTTATTTTATTAATAAGACACGTATTACCTTGCAAACAAAATATACCATATATGTTCTTCCTACAAGAGTGACCTTGTGCTTTCCTTTATGTAGTGCCTTTCCGCTTCCTTTTGTAGTGCATTTGTGCTCACAGCAATGCATTTGTTCTTCCACGTAAGGGCACCTCCAAGACGGACCCGCAAACCTCCGGCATCAGTCTGGATCGCGCTGTCCGGACCGTGGAAGCCATCCAACGTGAGCCTGTATCGGTCAGCGGCGCGGTCCGGACGCGTTTTCTCCCGCAAATTGGAGACAAAGTGGGAGAGGTTTAAGACGCCCCCTCCCCAATAAAAGCTTAGGGTTCCTTTGCCTCCCGCTGGCGCCGCCGCCGATCCGCCTCGTCTCCAGTGCCTTAGGGACATGGCGGCGCGGTGGATCCCTACCCTTGCCGGCGGGGGGCTCCGTTTTTAGATGTTTCTTCAAGTTTTGTTAGGATTTGTGTCCTACTCAGAAAGACGAAACGGCGGTGGCTCCGTGAAGATGGAATAAGCTCTTCCCCGCCTAGCCCCCATTCCGGTGGTGTGTCTAGCATAGTCGGTGGGCGTGTGGAGGTGTGTCTTCGGCGGATCTATCCTTGGTGGATTTGCTAGGATTGGTCGTAGTTCGTCTACGTTTGCATTTCTTCAGGGTGGATGCTTCTGATCTACGCTACTCTTAATCGGCGGCGGTTGCTGTTCTGCTACGTTAGTCCTATGGGGCCTTAGCACGACGACTTCCTGATTGTTTACTACACAAGTTTTGCCCGAATCCGGTGAGGGAGGGGCGATGACGGTGGCGCGCCTTCGACTCGCTCTAGTGCTTGTAGTCGTCGCTACGAACCTCGATGTAATTTTTATTATTTCCGGTGTTCGTTGTATTGCCATGATTGAAGATGAATAGATTGGAATTTTTCTCGCAAAAAAGTGGGAGGAGGTTTGCGGGAGTCCGGACACCCGAAACGTAGGGCTCCAACACCCCCAGCCCACCCAATCCCCCTCCCGGTCCCATTTCCTTCCACTATGCCCTTCCCCCCTTGCTTTGCATCCGCACCCTCCACCTCCGCCACCGCTGCAGTACGTCTCCGGCCACCATAGAGGCATTGTCGGACGTCCGCAACCAGCACCGACGCGCCCACTCGACGGAGCTGTCCACCCTGGAGCCGTTTGTACCCAGGTACACTCCGTCCACTGTCGACGACCTCCATGGCGGACACCATGCCCGATAGGTGTTCAGTCAAATTCCATTGAGCTTATTTCTAAATGCTATGTCTTTTTTTAGTGTATGAAGGATGGTGAGCTACTCGACCATGGATGATGAGTTGTTGTGCGATGCGTGGCTGGCTGCATCTACACATTTCGTAGGCAGGAGCAGAGGAGAGCCCTTCTAGGAGCAAGTGCATGAAAAGTTTCATGCACGAAAGCACATTGCACCCTACGACATGTACATGATTCAACCACACAACATGAGGTCGTTGTCGTACCGCTGACACGCTATCTAGATCAACGTCATCAAGTTTTGTGACGTGGTTTGACAGCTCGAGGCAAGGTGGCCATTGCACGTGGCAGAGGACGAGATCGTAAGGTTTACTTCCTCTTGCTCAACTTGTTGAGTGATTCATTCACCCAATGTTGGTCCACACATTATATGTAGCCCACACGCTCTACCGTGGTGTACCACATAATTGAGGGACGTCCATTTACGTGCACACACTGTTGGATGAAGCTGAAGGGGGAGTATGTGTGGAATGACATGATCCGTTCATGAAAAACTTGTTGGACAACCGGGATCTAGTCGAATTAGAGACATTGTTGTACTAGACTTAATTTGCATGCTATGCATGGATGTTTTTTGCTATTTTTTATCCGAACTTTGATGAATATCGGCCGGTTTGTATGAATTTCGTCTTGTTAGTTAAAATGTGGTTTGAATGTATGTGGCTACGGGTGGATGGCGGCCTCCCGCATCCGTGTCCACGAACTGGTCCCACCTGTCCGCGAACAGATGCCGGAGGAAATTTGCGGGTTGCCGTTGGAGATACCCTTACACACTCTATGCTCCCTACTACAGTACACTTTTTTCCGAGGGCCCTACTACAGTACACTTGTGATCCCCGCGCAGTGCATTCTATACTCCTTGATGTACTGCAGTCCTTTCTCCATGCATAGTGCACTTCATGCTGCCCTTTTTATTTAGTATTATAGTGCATGCCAAAGACAGGTGTCAGAAAAAGAAATCCAAAAAATTAGAAAAAACAAAAAATGCAAAATAATAATAATGAAGACTTAAGAAAAACCAGAAAACTGAGCAAAAAAAGAAAATCCAAACAAAATAAAAAAATCAGTTTTTCTAAAGGAAAAACTTTTAGGGTTAATTGTCCTTTTGCCCTCAGTGGTGTCCATGTGCTCAGTTTTGCCCTCAGCTGCGAATCGTGCTCAGTTTTGCCCCTAGACTATGCGCAACTACTATGACGAGGCCAAATGGGCAGTTTTGAGTCCATTCCGTCCGCCAGCGTTAGTGGTAGTGGGCCCGGAGCTTACACGTGGGACTGCGTGTACGTGGGTCCAGAGCTGACATGTGGGACCGTGCAACAACATCCCCAAATCAATCCTAGGGTTCTAGCCGGGCCACTCGACACCACTCTCTCCCGTCCGCCGGCCGGCCGTCCTGTGCCGCCACCTGCGCTGCCGCGGCCGCGGCCATCCTGCTCCACTGCTACCTGCTCCGCCCGCCAACTTCCTGCGACGCCACGGGTGGGTCGCCCCCAACCTGCTCGACCCGCGGCATGGCCTCCTTCCATGCGCCCCGCCGGAGCGCTGATAGGTGGGGGCCTGGTGCACACAGAGGAAGTACGAGGGTGAACCCCAGGGTGAAATGGCGAGCGGTAGCGACCCTGGAGTATTTGGCGAGGCAGGCATCGGGCCGGAGATCCTCCACGTCCACGACTGGGTTCCCGAGGGGTAAGTCACGCCTCCTGTTTAGATTGAGCTTAGTTGTACATTTCAACAGTCGATTCGAGTTGGTTTGCCTGGTTAGTTTAGCTAATGGTGTGCTAATTGCGTCTCTGTTTTTCGTCGGTTAGGATGGAGTTGCGGTTTGCTTTCTTGGTGCACATTAGATGGTACCGGTACATATTGAATGCAAAGAATAAGAAGAAATTCCAAGGAAGTTTCTATTATCTGTTGCCAATGACTTGTAATTGGAGTTTCAGACAATTTGGGGAGGTAATTTGCAGCCAATATCCTTGGGGTTTGCTTGATGAAGTGGAATACAAATACTACGATGGGGAAAAGAAATGGGTGACAGTTAGTAATGATGAAGAGCTGGCTACCATGTTTGCTAGGCATAAGGAGAAAGATAATTTTCATGTGAGACTGCAAATTGATGTGCTTGAGCAGGCATTTGGACCTAGGATGGCGGGTGCACCTTCTCGGGCAGAACCAAGTCGTCGTAATGGCAGCTCTAGCCAGGAAAGTTCAGTTAGTGCACGGCTACGTGGTGGCTCGACAAGCGTGGGCATCGGTAGTAGGGCCCCCCTTGAAGTGGATCCTGGTGCCTACAATTCTGGGGTTGATGAAGAGAAGCTATATTCTGATGTTATTCAGAATTTACGACGGGCACCTCGGGCTGGAAACCAAGACGAGGCTGACAATGCAGTCTGTGTGGATGATGACGTGGTGGGTGAGGACGAAGACCTTGCAGCTGTTGAATGGGACCCTTTGAACCCTCATATGGAAGAAGGTATCGTTTTTGCATCCATGAGTGAGTGTAGAAATGCACTTGTGACATACTGTATCAAGGTAGAACATACTTTCAAAGTTGACAAGAGCAATCAAGTACGTTATAGAGTGCACTGTCCGACTGAGGGTTGTCCATGGAGGATGCTCGCATCTAAAATGCGAAATAGCACGAATGTTCAGGTCAAAGTGAACCCTTTTAAGCACACATGCCAGGAATCAACCCTTAGGAAGGATACAATCAGTAGAGCCAAGTCAAGATGGGTGGCAGAAGAAGTAAAGAAGTGGGTGAAAGAAAACCAGCAAGTGGGTCCAAAGGAATTGCAGAAGAACATCAAAGACAAGTTCAAGATAGATTTACCATACATGAGGTTGTTCAATGGTAAACAACATGCTATGGATTCTATTTATGGTAACTGGCAGGAAAGTTCTCAATTGTTGTATTCATTCAAAGGTGAAGTGGATAGGACCAGCCCAGGTAGTATTGTAGATATTGACCACCACACCGTGGAGTACACATTCAGGGGAGTGACAAAGACCAAGGAATGCTTTAGGAGGGTTTTTGTCTGCTTTGAGGCTTGTCGCCGGGGTTTTTTGGCAGGCTGCAGGCCTTATTTGGCTATTGATACTACTTTTCTCACACGGAGGTTTAAAGGACAGTTAGTAGCAGCTTGTGCAGCTGGCGCACACAGTTTCGTATTTCCAGTTGCATATGGTGTGCTGGAGACAGAGTCTGAGGAGAGTTGGACTTGGTTTTTGCATAATCTGCGTCGGGCTATTGCACCTCCCAATGGGTTGGTAATTCATACAGATGCCTGCAAAGGTTTAGAAGTGGCCGTGGACAATGTGTTCCCTGGAGTAGAGCATAGGGAATGCATGCGTCACCTTGTTGCAAATTTTGTGAAGAAATTCAAAGGAAAGGTGTATACCGACAATTTATGGCCAGCATCTTTGACTTGCAGTGTGAAGAAGCACAACTACCACTTGAGGCAGTTATACACGAATCCCAAAGTGAAGGAATACTTGGAAACACACCACTCCAAGTTATGGGCCAGAAGCCAATTCAGTGAACTGAGCAAAGTTGACTATGTGCACAATAATCTAGCAGAGTCTTTCAACTCAACGATCCGAAAACTAAAGGGTCATTATGTGGTGGATTTGCTTGACAAGATAAGGACATGCAGAAATTCATGGGCCACATTATCATCCCTGCCGTGATGAATGAACTGAAGCAAAAAACAACAGGCTTGGAAATGAACATGACTCTTTGCTTGGGTACCACAGCAGAGATATCATATTTGGATAAAGAGAAGAGGGAATGCAGATATCCAGTGGATTTAGAAACTAGAACTTGCAGTTGTTTGCAATGGCGGATAACTGGGTTGCCATGCATTCATGCCTTGTTTTTCATCACTTCTCTCCCAGGTCCACCAGGGAACATACAGCAGTATGTGCATGATTACTACTCTATTGCAAGGTTCAAGCCACATATGCGTATGCCTTGCCTGCTATGGAGGGAAAACAACAATGGGACATAGTGGACCCTGGATTCAAGCTTTGCGCTCCAGTTCTGAAGAGAGCAATAGGTAGACCAAGGAAGAGTCGAATCAGACCTTGCAGCGAAGGAGCTGCACTTGGAGCGAGGAAGCGTAAGTGCACAAGGTGTGGTAGGTCTGGTCATTTCGGTAACGGACGTGCATGCATGCGTGGGAGGCGAGTGACGTGGCCATGCACTTATTGATTCAGATTACGGCATTGATTCAGATTACGACAACGATTCAGTTACGCAGTGATTCAGATGCACGCGCCCGGTCAAACATCAGCCCTATCGTTTCGTTGCAGTGATTCAGATGCACGCACGCGCCCGGATACACACTCACGCGCCCCATCGTTTCTGTGCCAAAACTTAACGGATACACACACACGCGTCCGGATTCACACACGCACCGTTCGCATCCCTTCTTTCTTCCTCTCCCACTCACACGCCTATTTATATGCATCTCTTCCTCTCCCATTCACCACCCAAGCTAGATCCATTCTCTCCAACTTCAAACACCCAAGCGACCGAGCCCTCCATCCTCTCCGAGAACCCCAAGCACCAAGTGAAGATCTAGTACAACGGGCCGACCTTCCTTCGTCCGCCTGTCGTGCTGGAGCTGCGCTACCCACCGGGCGTGCTCGTGGAGAGGGAGCTCCGTGTGTGGGCGACTTCCAGGTGGAGGGGGTCCCTCGAGCTCATCCGCGCCTTCCTTAGAGCAGGCAATGCCCACCTCCCACGGGGCTCGCCTAGGATGTTCACCCTCAACGAGGTTCGTGACCGTGCCGGCGTCCTCCTACCGCTCACGGTCACCTTCGCCAACCCGTTTGACGCGCGCGAGCTCCTCGGCCAAGTGTATTGGTGCGGCTGCGAGTCCGTCTTCTTCACAACATCTTCACCAACTACGAGTGCATCTTCCCCACGAAAACCAGATGCACTCCCTTCCCTACGACGAGGAGGAGGAGTGAATTTGAAGACGGTGTTGAAGGGGCGCGGCCAAGGTGGAAGAAAAGTCAAGATGACGATGTTCAAGAAGGGGTGCGAGCCCGGAGTGAAGTTGTTCGTCAAGCTCGTCATGTTTTTGTTTTATCGTTTTTATTTTGTTGCTTTTCTATGTCGTGCGTGCCGTGTCGTGTCATGTCCCTGGACTTATCAATGTAGGGTACCCATCTATGTAAGGGTACGGTGGGTTGCATCTTATCAATCTAAGTTATTATATGTGTTCAAAAATGTCCGTGCCCAAAGATAGCATTTCTTTCCTAAACCAAGTCATGAACTAACATGCACATTTATTCCCTTAAACCCTAAACCAAGTGCCACTCTAACCAGAATCATGTGGCAGTGCAAACATACGTTTCCAACCCTCCATAAGTTCAGTACAAAACAAAGGAAAACCACTCTCACGCGTGTGCAAACATTCAGTACAAACATGCGTTTTTAAACCCTAAACCAAGTCACAGTCTCACTATGTATAGTTTCCTTCCCTATACATGTCAAAGTCTTTCCATCTGCCCTAGTGGTTACCAGCGCAGCCCTAACAGCCACATACCCACGCGGTCCTGGGTTCGAGTCCCAGCTGCACCAATTTTTTGTGCATTTTCCACGCTTCATTTTTTATACAAATTATTTTTTTCTCAATGTAATGCCATTCCAAAATGTTCATTAATTTTGGCACTAGGTGTAAACCTCTACCAGAGCTGAGGCACATTTTCCATGACATTTTGGTCTTTGACTTAAATCACGATGTATTTGAATTAGAGTAATTAAATTGGTATTAAATATTTAACATCTCCAAAAAAATTCTAAACTTAATTGTTTGCCTATGGAATAATTCAATTAGCTTCCACAAAAAATTTCAGAATTAAATAAAATGATTTACTGCCTAAACTAAATCAAACAGAAAAACACGCAAGAGATCTCATTTGCCCACCCCCGAATTGGCCAAATTGGACGCAGTTGGCCAATTAGTCTAGCCGGCACTTGGCTCTCCGCTCTGAATTTGGCCCACAGAGAAACCTTTTTTTACATAAAGCCAGAGGAGAGAGCTGCAGTTCATTGATCAAAGTTACTGAATTTCTCATTTCTTCTCCCTTTTTCAACATATTTAAATGTTGGTCATTTCTTCTCCCTTTTTTCAACATTTAAACAACTTTGACCAACATTTAAACAAGGTGAATTTCTCATACAATTTCAAGCTTACAAATTCCTCCATAATTCATGCCTTTCCATACAATTTCAACATTACACCCAGTGCGATTACCATACCTACAAATTCCCAAAAGTAATTGCAAATGGGTATCTGTGCTTGATATTCGAGCTTCCTAACCTTCTTCTTCAACATTCTAAGCTCAACAGCTAGCTCTCTGTCATTGCGTGCTTCGCCCTCCATCTCTTCTTCCGAAGCTCGTGCTGCGGCCACTACCGTTCGTGGCAGCATGGGCAACCATTCTTCATGCTCTTCTTGCAGTTCATTCATCAGAGTCTTGGCCAGAGCATCGACTGAAAGGAAGAAACATTTCACCTGCATGAATGCCAAACAGATCAACTGTACTGCTCAAAGATCCCGACCACGAAAATGGTGCAATTGCCCCGATTCTTACCCCATTCTCGCTGCACACGTAGTACGGACGATTATGGTTCTTCGGTGTGTGAGAAACCCTCCGATCAACGCCTGCCCGGCATCGCGGCCAGACGAAGATCGGCATTTGCATGCGCGCCGGGCTCTGGATCCGCAAGGTGGTACGGGAGCTTGAAGAAGACATCGAGCTCGGAGCCGAAGGTGATCTCAACGTGTAACGCCCGGATAATTAGGCTACAGTGAAACTCTCCTAATGATGCTTGTCATCTCTGTTTACTGTTACTAAACTCTTGTTAGTTCAAAACCCGTTCAAAAGTCTAATTCAAAATATGTCAAACAACAAAAGTTTTCAAAAGTTGAAACAAAAATGTTCGGGCAGTGCCAAAAATGGCATAGGTAATTATGGAGTAGAAGACACAATTTGATAAAATACTTAATTGCCCTAAAATAGACAGAACAGAAAACAAAACTAAAAAGAAAAAAAGAGAAAATAAGAAACCCCCCTTCCCCCTGGGCCGAAGGGCCCAACTAGCCAACTGCCAGCCTGCCCGACCGGCCCAGCCCGCCCAGCCCGCCTCCCTCGGTCGCTCCCTTCCCTTCCCTGTTCCCCCGACCAGGGTCGGAACAGGGGTGCGTCCCCGCCGGACCCCCTCGCCGGCGTCGAGGAGGGGATAAGGTCGCCACGCCCCCGCCTCCTCGGTTCCTCCTCCCACTCACCCTGCTCCCGCCCTTAGTCACTGCGCCTCTCCCTCTCCCCTTAGATCCACGCCGCTCCCTCCTTCCCCACCGCATCCGAGCGCCACCGCCGCCATGGCTCTGGCCTAGCCACGGCCACCGTGCCCACCTCGCCGCTCCACTGTGTCCCCAAGGTCCGCCGTCGTCCGCTGCTTCGGGTGGTGCACCCCGTTGGAGCTCGGAGCCACCGCAACGCCCACGACCCCGCCGTCTTCCTCCTCTGCTCCGACAAGCTTCGCCGCCGCTCTTCACCAACTCCGGCGATAACTCTGCAGCTACTAAACCCCCAAGGGCCAGCGTGTGTGCCGCTCGGTGAGCCCCAGCTTCCTCCTCTCTCTCTCGCGCGCGCCCTAGCTAGCTGTCGCCATAGCGCCCGAATGCTCCGCCGCGGATCTCATCTCCGGCGAGGCTCCGGTGGACCAGTGGTCCCGAGCGTGCCTCCATTCGCTTGGTGAGCTCGCATAGGTGCTGTAGGTGCCGAACGCCGGCCGTTATGCCCTCTGCAACGTCGTTCCCGGGCTCGACCGAACTCCGGCGTCCGCCGCGGTTGACGCCGTCGGCGACACCGTCCGTCCCAGCCCCGGCTGAGGCCACGAATGGGTGCGCCCGAGCCCCTGCTTTCGAACGCGCCCAGCCCCGCGATGAACCATGCCCCGCAGCCTCGCCTTCGAACTCGTCGAGCCTCGGCATCCGCCCGACCTCATCGCCGGCGACCATTCCGGCCACCCCCGCCGTCGTGCTCCCCTCCATCGGACGCGGCGTGAAGAGGCCATTCTAGAGAACCTGGCCGCGCCCGTTTTGGGCCACCGTGGCTAAATCCCGAGGCTCGCCGGCGCCCTTCACCGCGGGAGGCGACCGGAGCAACTCCGGCGCCGGCCATCTGCGTGGCTCGGCGGGCCCCACCCCTTAGTCACTGGCTAGTGGGCCCTGGTGGCCCAGTTGACTGGGTTGACCCAGTCAACATGCTGACGGGGCAGCCCAGTGGCACTAACATGCGGGCCCCACCGCGTAATTAAACCAGTTAAAACGTTTTTATAAATAAAACTAATTAATTAACCTAAACAGTCACTGACATGTGGGGCCCTACCGCTAATTAACCCATTTAGTTAGTCTAAACCCTCCTGTTAGTGCCCCTGGCAATGACATGTGGGTCCCACTGGACCTGCCTGTCTGGTTTGACTGGTCAACCGACCATTTGACCTGCTGACATCACTCTGATGTCATGCTTGCGTCATCGTTCACTATTCTGGATAATGTTGGATTTAAATAAATAATTAAATTCAAAAAATGATTAAAACTTTAGAAAATCATATAAAATAATCCGTATCTCGGATGAAAATACTTTCTACATGAAAGTTGCTCAGAACGACGAGACGAATCCGGATATGCAGCCCGTTTGTTCACCACACACCCCTAACATATCGAACACACAACTTTCCCCCTCCGGTTCATCTCTACGAAAACACGAAACACCGGGAATACTTTCCCGGATGTTCCCCCCCTTCGCCGGTATCACCTACTACCGCGATTGGGCCCCACTAACAACGCTCATTGTCATGTCATGCATCGTCATGCATATGTTTGCATTATATTTATTGTTTCTTCCCCCTCTTCTCTCGCTAGACTCCGATACCGACGCTGCTGCTGCCCAATTCGACTACGGAGTTGACGACCCCTCCTACTTGCCAGAGCAACCAGGCAAGGCCCCCTTGATCACGAGATATTGCCTATTCTTCTCTAATACTGCTTGCATTAGAGTAGTGTAGCATGTTACTGCTTTCCGTTAATCCTATCCCGATGCATAGCATGTCCTTGCTACTACTGTTGTTACCTTTACCTGCAATCCTACATGCTTAGTATAGGATGCTAGTATTCCATCTGTGGCCCTACATTTTTGTCCGTCTGCCTTGCTATACTATCGGGCCGTGATGACTCGGGAGGTGATCACAGGTATATAGTTATATACTTTACATGATACCTGTGGTGACTAAAGTCGGGTCAGCTCGTAGGAGTACCCTCGAGTGGATCTTGTGGCGGAGCGACAGGGCAGGTTGAGACCACCTAGGAGAGAGGTGGGCCTGGCCCTGGTCGGTGTCCGCGGTTACATCAATTAACACGCTTAACAAGATCTTGGTATTTGATCTGAGTCTGGCCATTTGGTCTATACGCACTAACCAACTACGCGGGAACAGTTATGGGCACTCGACGTCGTGGTATCAGCCGAAGCCTTCGTGGCGTCAGCGACTGAGCGGCGCGCGCCGGATTGGACTGGAAAGCCTGCTAGGCTAGGTCTGCTTTCGAGCGCGTTCGCAACATGCAGGTGTGCAATGGGCGATGGGCCCAGACTCCTGCGCCATAGGATTTAGACCGGCGTGCTGACCTCTCTATTGTGCCTAGGTGGGGCTGCGACGTGTTGATCTTCTGCGGCAGGGCATGACCCAGAAAAGTGTGTCCGGCCAAATGGGATCGAGCGTGTTGGGTTATGTGGTGCACCCCTGCAGGGAAGTTTATCTATTCGAATAGCCGTGTCCCTCGGTAAAAGGACGACCCAGAGTTGTACCTTGACCTTATGACAACTAGAACTGGATACTTAATAAAACACACCCTTCCAAGTGCCAGATATAACCCGGTGATCGCTCTCTAACAGGGCGACGAGGAGGGGATCGCCCGGTAGGATTATGCTATACGATGCTACTTGGTGAACTTACCATCTACTCTCTTCTACATGCTGCAAGATGGAGGTGGCCAGAAGCTTAGCCTTCGACAGGATTAGTTATCCCCCTCTTATTCTGGCATTCTGCAGTTTAGTCCACCGATATGGCCCTTTACACATATACCCATGCATATGTAGTGTAGCTCCTTGCTTGCGAGTACTTTGGATGAGTACTCACGGTTGCTTTTCTCCCTATTTTCCCCCTTTCCATTCTACCTGGTTGTCGTAACCCGATGCTGGAGCCCAGGAGCCAGACTCCACCGTCGACGACGACTCCTACTACACCGGAGGTGCTTACTACTACGTGCAGCCCGCTGACGACGACCAAGAGTAGTTTAGGAGGATCCCAGGGAGGAGGCCTGCGCCTCTTTCGATCTGTATCCCAGTTTGTGCTAGCCTACTTAAGGCAAACTTGTTTAACTTATGTCTGTACTGAGATATTGTTGCTTCCGCTGACTCGTCTATGATCGAGCACTTGTATTCGAGCCCTCGAGGCCCCTGGCTTGTATTATGATGCTTCTATGACTTATTTATGTTTTAGAGTTGTGTTGTGATTTCTTCCCGTGAGTCCCTGATCTTGATCGTACACGTTTGCGTGCATGATTAGTGTACGATTGAATCGGGGGCGTCACACAACGCCGCCGCGCCCTCCACAACAATCTTCCCACTGTCGCCCTCTCTGTTGCCCGCTCTCTCTGTCGCCGTGGTCACCGCCGCCCTCTCTGTCGTCATGGTCACCGCCGCTCTCTCTGTCGCCGCCCAGCTCCTAGCTACCAACAGTGGTTTCACCGCCGCTCTCTCTGTCGCCCGCGCCCGACTCCCCACCCTAGCTGATTGTTGCTCACTGCTGCAAGCTCCGGGGACGCGCGCCGCCGCTTATATCACACACCCGCAACGGCTCTCTGCTCAACGACTCTGCTGGGTCCCACAAGCCACGAGAGCAACGGTCTGATCGTGTAGCGCGTCTCTGCCACCTGGTCCCACCTGTAAGGGCCGAGTCAAAACGTTGACCTGACGGAGACGGCAGTGTTCACGGAACGAGTCGGTGCGGACAGACTAGGGGAAAAGTTGAGCACGATTCACAACTGAGGGCAAAACTGAGCACAACGACACCATTGAGGGCAAAAGGATAATTAACCCGTTTTATGTGGAGGAGCGCTCAACGCGCGACATGTGTGAACTAGAGCGCCCTCGACAATTCCCCATGGGTGCCCCTGCGAAACCCATCAAGGGTGTCCTCTAACTAGTTGTTCCCTTCAATCCTAGGCAGCAGACGCAGAATTGCAATTTCCACAAATAGGTGCCGTGTGGTATCTCGTGGGCTTGAACTGAATAAAGCTGCCCTTTTTATGAACAATTTTTATTTCTGGTGAATCCTTTTATGAACAACTCAAAAATGATTATTAGCGGTCGATCATTGGAGTTCTCCTACGAGATTCTAATAGCTTATGTCGTTTGAGTTTGCTTTCTGTAAGTGTGATTGTAATAAAGTTTCTCATGAGCTACGAGATTCTAATAGCTTATGCCTTACGGGCCCACGTCGCCATTGGGTGGTACTAGGATCTTTTACTCCTCGACCTTTACTCTGGGACTCTGAACTCTCTTCTACTCGGGTTAAACGAATTTACTAACTCTAACACTAGGATCCCGTGACCACATTCACCCCAAAGTTGGATAAGCCATAGTTATTTCTTAGAATAGTATTTTGAACAATTCCCACACTGTCATTTGACTCCTTTGAAACATCTTTGCTTTCAGATGGAACCCACGAGGCAGGTCGTGCGCCACACGACGGCTATTGGTGCCTCGGGATCACCTGCTGTGCTAGCTGAGATGATGACCTATCTGGGTTATCGCTGGCACCCTGAGTACACCGTCTACGAGGAGTACCAGGACTTTAACCAGGAGCAGTACCGTGCCATCGTCCACCTCTACTCTCGGGAGTATGACTCCACTACTGTGTTGCACACCGCTCATGGTGTTGGAGTGACCATCGATATGGCTGTCCACGATGCTGCTTATGCTGCTCTGACATGTCTTCGTGGAGAGTATCGGGAGTTGGACACCTCCCCTTTCAGGCACATTGCTATCGCATCTGATGTTGGTGCGGAGGGATACTATACTGCTGCCTACTCCACTGTCACCCGAGAGCCCTTCTACCATCAGAACCTGGTTCTGCATGCTGATGGGCTGGATCGAGCTAACCGAGCTCTTCGCCACGAGTTGTACACCACCCGTCAGCACCTTTACCGTGCTCTGACGCTGTTGCACCCCTTTGTCCGATCTAGAGAGCTGCCCCGTTCTGCGATCTACCTAGCCAGGACTGTGATGCCCCAGGGTGTCGGCTGGCCAGATGTGGGAGGCTACTCTCCCGCACTTGGTCCTCTTCTGGCACCTGAGCGTCAGGTTCTGCACCAGAGTATTCACGGACCCCAGGTTGCTGACGTGGAGTTCCCGATGCAACACTACCAGCTTTCAGGCTACACGTACCTCCACAGTACCTCTTGGGACTGATGTAGGCTTGCTTGTTAGTGTTAGATGCATTCGCCGCGAGCCTGTGTGCCGCCTATGGTGTTTTAGTCTATGTACTGAACTCTGTGTACTGAACTCTATGCATGACCCTTTTTGTAAGTTATGCCGACTACTATATAGTAGCTATTGTGCTCCTTTCATTATGCATGTTTCATCATGAATGATTCTTGTCTTTGCAAATTTCTCAATGCTGAACTACCCCTGTTATATATTAGCAGGATGGTTAGACCAGGTGGTCGTGGTAGTGGTGGCAATGCCCCACCACCACCTGAGTACATGGCTGGTATGATCCAATAGTTCGAACTGAACCGCCAATTCATGGAAAATATGATGGCTCAGTTTCCTCGCCCCAATATGAACTAGCAGCCAACCCCAGTAACTCTGGAGGATTTCATGCGCCTCAACCCAACTATGTACCGCAGCTCAACTCAGCCTCTGGATGCTGATGACTGGCTCCATGACATCACCTATGAGATGGAGTCTGCTGATGTAGCCCCTGCCAGCTATGTCACCTTTGCTTCCTTCTTCCTGAAGGGACCCGCAGCTCAATGGTGGGACAGCCACAGGCGTACTCTGCCAGCTGGAACAATCATCACCTGGCCAGACTTCCAAGCTGCTTTCCGTGCCTGCTTCATTCCTCAAGGAGTCATGGACCGGAGAAGCGTGAGTTCCGCAACCTCACCCAAGGCAACAAAACTGTCGAAGCTTATCAGCGGGAGTTGCTGGACTTGTCCCGCTATGCTGAAGAAGACATTGCATCTGATGCACGCAGACAGGAGAAGTTCCGTGATGGCCTTCAAGCTGACATCAAGCTCGCACTTCTAGTGCATGACTTTGCTGATTTCGCCACCTTGGTGAACAAGGCCATCAATGTCGAAACTGGTCTGCAGGAATACCAGAGCTCTCACAGGCGCAACCGTGACACGGGCTCATCTTCGGGCCCGCCCTCGCAGAAGCGTAAGATATGGATCCCGAACAACATGTACCATCCAGCTGCACCTGCCCCAAGGCAGACCTATGCTGCACCTCGTCTGCCTACTCCTCCAACTAGGCAGCCAACGCTTCCAGCTCCACCACCCCAAGCTCCTGTTCCTACTCCAAATAATGGTTTGTGCTTCAGGTGTGGTCAACCAGGGCACCGTGCTAGGGAATGCAACCAGAACCAGAATCAACTGGCCCTTCCAGCAACTGGCCATGGAAGCAACCAGCCATGCAACAACAATGCCAAGTCTTATGGTCGTGTTCATGCCAACCACGTTGATCTCAACGAAGCTCAAGACCAGCCTGCTACCGTGATGGGTACTCTTCTCGTAAATTCAGTACCAGCATCCGTTTTATTTGATACGGGAGCATCCCATTCATTCATATCAGCAGAATTTGCATTCATGCATGGCATTAAATATGAAGAGATGAACACTCCGCTAGTGGTACACACCCCTGCGGGCCAATGTCAAACCTCTATGGTTAGTCACGACGTTCCTGTTGAAATTGAAGGACTGGAATTTCTTGTCTCTCCCATCGTACTGAAGTCTTGTAGCATTGATCTCATTCTGGAAATGAATTGGTTAAAAGCGCATACTGCTTCTATCGTTTGCGCCACCAAGACCGTCCCTCTACTACACCCTTCAGATGAAATAGTTACTTACCAAGCTCATCTGGTGCAAAATGTCGAGGCAAGGCTCTATGCATTGAATGCATTGAACGCTGCACCACTCGAGGGCATTGAAAACATTCCCATCGTGCGTGAATTCCTCGACGTCTTTCCTGAAGAACTTCCAGGGATTCCCCCTGCTAGAGCTGTCGAATTCATCATCGACTTAAAACCAGGCACCACTCCTATAGCCAAACGACCCTACAAGATGCCGCCGCATGAACTCCTTGAGCTTAAGGAGGAAATCGACAAATCTCTTTGCAAAGGTTTCATTCGCCCAAGTTGCTCCCCTTGGGGAGCACCTTCTCTCTTTGTCAAGAAGAAGGATGGGACAAACCGATTAGTTCAAGACTACCGTCCTATAAACCAAGCTACCATTCAGAATAAGTATCCTCTTCCTCGGATCAATAATTTGTATGATCAACTGGCTGGTTCATCAGTGTTCTCTAAACTCGACTTGAGGTTGGGTTACCACCAGATCCGTGTTCGTGAAGAGGATATCCCAAAGACCGCCTTCGTGACTCGATATGGTTCATACGAGTACACCGTCATGTCTTTCGGTTTAACCAATGCTCCAGCCACCTTCTCTTGTCTGATGAACTATATATTCATGGATTACCTCGACAAGTTCGTCGTAGTTTCTCTGGATGATATCCTGGTATTTTCTAAGAACGAAGAGGAACATGCTGAACATCTTCGTCTTGTTCTGGAAAAGCTTAGAGAGCATCAACTATATGCCAAGTTCTCCAAATGTGAATTCTAGCTACCCGAAGTAACCTATCTTGGGCATGTCATCTCTAAGGATGGTATTGCCGTCAACCCTGAACGAGTCCAGGCTATCCTTGATTGGACTCCTCCCAAGAACGTTAAGCAAGTCAGAAGTTTTCTCGGTCTCGCCGGCTATTGCCGTCGATTCTTCGAGAACTTCTCCAAGATCGCCAGGCCTCTGACTAACCTGTTGCATAAGGGCGTCAAGTTCCAATGGACAGACAAATGTCAGGAAAGTTTCCAGGCACTCAAAGACAAGTTGACTTCTGCTCCAGTGCTTGCTCCACCTGATACTAAGAAGGACTTCGTCATTTACTGCGACGCTTCCCGTCAAGGATTAGGCTGTGTCCTAATGCAAGACCACAAAGTGATTGCCTATGCCTCTCGGCAATTGCGCCCTCACGAAGAGAACTACCCAGTTCACGACCTCGAGCTTGCTGCTGTCATTCATGCGCTGAAGCAGTGGCGACATTACCTTCTCGGTAATCATTGCGAGATCTTCACTGACCACCAAAGTCTGAAGTATCTGTTTACTCAGCCAGACCTGAACCTCCGTCAGCAGAGATGGATGGAGATTGGTGCAGACTTTGACTTGGGTATTTCCTATACGCCAGGCAAGGCTAATGTAATGGCTGATGCCTTGAGCCGCAAGTCTTACTGCAACCACCTCCAGGTTCACAAAGTTCAGCCCTCGCTTGTTGAAGAATTCAGAAAGCTGAACCTCCATATTGTTCCTCCGGGTGCACTCGCTCCCCCTCCTAAGGAGTTTCGCAAGATGAACCTCCGGGTTGTTTTCCAGGGTTCCCTCAATACCCTGGTTGTCGAACCAGATCTCTTGGACTCCATCAAGAGAATACAGGGATATGACTCTGAAGCCCACAAGATTAAGCGCTACCTCGCAGAAGGAAAGCCCTCATTCTTCACTATTGCTGATGATGGCACTTTGTACTTCAAGGGCCGCCTAGTGGTGCCATGTGCAGAGAAAAACCTGGATATGACTCAGGAAGTTATGAAAGAAGCTCATGATACGCCTCCATGTATCCATCCTGGTAGTACAAAGATGTACCAAGACATCCGTCAGAGATTCTGGTGGTCTAATATGAAGCAAGACATTGCTCGTTACGTTGCTGAGTGTGACGTTTGCCGTCGTATCAAAGCAGAACATCAAAGGCCTGCTGGAACTCTGCAACCTATCTCTATTCCTGAATGGAAATGGGACCATGTTGAGATGGACTTCGTCACTAGATTTCCCAAATCGCAGAAAGGTAATGATGCTATTCTTGTCGTCATTTACCTGCTTTCTAAAGTTGCACATTTTCTGGCGGTCAAAGAAACAATCACTGCTAGTCAGCTTGCAACTCTCTACATGTCCAGAATTGTTTCACTTCACGGTATTCCACTGGTTATCAGTTCGGGCTGTGGCAGCTTATTCACTTCAAGATTCTGGGCAAGTTTTCAAGAAGCTATGGGAACTCATCTGTCATTCAGTACTGCGTTTCATCCTCAGTCGCAAGGGCAAGTTGAACGTGTCAACCAAGTTCTCGAAGACATGCTTCGAGCTTGTGTTATTTCCTTCGGCAAGAAATGGGAGGAATCTCTCCCGTATGCTGAGTTCTCTTATAATAATAGCTATCAAGCTAGTCTGAAGATGGCCCCCTTCGAAGTGTTATATGGACGAAAGTGCCGAACCCCTCTGAACTGGTCAGAAACTGGGGAACGTCCACTCTTTGGTCCGGATATTATCCAACATGCCGAAGAACAAGTCCGCATTATTCGTGAGAATCTCAAGACTGCTCAGTCACGTCAGAAGAGTCAGTATGACCGTAAACGTAAAGACATGGTCTATCAACCCGACGAAAAGGCTTATCTTCGAGTTACACCAATGAAGGGTGCTCACCGCTTCGGGATCAAGGGCAAGCTAGCTCCTCGCTATATTGGTCCATTCACTATTCTCGAAAGGTGTGGAAAAGTGTCATATCAACTTGAACTTCCGCCGAACCTTTCTCAGGTTCACGATGTGTTCCACGTGTCACAGCTCCGTTGATGCTTCAAGGACCCAATCCGGGCAGTGGATCATGAAGTGCTCGAATTGCAACAGGACCTCTCCTATAAAGAGCCTCCGGTCCGCATTCTCGACCAAGCTGAACGCCGCACACGTCAGAAGGCGATCAAGTTCCTCAAAGTCCAGTGGTCCCACCATTCTGAAGATGAAGCCACCTGGGAATGCGAGGATCGCCTACGTGATGAATACCACGCACTGTTTCCTTCTACCTCCTAAATCTCGGGACAAGATTTCTTGTAGTGGAGGAGATTTGTAACGCCCGGATAATTAGGCTACAGTGAAACTCTCCTAATGATGCCTTGTCATCTCTGTTTACTGTTACTAAACTCTCGTTAGTTCAAAACCCGTTCAAAAGTCTAATTCAAAATATGTCAAACAACAAAAGTTTTCAAAAGTTGAAACAAAAGTGTTCGGGCAGTGCCAAAAATGGCATAGGTAATTATGGAGTAGAAGACACAATTTGATAAAATACTTAATTACCCTAAAATAGACAGATCAGAAAACAAAACTAAAAAGAAAAAAAAGAGAAAAAGAAGAAACCCCCCTTCCCCCTGGGCCGAAGGGCCCAACTAGCCAACTGCCAGCCTGCCTGCCTCGGTCGCTCCCTCCCCTTCCCTGTTCCCCCGACCAGGGTCGGAACAGGGGTGCGTCCCCGCCGGACCCCCTCGCCGGCGTCGAGGAGGGGATAAGGTCGCCACGCCCCCGCCTCCTCGGTTCCTCCTCCCACTCACCCTGCTCCCGCCCTCGGTCACTGCGCCTCTCCCTCTCCCCTCAGATCCATGCCGCTCCCTCCTTCCCCACCGCATCCGAGGCCGCCATGGCTCCGGCCTAGCCACGGCCACCGTGCCCACCTCGCCGCTCCACTGTGTCCCCAAGGTCCGCCGTCGTCCGCTGCTTCGACTGGTGCACCCCGTTGGAGCTCGGAGCCACCGCAACGCCCACGACGCCGCCGTCTTCCTCCTCTGCTCCGACAAGCTTCGCCGCCGCTCTTCACCAACTCCGGCGACGACTCTGCAGCTACTAAACCCCCCAAGGGCCAGCGTGTGTGCCGCTCGGTGAGCCCCCGCTTCCTCCTCTCTCTCTCTCGCGCGCGCCCTAGCTAGTTGTCGCTGTAGCGCCCGAATGCTCCGCCGCGGATCTCATCTCCGGCGAGGCTCCGGTGGACCAGTGGTCCCGAGCGTGCCTCCATTCGCTTGGTGAGTTCGCGTAGGTGCTGTAGGTGCCGAACGCCGGCCGTTTTGCCCTCTGCAACGTCGTTCCCGAGCTCGACCGAACTCCGGCGTCCGCCGCGGTTGACGCCGTCGGTGACACCGTCCATCCCAGCCCCGGCTAAGGCCACAAATGGGTGCGCCCGAGCCCCTGCTTTCGAACGCGCCCAGCCCCGCGATGAACCATGCCCCGCAGCCTCGCCTTCGAACTCGTTGAGCCTCGGCATCCGCCCGACCTCATCGCCGGCGACCATTCCGGCCACCCCCGCCGTCGTGCTCCCCTCCATCGGACGCGGCGCGAAGAGGCTGTTCGAGAGAACCTGGCCGCGCCCGTTTTGGGCCACCGTGGCGAAATCCCGAGGCTCGCCGGCGCCCTTCACCGCGGGAGGCCACCGGAGCAACTCCGGCGCCGGCCATCTACGTGGCTCGGCAGGCCCCACCCCTTAGTCGTTGGCCAGTGGGCCCTGGTGGCCCAGTTGACTGGGTTGACCCAGTCAACATGCTGACGGGGCAGCCCAGTGGCACTAACATGCGGGCCCCACCGCATAATTAAACCAGTTAAAACATTTTTATAAATAAAACTAATTAATTAACCTAAACAGTCACTGACATGTGGGGCCCTACCGCTAATTAACCCATTTAGTTAGTCTAAACCCTCGTGTTAGTGCCCGTGGCAATGACATGTGGGTCCCACTGGACCTACCTGTCTGGTTTGACTGGTCAACCGACCATTTGACCTGCTGACATCACTCTGATGTCATGCTTGCGTCATCGTTCACTGTTCTGGATAATGTTTGATTTAAATAAATAATTAAATTCAGAAAATGATTAAAACTTTAGAAAATCATATAAAATAATCCGTATCTCGGATGAAAATACTTTCTACATGAAAGTTGCTCAGAACGACGAGACGAATCCGGACACGCAGCCCGTTCGTTCACCACACACCCATAACATATCGAACACGCAACTTCCCCCCTCCAGTTCATCTCTCCGAAAACACGAAACACCGCGAATACTTTCCCGGATGTTTCCCCCCTTCGCCGGTATCACCTACTACCACGATTGGGCCCCACTAACAATGCTCATTGTCATGTCATGCATCGTCATGCATATGTTTGCATTAAATTTATTGTTTCTCCCCCCTCTTCTCTCGCTAGACTCCGATACCGACGCTGTTGCTGCCCAGTTCGACTACGGAGTTGACGACCCCTCCTACTTGCCAGAGCAACCAGGCAAGCCCCCCCCCTTGATCACCAGATATCGCCTATTCTTCTCTAACACTGCTTGCATTAGAGTAGTGTAGCATGTTACTGCTTTCCGTTAATCCTATCCCAATGCATAGCCTGTCCTTGCTACTACTGTTGTTACCTTTACCAGCAATCCTACATGCTTAGTATAGGATGCTAGTATTCCATCTGTGGCCCAACATTCTTGTCCGTCTGCCTTGCTATACTATCGGGCCGTGATCACTCGGGAGGTGATCACGGGTATATACTTATATACTTTACATTATACCTGTGGTGACTAAAGTCGGGTCGGCTCGTAGGAGTACCCGCGAGTGGATCTTGTGGCGGAGCGACAGGGCAGGTTGAGACCACCTAGGAGAGAGGTGGGCCTGGCCCTGGTCGGTGTCCGCGGTTACATCAATTAACACGCTTAACGAGATCTTGGTATTTGATCTGAGTCTGGCCATTTGGTCTATACGCACTAACCAACTACGCGGGAAAAGTTATGGGCACTCGACGTCGTGGTATCAGCCGAAGCCTTCGTGACGTCAGCGACTGAGCGGCGCGCGCCGGATTGGACTGGAACGCCTGCTAGGCTAGGTCTGCTTTCGGCCGCGTTCGCAACGTGCAAGTGTGGAATGGGCGATGGGCCCAGACCCCTGCGCCATAGGATTTAGACCGGCGTGCTGACCTCTCTGTTGTGCCTAGGTGGGGCTGTGACGTGTTGATCTTCCGTGGCCGGGCATGACCCAGAAAAGTGTGTCCGGCCAAATGGGATCGAGGGTGTTGGGTTATGTGGTGCACCCCTGCAGGGAAGTTTATCTATTCGAATAGCCGTGTCCCTCGGTAAAAGGACGACCCGGAGTTGTACCTTGACCTTATGACAACTAGAACTGGATACTTAATAAAACACACCCTTCCAAGTGCCAGATATAACCCGGTGATCGCTCTCTAACAGGGCGACGAGGAGGGGATCGCCGGGTAGGATTATGCTATACGATGCTACTTGGTGAACTTACCATCTACTCTCTTCTACATGCTGCAAGATGGAGGTGGCCAGAAGCGTAGCCTTCGACAGGATTAGCTATCCCCCTCTTATTCTGGCATTCTGCAGTTCAGTCCACCGATATGGCCCTTTACACATATACCCATGCATATGTAGTGTAGCTCCTTGCTTGCGAGTACTTTGGATGAGTACTCATGGTTGCTTTTCTCCCTCTTTTCCCCCTTTCCATTCTACCTGGTTGTCGTAACCAGATGCTGGAGCCCAGGAGCCAGATGCCACCGTCGACGACGACTCCTACTACACCGGAGGTGCCTACTACTACGTGCAGCCCGCTGATGACGACCAGGAGTAGTTTAGGAGGATCCCAGGCAGGAGGCCTGCGCCTCTTTTGATCTGTATCCCAGTTTGTGCTAGCCTTCTTAAGGCAAACTTGTTTAACTTATGTCTGTACTCAGATATTGTTGCTTCCGCTGACTCGTCTATGATCGAGCACTTGTATTCGAGCCCTCGAGGCCCCTGGCTTGTATTATGATGCTTGTATGACTTATTTATGTTTTAGAGTTGTGTTGTTATATCTTCCCGTGAGTCCCTGATCTTGATCGTACACGTTTGCGTGCATGATTAGTGTACGATTGAATCGGGGGCGTCACACAACGCCGCCGCGCTCTCCACAACAATCTTCCCACTGCCGCGCTCTCTGTTGCCCGCTCTCTCTGTCGTCGTGGTCACCGCCGCCCTCTCTGTCTTCATGGTCACCGCCGCTCTCTCTGTCGCCGCCCAGCTCCTAGCTACCAACAGTGGTTTCACCGCCGCTCTCTCTGTCGCCGCCCAGCTCCTAGCTACCAACAGTGGTTTCACCGCCGCTCTCTCTGTCGCCCGCGCCCGGCTCCCCAGCCTAGCTGATTGTTGCTCACTGCTGCAAGCTCCGGGGACGCGCGCCGCCGCTTATATCGCACACCCGCAACGGCTCTCTGCCCAACGACTCTGCTGGGTCCCACAAGCCACGAGAGCAACGGTCTGATCGTGTAGCGCGTCTCTGCCACCTGGTCCCACCTGTAAGGGCCGAGTCAAAACGTTGACCTGACGGAGACGGCAGTGTTCACGGAACGAGTCGGTGCGGACAGACTAGGGGCAAAGTTGAGCACGATTCACAACTGAGGGCAAAACTGAGCACAATGACACCATTGAGGGCAAAAGGATAATTAACCCGTTTTATGTGGAGGAGCGCTCAACGCGCGACATGTGGGAACTGGAGCGCCCTCGACAATTCCCCGTGGGTGCCCCTGGGAAACCCATCAAGGGTGTCCTCTAACTAGTTGTTCCCTTCAATCCTAGGCAGCAGACGCAGAATTGCAATTTCCACAAATAGGTGCTGTGTGGTATCTCGTGGGCTTGAACTGAATAAAGCTGCCCTTTTTATGAACAATTTTTATTGCTGGTGAATCCTTTTATGAACAACTAAAAAATGATTATTAGCGGTCGATCATTGGAGTTCTCCTACGAGATTCTAATAGCTTATGTCGTTTGAGTTTGCTTTCTGTAAGTGTGATTGTAATAAAGTTTCTCATGAGCTACGAGATTCTAATAGCTTATGTCTTACAGGCAGGAGCTGCTATCGTGACATGGACGGAGCATGCTCCAGACTTTGTCTGTGCTATGATAGCCAGCGATATTGCTGAACGTTTAGTCTTGCGAATGAGATGTTCCCCTTAAAAACGGAAATTTGATTAATCGAGACAAGTAGACTTGATTGAAACCTAACCGCCCATTCTCCCGGGCAGGATCTCAAAGTAAGGGGTTCTGAAGGCACATGAGGGCTAGGGTTGCACGAGGAGGGAGTGAGGGTGTCGGCCGCACTGCCCAACTCCTCCAATATATAGGCCGTCGGAGGTGTGAGCTTTGCTCGGCTTATTCCCACAATCTGTGGCTCGTGTGTCATGGCAAGGCGGCGGCGGCGGAGGAGCGCGCGTGTACCACTTCTCTTGTCAAGCTCCCAATGACGTAGAGCGGCTTAAAGGGGTCGCAACTCTTCTCAACTAGCATGCAGTGGCGGCGCTAGGAAATGAGGGCTGGGTATTCACCCAAATTTTTTTTGGCTCTAAATGTAGTATATGAACCAAACAACACAACACTAGCAATATATGAACAAAACAACACTAGCATAACGGCAATAGCAATATTTCAATGTATCAGACCATAACAACATGAATACATAAGTACCTTTTGATTGATAAAGTGATGATATCCTTCTTACAATATAACTTTGCGGTCGCCTTTTTGGAAGAGATTGATGACATCTTCATCCTTCACTTGATCAAAAAATTCTCCCTCAACAAATGTAACCATTCTACAACATCATGAACAGCAGAGGAGTTGTACCAAATTATTCAACCAATAATATTTTCGCGCACTCAGTAGGCACTAGCAGAGTGGTGTGCATATTTGACAGCAACACAAGCAGCAATTTGTCCCCAAAACTTTAACCCAGAATACCCACCTTCAGACTAATCAAATCCAGCACTAGTAGGCAGTAACTCGTTGCGTTCAAATCCATCACTAGCAGCAATTTGTCCAATTTGACTGCACTACAAATCCACCTACAGATAATAGTTGGGTGCCACATGAGCCCATAGGAATTAGGAAGTTAGAATTGGCTGGCCGCTGGTGTTCAGTGAGAACTAGAACTAGGAGAAGAGGAGACTAGAACCTGGTCTGCTGCCGCTGGTCGCCCGTTCAGTGGCTCCGCTTGCCGCTGCCTGCAGTCGGTACTGGCCGCCGCCGCCGCCGCTGGCCGCAGGCGCTAGGTTAGGTTGGGGACTTGGGGAACGGCCGAGTGGGGATTGGGCAGTGCTGGGGCTGGGGAATGGATTGAGTGAACAGGACGACTGTAGCCGGTATCCCGTGTGGGCTGTGGGCTTGTGGGCTGCTAAATAAGACATGTATTAATTTTTTGGGGCCAAATCTTGGGTATTCATATGAATATAGGTGAAATATTAGGGCTTATCTAACAATTACAAAAAATCTCCAAGGGCCCATGTGGGTTATATGGCACTAGGTGTGGTGAAAAGTTTAGTCCCATGCATACCGCTAGTTGGAGAGGAGTTGGACCTCCTTATAAGGGATTCTCTTCCACATGCTATTGGAGTTTGAGAAGAGAAGTGGTTCCCGTGCGCTCCTCCTCCACTGCCACGCCTCGTCACGACGGGTTGCCAGAATGAGCCGAGCCGAGCTCACACCTATGCGCTTATTTTTGTCGGTCAGGAACGGAGAGTCTTTGACAGCAACGTCGAATCGTGGACTGTTACCGACTCGGACGCGGGTCCAGCCCACGCGGCTGCGCCTATGTATGTGAGGCGTCTGCCAACCCTAGCTGTCACGCGAAACAGATCGCATCTGCCTTCACGCCCACTGTCATTCCTTTTGATGCTGCTCCGCCGGTGATCTCATCCGGTTCACCGCGTACACGGTTGAAGGGAGAGCAGGCCTCCAAAACCCCGCCTCTCCGAGTCCTGGAGAGGGGCGATTAGGTGTTTGGGGAGTGTTTCATACGCGACTGCTCGCCGACGTTCGTCTTCTTTCTCTACTTCGTCCACATCCGCTGCATTGTCATCATGTCCACCGACAACGAGAGAGCCGCCGCCGAGAAGGCTGCCGCTGACCGGAAGGCGGCCGAGGAGGCCGCCGCCACTGCTGCTGCCGCTACAGCCAACTGGCCAACCGGAGGGTATAACTCATTTATCCCGCTCTTGTTTCTTTTCGTGTTAGTCATACTAGCATTTATGTGTAGTATGTGCTTATCTAGATCGTAGTCAGCATATCGTTAATACTGTCAATGCCATGTTCATAATTATTTCATGGATTAAGTTAATTAAAAAATTGCCTATTTACTCAGCAGTTCCCACCACCTACCGTACGCCTACATTAGCCTTAGAAATTAACCAGAAATTGTTGTCTTATATGGGCCAAAGCCCATCTATAATTCAACATGAACAACAAGGGATCTAGCTCAATTTCAGTGTGTACTCAACAAAAAAAAAAGAGCTCAATTTCAGTGTTTACTCAACAAAAAAAAGAGCTCAATTTCAGTGTTATAGTGAGTTATGGGCCATTTTTCTTCAATTATTGTTTTGTACTCGGGCTTTCCAACAACCAGTTTATGCTCAGGGTGCTCATATGCTCATCATGGTACTGTATTTTGTGCGTGTCCGGTGGTTAGGTTTCACTACCGATGGTTGAAGCTTTCTACCATCCGCGGCCGCCCGTCCCGTCCCATCCTGCTTTCTTCCTGGTTTTGTCTACACCTGTATACACCGGCCACCGCCACCACCAGCTCCCGCGGCGCTCCATATCAACCTCAGCCAGCGCCCGCTACCAGTCGCGCCCAGTTCAAAACACCACCTTTATATTCTCACCACGCCGTTTGAGCCTATCCATCTCCAAGTCCAACTGCCGCGGAATCCGAAAGAATCCATGGCCATGCTCGTGCTGGCGCTGCTGCCCCTGCTCGCCACGTCGGCGTCCGCGGCGGGCGGCTGCGCGGCCGAGGCGTCATTGTCGTCGCCCAACGGAAACGCCTACGCGGCCTGCAGCGACCTGCCCCGCCTGGGCGCGACGGTGCACTGGACCTACGACGGCGCCGCGGGGTCCCTCTCCGTCGCGTTCGTCGCCGCGCCGGCCGCCCCGGGCGGGTGGGTGGCGTGGGGGCTCAACCCGTTCGGCGAAGGCATGGCCGGGGCGCAGGCGCTCCTCGCCGCGCCTTCTTCCTCGTCCGGCGCGTGGGCCGTCCGGACGTACAACATCTCCGGGTACGCGCTCGGCGCGCCGGGGCCCATCGCGTTCCCCGCGACCGGCCTCGCCGCGGAGCTCGGCGCCGACGGCCGCGTCAGGGTCTCCGGGACGCTGAGCGTGGGCCAGGGCGCGGCCGTTCTGAACCAGGTGTGGCAGGTCGGGTCCGCGGTCTCCGGGGACGGCATTCCCGCGCCGCACGCCATGGGCGGCGACAACCTCGCCGCCAAGGCGAAGCTGGATCTGGTCAGGCAGACCACCAGCTCCTCCGACTCCGGCGGCAGCGGCCTCGCCAGGGAGCGCAATGTGAGCTAGCTCTCTTCAATCATCACCTGAGTCGAAAGCAAACACCTTATCCTGACTGACCGACTGACTAAACCATGTTCTTCTCATCCATGCATTCGTCTGTTCAGATCCATGGTATCCTCAACGCCGTGAGCTGGGGCCTGCTGCTGCCCATGGGAGCCATCTTCGCGAGGTACCTCAAGACGTTCAGGTCGGCGGACCCCGCGTGGTTCTACCTCCACGTGACCTGCCAGATCATCGGGTACGGCGTCGGGGTCGCCGGCTGGGCCACCGGCATCAACCTCGGCAACGCGTCCAACGGCGTCACCTACGGTCTCCACCGCAGCATCGGCATCGCCGCCTTCGCCCTCGCCACCCTACAAGTAACCATCTAACCAACACTTCCCAAATTCAAACTGAACTCGTACCGATGTTAAATTTCGTTCAAACTGGAAACGGCATCCAGGTATTTGCGCTGTTCCTGAGGCCGAGGAAGGATCACAAGTGCCGCGTGTACTGGAACGCGTACCACCACGCGGTGGGCTACGCCGTCATCATCCTCGGGATCTTCAACGTCTTCAAGGGCATGGCC
This sequence comes from Triticum aestivum, assembly GCF_018294505.1. Classification (NCBI taxonomy): domain Eukaryota; kingdom Viridiplantae; phylum Streptophyta; class Magnoliopsida; order Poales; family Poaceae; genus Triticum; species Triticum aestivum. Next base: position 388,974,248 of record NC_057808.1, on the reverse strand, counting down.
ATCCTGGGCGTGGAGCAGCGGTGGAGGACAGCCTACGTCGCGGCCGTCTGGGTGCTCGGCGCGGTGGCGGTGACGCTGGAGGCGGTCACGTGGAGCGTGGTCATCAGGCGCCGCGAGGCCGAGCAGCACGGCAAGACCTTCCACGGCGCCGCCTAACCCAATGGCCGCCCGCCGCACACCGTGTAGTAGCTAGCTTTGAGATTATATATACGTACGTACTGAGATCTGGCATTTGTTCATCCATTCTTGCTGTGTGTGGTAGAGCTGGTGGATCTAGTGGTTTTGGCGCGTGCCCCTATTTTTGTACCGCACATATATATGCGTACGTAAATTATGGGACTGGTTATATATAAAAAGTTGCCTTAAAATACTTTGGCGTCGTCAATTTTTTAATTCCTCTGATTTAAATCCAATGACCGCGGGTTTCCTCCCTCCAGCCACCTTCCTCCTCCTGCATGGCCGACTGCGCTGTCACTCGTGCCTCGCCGCACGACCCCTCCTCAATCGGCCACCTCCATCGGTCTGCCACCGCTCTCTGGACACCCCTCTAGCTACCGCTCTTCTTTTAAGCCCCCCCCCCCCCCCCCCCCCCCCGCCGCGCGCATCCCGTCAAACTCTGACTCTCCTCCATCGGCTACGCTGCTCCCACGTCGTCCCCGGCTTCGGATTCCTCTCACCCGAGGCCTCACCGCGACGCCTCCCTCAAATCGACTAACGCAAAATGCAAATTTAGGGAACCTAAGGCCAACTCCACCGCGCGACCCCATCCTGTCCGCCCCCGTCTGTTTGGAGTAAAATGGACAAACCAGACGGCCCAGCTCGCGGGCGCAAACGGACTTTTGTCCGTTTTGTGTCCGCTTTCGACCCATCCCTGGGCCAAGTTTGCGCCGATTTTGGGGTGAAACGGACACCGCGCGGACGGGCAGGACGCGCGCGGTTGTCCTCCCTGGCCCGCCTATCGGTGGGAGAAAGCAGAACCCCCCCCACGCCCCATTTGGCGCCATTTCCCCCAAACCCTCCCACGTCCCTCCAGCCGCCCCCTCCCTCCCCCCTCCATGGCCGACGCCCAGCCGAATTCCGGCGGCCTGGCCGTCGACCCGCCCGGAAAGGTGAAGAAGAAGGCGACCAAGGCGCCAAGGAAGCCGCGGTCGGAGTGCACGCCGGAGGAGATCGCCAAGTTGGACAAGGAATCGGTGAAGAGGAGGGGCCGAAGAGCGGTCGTCAAGGTCAATGCCGCCACGGCCAAGTTCGCCGCCGAGCGCGATGCGATGGAGGCCGCGGTCGACGAGAAGGAGGACATCGTCAACAAAGCGCACGCCCTCCTCATGCTTGGCATGGGCCGTCCGGCCGGTTTCCCTGCAACGGCCGTCGGCCCGACGAGCACAGGCTCGTCGCTCGCCCGGCCTCCGCACTGCCAGTCGCCGACGTCGTGGACCACGCCCATGTCGCCCAGCTTTCCTCCGCCAAGGCACGACGGCCAAACCCGTTTCTCGGGGTCGCCGGACGTTGGCGTGATCGCGCCGTCCACACCACGCCCCTCGGCCGTCATCGACCTCAACGTCACGCCTGGGTCCAGCAGCGGCGGCCGGCCGGCCGTCGAGATGCAAAGAAAGCAAGCACGGGCACCGTTCATGGGCACCATGCCGTCCCCCCGCGTCTCGTTTGACGGAATGCCAACACCAACGCCACCGGCCGACGACCCCTTCTACAACCAGTTCATGGAGGACGTGATCATTGAGGGTGGGCAGGGCCGTGCTACGACCCCGACGAGACCCAAAGTCAGGATGGCCGCGCCTAGTACGTCCCCGATGAAGAGGCCGACGACCGTGCTGACTACGACCATGGTGACTCGTGGCATGAAGACGATGACATCTATTGTGAAGGTGATGGTGATGAAGAAGAAGGCAATGACATTGATATTGGTGGTGAGCCATTGTTCATCGACGAGCTCACCCAAAGAGCGAAAGCACAAAAGAGGAGGAAGAGCATTCGTACGGGTTCATATACACAAGATGAGGACAAGTTGATTTGCCAAAGTTGGATGAAGATTAGCCAAGATCCGAGGACCGGCGCGCAACAAAAGAGCCTTGTTTTTTTGGACTAGAGTCCACAAAACATTCCATGAAAGGAAGATGTTTGAGCCCTACCAAATTACAAGCAACTGTGGCATCACCTCGATTCAAAATAGGTGGTTGTTCATCCAACAAGAGTGCAACAAGTATTGTGCCGCATTTGAGAGCGTTGAAGCACGGCCCGTGAGTGGTCTCGGTGTTGGGGACATGGTATGCTCTCCTCATCCTAGTCCTTTCCTTGCTACGGCCATGAGACTTCGGCCTGTATATGTTTGCATGTTCAATTGTTGTTGATCATGTGGTGTAGGCATTTCAATCTTTGGAGGCATTCAAGGCCCGGCACAATGACAAGCCATTCACTCTTACGCATTGTTGGACGATCATCAATAATTGCCCTAAGTTCAAGGACCAATACCATGAACTTCAAAGGAAGAGAGGCATGAAGATGGCCAAGTTCGCCGGAGGTGGAGATGACGAGGCGTTGAAGAGGCCGAGGGGCAAGACCAACTCCAAGGTGGACGACATACGTCATGCCTCATCCATGGCATTGCATGACACTTTGCATGGCATGATGTCTCAAAAGGATGTGAGGGACGAGAAGAAGCGGCAAAGCAAGGACGAGCAAATAAAGCAATACCTAGACCTTCAAAGGAAGAAGCTTGAGATGGAGGAGGCGACCAAGAGGAGGAAGATCGACATGGAGGAGGCGGCCCGACAAAGGCAGCTCGACAACGAGGCCGATAATGTCAAGACCAGGCAGAGGCAGCTCGACATCGAGGCCACCAATGCCGCCACCAAAGCGAAGGAGGTTGCCCTTGCGATCATGAGCGTGGACTTGTCCAAGCTGAGCGAGAAGACGAGGGCCTGGTTCGAGGCCAGGCAGAAGGAGATGCTTGACGCCGACGGCCTGAACTAGGTCGTCCGATCGGCCGTGGCCGTTGTTTTTGGAGGCTGGCATGGGTGCCGCCCGCCCGCTGGGCCGCTGGCTGTGTGCTGGCGAGAAAAACATTCATTTTGGAGGCCGGCTGTGTTGCCGGCCGCTGGCTATGTTGTCGGCGAGGACAACTATTCATTTTGAAGGCTGGCTGTGTTGCCGGCCGCTGGCTGAGTTGCAGGGATGGACGTGTAGGCCGCTGGCTCTGTTGCCGGCATGATGAACTAGGGCCGCTGGCCTGATGAACTAGGGCTTGACATTTGAAACGTTGCTCTTTTTTTAAATAGAGGCGAACAGGATGGGGCAAACAGATGCGGCCGTGCGCTGGGCGCACGGCCACCACATCCCAGGATACGCCCGGACACGACCCCATTGCCCTACCCAAACGGACAAAATTCGGACAAAACGGACGTCCGTTTGGGGTGGCGCGGTGAAGTTGGCCTAAGAATAGGAAATGCGGTAAATTATAGTACTGCGGTGAAGAGTTGTTGCTTGTGTTGATTTTATCAGTGTCGAACTCAGTGTGGCCACTTTTTTCTCTGCCCGGCTGGCCAGGATCGACGTTGATCATCACGTCCGCACCTGGGGCGCATGCCCTTTAGCAAAAGAGAAGCTGGTCGGGAGATCCGTTGCGTGCTCGGTGGACCATGCATGTATATCTACGTACATGGTTGGTTGGTGAAGTACAAACGAAGACAGATATGGGAAACGCAGAAAAGGATCGGTTTGCCCGTCAAGTACTCTTCGCTACGCTGCTACAGTGCCTCAGAAGAAACGCACACGCACCCTTGAGCAGAAAGAATTGGCATAGCTCATGTTGTTTAATCAAATGGACCCATTGCCGTAGTAGACTAGTAGTATGTGCTTCCTGTTGAGATTGCCCTTGGCAAAAAAATTGAGGGAGAAAGCATAAAGCTTGCAAGCAGCAAGCATCTTTCTCTTTATTTTTTGCCTTTATTTCGAAAAGGGAAAGAATATTTGATTCGGTGCCGTTTTGCTTTGTTTTAGTTTACTCATTTCATTTCAAAGGTGATTTCGCTTTGGATAACATAAGCTAGCTGAGCTGCCCTTTTCTGACGGCGACGAGTTAACCGTCGGTAGCTTCGGACCCGCGCGCAGTCTACCTCGCTAACACTCTACAAGTACGTAGTCGTTTTTTTTTCGTGAATACGCAAAGCTTGCGTATCATTCATTGATAGGTAGAAGAGAAATTACATAGACATACAAGAGGAAAAGAGAGAAATACCACACAAGGTGTGGGAAAGACACAAGAAGGGATACAACACAGCATAGACTCTCCTAGCTCGAACTCCAGCCTGCGGCAAAGAGACGAGATACAAAGGTATCTGGGCCGCGTTGCGACCAACGCCGGGCACCATCACCGCACGGCCACGCCTCCAGGACGAACCAAATCAACGTACCTCCCACCTAAGTGCCTAGAGGATCGGCAAGTGGGGTGCAGGATCTGGCCGAACTATGAGGAGAAGCCACGGAGAGAGCGTCGTCGAGGCCGTACATAGCGCCCCGGATGCCCATGCCAAGAGGAGCAACCCGGACCAGCAAAGCGTCCGAAGTCTTCAAATCCAACACCGAACACATCACGAGCAACAAGACAGTGCCTTCATGAAGGATACAACGTCCGAAGGATACATGTGGAGTCGGAGGTTAGGGGCTGCCGCCCATGTCGCCTAGGGTAGGCGACGCCGTACGTAGTGGTCTAGCAGGAGCTAGCAGCCCAGCATCATCCACACCACCCCACAAGTAAAATATGCACAAATGTTGACGCCAGTGACTGGTGAGTGCATCAGATTCCACCTACTAACGTGCTCAAAGTCACCTGCAACTGCGACACACATCTACCACCTTTCCCTGTCAGTTTCCAAGCTACAGTCCGCTGCTTTGTTTCACCGGCGAAGCTACCTGCGAAACTGGCTGGACGAACGCGACACCTCGTTTGTTGGGGCGCTCAGCCCGATTTGCTTCAACCTGAAACAAAGCCTTGAAGTGACCATCTTCGGGCTTGGGTTGGTGGGGGTGGTGTAGGGGACGCCGGAGGCAACCAACCTGAAGCAACTGCAAGTCAAAAGAAGATCTGAGCCGCTTTGTAACCGCACAACATATGCAGGCAGCTGAAGCAAAGCGCCAAACAACAAGGTGAGGGATGATGATATCTCAAAGCTACACGTACGTGTGCATGTGCAGTGGGAACGACCAGATGATGGAAACATGAGGCGTTTCAGTGTGCATGTCCAGACACAGCCAGAGGGATCTTATACAGCTTAGGAGGCGCTATCAGGCACCAACTACTTGGCAAATCGAGCAGTCATTTGCTGGGACTGGTCGGTAGGTGCCCTGGTCAGTGAGCTACACGTTCTCACTTCTCACCAGCGCTTGGACTGTTGCCTGCATCATCATGGTTCCTGCTCAAGGGGGTCACATGAAGCCAAAACTGCTGAAGTTGATTCATGCATTAGAATAATTTAGGGCATCAAAAGGCTATAATGACAAAAAAAGAGAGCAGGCCCACTAACCTAACGGAAGGCAGTAAGGCACGTCATGAAAAAGAAGGAGATATGAATCACGCACTGACTAAATATCCAATGGATATATATCATCCAGGAAGGATCGATGTTTTTTTTCTGCATACAGATCCAAAGGAGTTAGAGCAACTTCAATGGGCGACCCATTTCGTCCGCCGCCGTCCGTTTGGGTCGGCACAAACACAAAAGGCGGCCCAACGCCCCGACTCAAACGGACGCGCGTCCGCTTTTCGTCCGCAGGCGATCCATTCCCGGCCCATTTTTTAGCCGAATTTGCGTCGGCGCGGACACGCGACGGACGCGCGCGCGCTCGCCTTCTCCTCTTCCCGGGCCCGCTGGTCGGTGGCACATTGGCCTCCCTCCTCACCCCCCAGCCAACAGCAACCCTCACCCGCCTCCTTCGTCGCCGACGCCGCTGCCCATTTTTGCCGGCGACTCTGCCAGCCGCCGCCGCCTCCACATCCGGCCAGCAACGGCGCCCACTCCTCCGTCGCCTGCCACCGCCGTCTTGCCTCGGGGAGCAAACTGCTTCCCACCGCCGCTCCCCCCACCGCACAGCCGCCCGCGACCAAGAAGTCGCCTCGCTGCCCGGCCAGATCCGACCGGCACGCTCGTCGGACGTCGGCAGGGCAGCTAGCTGATCCGTGCGCGCCGCGACTCCCTTCGCCGCCCGTCTCCTTCTTCGACGCCCGCAAGCTGTTCGACAGTTTGCCAAGGTACAAAATGGACTCCGCCGACGAGTTCTTTTTCCACAATTTTCTTTGCGACTCCGACGATTCGTCGTCCGACGACGAGGAGGAGATATTGGTTGCCGGAAACTCACGTGCAACTGCAAAATGATTTGGTTGAGTATATGTGGGCTCATGTTGGCAACCAATAGATGTATCTTCTTTTATTCGCTTGCAAAACTATGTGAGACATTTTTATTTGTATTCGGCTTGTAAAACTATACTATTTTATTTGGTTTAAACTATGTTATTTGACAATATGTTTGAATGCAAATCAATGTAAAATTGGGCGGCTAGCTGGCCACGCCGGCACACATGGGTCGGCCCGTTGGGCGCGCTGCCAACCCATATCAAAAACAGGGCGGACGCCGGGTGGGCGGCCGACCCAAACGGACAAAAAGCGGACGCAATCACCGTCCGTTTGGGTCACCCCATTGGAGTTGCTCTTATGCTACATTTTTTTTCAAAAGGAGGATAGACCCCTGGCCTCTGCATCTGGACGATGCATGCGGTCATTTTATTAATTATTCACAGAGGCCATACAATGTAATACATTAGTCAGCCTGAAGCCACCATCTAGGCAACACCTGTTGCTACTCCTATCCCATTGATGAAGGTGTGCCGAATATCGGGGCCTAATACCAAACGGACATTGCACAAAACCCTAACATCTAAAGCCGGATGGCCCAGCCTAGCCACACACCGAGACTGGGTCCCATACCGGACCGACGCACTCTCAGAGGATGCCGCCGCCATCTCCCACTTGTCCATCTCCAGAGTAGAAACTGGCCCATCGACCTTGCGTGGCCTGCCGTCGACACCACCATGACGCCATACAACTCCACCATCCTGCACGTATCTGTCCACATGCGCCCGTCGCCAAACCTCCGCATCACCATGCCACCGGGATCCGCTGTCGGCCTTGCGGTGGATGAGACACCGCTCTTCTGCTTGTCCCGTCCAACCCGCACTTGCTCCAAAACGATGCCCTCTGGAGGGACAACGACATCAAAGGTACCATCATCGTCCGATCCGGTAGATCCAGATCTAGGGTTTTCCCCGAAGCATCACGAGTGGGGTGCCACGACCTGCAACAACGATGCCTCGAGAAGGGAACAACGTCATAGACGTCGTCATTGTCCGACATAACCGAAGTCGGCGTGATTTTCACCGGAAGTCGCGTCCCCCCAACCTCATAGCTGGCTGGAACCGAACGGAGCCTCTGTGACGCCCGGATAATCAAGCTACAGTAAAACTCTGCTAACGATGCCATGTCACCATGATCACTTTAGTTAACCTCGGGTTAGTTCAAATTCAAATTCAAGCAAACAATAAAACTTTTCAAATGTCAAAACTAAAATGTTCTAAAAGTGACAAATAAATCATATGTAATATTGGGGGAGGAACCTAGTCTTTATAAAATGTTTAAATGCACCAAACTAATTAAATCAGTAGCTAAAACCATTAATTAAATGCCTTTTGTATTTTGTAAAATATTAAACTATATTATTTTGGGATGAAATTTTTTTGTGGTTGTGACATAATTGGTAACAACAAATTAGGTGCCATTTTGGTATTTTGCTAAAACAAAATAAAAGAGAAACTAGAAATAAAACAGAAAAGAAAAATAAATAAAAGGTAAAAAGAAAGCAAAAGGAAAGAAAACCCCCCGGCTCCCCAAGGGCCTTGGCCCACTGGCCCAGCCGGCCGAATCGGTCCAGCGGCCCAGCACCTCCCTCCCTCCCCTTGTCGTCTTCCCCCCTACTCGTCTGTTCAACCGACCGAGGGCGCAGGCCCCTCGCCGTCCCCGCCGGACCTGCTCGCCGCCCCACGCCGCCACATCGCCGAGAGGATAAGGCCGCCGCGACGCGCCTCGGAACGCCTCCTCTCCCACTCATCTCTCCCAGATCCACTTCCCCTCTCCTCCCTCTCCCTCACGCGCCCGCTCCCTTCTTCCCTCTCTGTTCGGGCGCGGCCGACGTCACACCACCGTCGATCTCGCGGCCGCCGGCGCTCTTTGGTTCCTCCGACGAGTCTGGAAGGCCAGCCGGCCTCTGCCCCTTCCTCCTCGACCGGCGGTTGGAGTTCGGAAACTCTACGCGTGCCGGATCGACCCTTCGTCAACCTCGGGCCGCCAGCGACCTCCTCCCTCACCGGCCGACCACTACTGCTCCTAAGCCCCTCGAAGGCCTCCTTGCGCCACGGCGGTGAGCTCCGCTCCTCCTCCCTCCTTCTGCCGCTCTTTTCCGCACCCGTAACTGCCATCGCCATGGATGGCCGCGCTGAGCTCCGCCGTGCAGCTAGTCGCCGTCGTTGTAGTCGTTGCCAAGGCCGGACAAGCACGTCAACGTGCTCAGGGCGCCTCCCTGGTGCCGCTCGAGCCTCCAGCTCGCCTCCTCGTGCCCACTGTCGCCGTTGGCGGAGATGGCCGAACTCCGGCGTCCGCCTCGCCGCATGCCGTCGTCGTTTTAGGCCTTCCCGAGGCCAACCGTTAGCGCCACGCGACGCGCCTCGCTCCCCTCTTTCGAACGCCACCTCACGCGTGCAAAACGGTGGCTGGAGCGCGTTTTCCGACGAGTTCCGAGGCCACGCCACTGTAGGTTTGGTCGCCGGCGTGATTCCGGTGCCGACGCCGGCGAGGCTGACTTGGCGCTGACGTATGGGGCCCGCTGAGCCACTGACGGGTGGGCCCAGTTGACTCGTTGACTGGGTCAACCCACTGACATGTGGGGCCGAGTCAATAAAACGAGTTAGATAAATAGAAAATCTGTTAATTAAATTGATTAATTAATCTATCCACCAATTAGACACTGACAGGTGGGGCCTACTAGCTAATTAACTTAGTTTAGTTAAATTAACCACTGTTAATTAGTCCAGTCACTGACCAGTGGGACCCACTGGACCCACAGGTCAGTTTTGACCTGGTCAGCGTGTCTGTTGACCGCTGACGTCATCCCCACGCAATGCTGACGTCATATTCCTTTTCTGTTAATATAAATAATTCCAGAATATTGTTAAATCTTTCAAAAATCATATAAAATAATCCGTAGCTCGGATGAAAATGTTTTCTATATGAAAGTTGCTCAGAAAAGTCCAACGAATCCGAATACGCGGTCCGTTCGTTTGTCACATGCCTCTAGCATGCTGAACATGGAACTTTCCCCCTCCGGTAATCTGTCTGGCATAGGTCCGGAACCGGGAAAACATTCCCGGTTGAATTTCCCCCTTCACCTATTCGTGTAGACATACGTTAGGTCACACCCGACACGTCGTATTACCACGTTATGCTTTGTGATGCTATGTTTGCTTTATATTTACTGTTTCTTCCCCCTCTTCTCTCCGGTAGACCCCGAGACCGATGCTGCCCCTGTGATCGACTACGTCGACAACAACCCCCTCCTTGCCAGAGCAACCAGGCAAGCCCCCCCCTTGATCACCAGATATCGCCTATTCTTCTCTATACTGCTTGCATTAGAGTAGTGTAGCATGTTACTGCTTTCGATTAATCCTATTCTGTTGCATAGCCTGTCATTGTTGCTACAGTTGTTACCCTTACCTGCTATCCTACTGCTTAGTATAGGATGCTAGTGTTCCATCAGTGGCCCTACACTCTTGTCCGTCTGCCATGCTATACTACTGGGCCGTGATCACTTGGGAGGTGATCACGGGTATATACTATATACATTATATACATGACACATGTGGTGACTAAAGTCGGGTCGGCTCGTTGAGTACCCGCAAGTGATTCTGATGAGGGGGCTGAAAGGACAGGTGGCTCCACCCCGGTAGAGGTGGGCCTGGGTTCCTGACGGCCCCCGACTGTTACTTTGTGGCGGAGCGACAGGGCAGGTTGAGACCACCTAGGAGAGAGGTGGGCCTGGCCCTGGTCGGCGTTCGCGGATACTTAACACGCTTAACGAGATCTTGGTATTTGATCTGAGTCTGGCCATTTGGTCTATACGCACTAACCATCTACGCGGGAGTAGTTATGGGTATCCCGACGTCGTGGTATCAGCCGAAGCCTTCTTGACGTCAGCGACTGAGTGGCGCGCGCCGGATTGGACCGCTTGACGTAACGCCGTGATCGTGGGTGCTAGGTCTGCTTCCGGCCGCGTACGCAACGTGCAGGTGTGCATAGGGCGATGGGCCCAGACCCCTGCGCGCATAGGTTTAGACCGGCGTGCTGACCTCTCTGTTGAGCCTAGGTGGGGCTGCGACGTGTTGATCTTACGAGGCCGGGCATGACCCAGAAAAGTGTGTCCGGCCAATGGGATCGAGCGTGTTGGGTTATGTGGTGCACCCCTGCAGGGAAGTTTATCTATTCGAATAGCCGTGTCCCTCGGTAAAAGGACGACCCGGAGTTGTACCTTGACCTTATGACAACTAGAACTGGATACTGAATAAAATACACCCTTCCAAGTGCCAGATACAACCCGGTGATCGCTCTCTAACAGGGCGACGAGGAGGGGATCGCCGGGTAGGATTATGCTATGCGATGCTACTTGGAGGACTTCAATCTACTCTCTTCTACATGCTGCAAGATGAAGATGCCAGAAGCGTAGTCTTCGACAGGACTAGCTATCCCCCTCTTATTCTGGCATTCTGCAGTTCAGTCCACCGATATGGCCCTTTACACATATACCCATGCATATGTAGTGTAGCTCCTTGCTTGCGAGTACTTTGGATGAGTACTCACGGTTGCTTTTCTCCCTCTTTTCCCCCTTTCTATCTACCTGGTTGTCGCAACCAGATGCTGGAGTCCAGGAGCCAGACGCCACCGTCGACGACGACACCTACGACACTGGAGGTGCCTACTACTACGTGCAGGCCGCTGACGACGACCAGGAGTAGTTAGGAGGATCCCAGGCAGGAGGCCTGCGCCTCTTTCGATCTGTATCCCTGTTTGTGCTAGCCTTCTTAAGGCAAACTTGTTTAACTTATGTCTGTACTCAGATATTGTTGCTTCCGCTGACTCGTCTATGATCGAGCACTTGTATTCGAGCCCTCGAGGCCCCTGGCTTGTATTATGATGCTTGTATGACTTATTTATGTTGTAGAGTTGTGTTGTGATATCTTCCCGTGAGTCCCTGATCTTGATCGTACACATTTGCGTGCATGATTAGTGTACGGTCAAATCGGGGGCGTCACAAGTTGGTATCAGAGCCAACTGCCTGTAGGAATCCCCCTATCCACACTCCTTGGCCGAAGTCGAGTCTAGACATTACAAAACATTTTACTAACATGGCTGTGTGTCTTACGGGCCCACGTCGCCATTGGGTGGTACTAGGATCTTTTACTCCTCGACCTTTACTCTGGGACTCTGACATCTCTTCTATTCGGGTTAAGTGAATTTTGCTAAATCTAACATTAGGATCTCGTTATCACTTTCACCCGGAGAGCCCCTTATTACTGATGATCGTCTGCTGCACGTGAAGACCCTGAAGATACTCTCCGCTGATAACCCGAGAACTTGTGTTCATCGCTTTTGCAATTCCCTTTCATCGATAAACTCCTATGGATAACCGCGTATACTCGCCATTCATACAATGTTCCCAGTTGATCTTGTTATTACAAGATACCCCGAAATTATCTCTGTTGTTCCGAGAATCCTTGAGCTTACTGCCTTGCTGTTCTTTGTCACCTGAATACCCCTACGGATAATTCTCGCACTTACCGAGTATCCGCTCATCCCCAGTTGATTCAAGTATTCACAAAGGTGTTCAAAATACCATTCGATCTTCCGAAAATCCTCAGGAGCCTATTGCTCTTGAAATTCTTGCTTACTAGCATTATGATTAATCCATAAGTCTCGAAATCTTATTGGCACCCTTTTCATTATCTTTTGAGTCTGTTGATTCAATATGTTGCGAATGCTCGCAATCCTCAATCAGATCCTAGAATTCATCCTTCCGGCTCAGACATCATTTTAACGTGAGCTGGATCTCGACCTATCAAATTGCCATCGATTGTACCCCTAAGCCTACTCAACTTATCCATCCTTGCTCAGAGCGTTGCTTCTGACCCCTGATTTGGAAATCATAATTCCTTTGCATTTGAACTTTGAGTTAGTCAGTTGTTTCTATAATCAGATCTCCTTACATTCTTCTTCCTCTGGTTGAGTACTGATGCTCACATCAGATCCCTTGTGGACCACCAGACCCTTTTGTCGGATTTTATCCGACAATGTCCTCCATATTAAATAAGCTTGTGAGCTTTTCCTCGGATACATGATGCCTTTGGTAAATTGTATCCTCTGCTTATGTCGACCATGCTCTACTTCTGAGCTTGTATTATTTACTCCGAAGTTTGTGGTATATGTTCCTAAGATGCCCTGATGGGTTGAACCTATGCCTTCCTTAATATGTGTGAACTCAGAAGTTTTCACGAGTCAAACTCTCCTAGTATTTTGCCAGTTAAAATTTCAACACTACAACTTCTTGAAAAATGAGAAGTGAATGAAAGGTTATGCATTGGAGAAGTGGGAGTCGACCTTGAACCTTTGTGTTCATGCCTGTGGACACGATGTAGATCCTATCATGGAAGCTCCTTATAATAATAACTATTTCCCTGGTATAATATCATCTGGTATCGGTGAATTGATCCTTTGCGATCGTGGTTTCGACCATGTTCTCCTTTAAATACCATTTCCTACGCAAGTTTAAAGAAATTGTCTTCTATAGAGCCATACCCCAATCCATCCTCTACTTTGACCTGTCGTCGAGTATTACCCCCTGGTATCTCGAGATTATCACGGAACTGCATAACTTCTTATGAGTTCTCCATCAAGTATTACATTCTCATGGATTCCAATTTTTCACGGGCTCCGAGTTATTAAACACTCAAGGACATCGGTAACTGAATCGAATCCGCATCATGATTAAACAACTCTTAATAATCTCCTTTGTTTACGAGTTCGTACTCGATCACGTCATCCCTAGCCTGCTCGGCTATGTTATTATCGTGCCGATTTTAACTGTGCTACCCGGTCCTTCCCGGAACACAACTTTCGATGATGAGCTAAGCTTACGTCGATCTTCCTCGTCATATTAGTTCGCCTTGAACAACAAGCTTGATTTCAAGTTTGTGTCGTACCCTTGGTTCCATTAACCTATCGCTTTCATCATTTCTTTGACTTGATGTCATCATCGATCAATTACATCTTCTTGAAAACCTCTCGACAATTTGTCGTGATCATTGTCAAACAATTTGATTTCTTCCAAGATATCTATCGAATTCTGGATGAGAAATACCATCCTTGCCCTCAATGATTTGTTTTATCATCGACCATTTTATTGCCTTCCATTCAACACAAACTTGTTCGTGTTTTGTGTTGTACCTTGATTTCCTTGCTATCTAGCTTATGATATGTTCTACCCTGGAGTATTACCATCTTTTATGTCAAGAATGTTGTAAGGATCTCACCACCTCGTATGACATCTTGGTACAGTGATACTTCTCCCCATTACCATTCTTCTTGGCCCCCGTGTTGTTTCTAAAAGGAATACCAACAAATGGGCTGTGATGTGTAAATTTTAAAATTCTAGCAACCCTATTGCTTTGAAGTTAATGGTCTATATTTCATTCTTAGACCATTGGTTATCGAATCACCGTTCTAACATTGATCATTCTACCTAAGCCCATATTTCGGGTGCACATTTCAACCAATGTTTAACTGTGTATGTTTTCCTCGAGCATACATCATTAAGTCATTCGATCTAGCTAATGTTATCTCCTTGTTCACATAGTGGTGGAAATCCATCGTTTGGAAATCTCAATGGATTGTCGCTGAGTCAATCAGTCACCTCCTCACCTCTCCTTGATGTAATGATGAACCCTTGTTCGGAACTCGCTTCCATAGTTCATCTCCCGAGAATCTCCGATGTCGTTTCGACAATTTGTGTTGCACCTTTCTTCTCAGGCATCCTGAGTCCGAGTTATCCTGACACCAATCAGATCTGAATCTCGGTCAGATATGATGGTTGGAACATATTTCCAAGAATTATAACATTGGCCTATTTATGACCCGGTAAGGTGATGATACCCAGCACACCTGGCGGGAGGACCTATTGTTATAAGTTTTCCCTTTCAGCAAGGTTATCTGTTCTTCCATGAGGAAATTGTAAGACTTATTCTATAAGTTGTTCCTGATGGATCCTTTTTGTTTCCAAAGTCTGATCTTCACCTGTTGACCATGTCAATGCTATCTCGAAGCATGTCTATGGTACTCCGATTTTCAACAGGAACATTTGAAGCCCAATGCTAAATGTTTCCTGCTCAATTATCCAAACACCGTTGTATGGGTAATGTCATGAAATTTCTCTCCCCTACCTAAAGAGTTTTCTACATTATATCCTGTCATGAATATCATGCTCAGCTTGTCCTTGGAAGGATATACCCTTGAAATATGTGTTTAAACACATTTTCCTTTCCATTCTTCTGTTTAATCTGATAATCATATTTTCCTTTCCATTGTTTGGTTTAACCTTTCTGGTGGACTATATGATCTAAGCAGTAATATTCTCCTGCTTATGTAAACACCTCGGTGTACAACTCTGTCAGTAAGACCCTGTTACTATTGTTGGTGACATTTCGGTAACCACCGATGGACGAGAACTTTGCCTAATGGTCCGCCTCGTTTCAACGAGCAGGAAAATGGTTCTCTTCGTCCCTCGCCCTTGGTACCGACGATGTTGCTGACATATAATCGACAGGCTACCCTCTGCCATGCCTTGCTATCATGATCGTGCAAGATGTCACCGCCCTTCCTACTTTTAACCCACATGGTGGGCCCATAACCCACAGTTCCACAGGATCGAAACCTGACTCTTATGTACACCCCCTGTTTCCAAGGTTGTTCCTCGCACCTGGCCTCGTATGTAATTCACGAGCCACCTTCAGGTCTGATATCGGACACAATACTTATTCCCGTTGCTTTGACCCTTTCACGCCCTATAACAGGCATCGAACGATTGCCTGCCCGCTCGAAACTTCCCAGGTTACCTCCTTACTTTGCTCTCGATATTTTCTTAAGTTTCGATTCGAGGGTTACCTTTCGCCACCTTCCTCGATGCTGTCGACCCGATAGACAACCTTGTCGAGGCCCGTTCTCCCAGAATGCCCACCCCTTATTCTTTCGTAAGTACGATGGAGTTCCTGAAGAAAGGACGCCGACTTCATCATGATGACCGAAGCAGAGAAATGAAGACATCAATGTATTGGGCCAGCCTCTTCCAGAAGTGCAAGCCAGGATGAGGAGAACCGCTAGATTCGTTACCAAACCTTCCCCCCTTACTCCCCTCTTAAATCTCGGGACGAGATTTCTTGTAGTGGAGGAGAATTGTGACGCCCGGATAATCAAGCTACAGTAAAACTCTGCTAACGATGCCATGTCACCATGATCACTTTAGTTAACCTCGGGTTAGTTCAAATTCAAATTCAAGCAAACAATAAAACTTTTCAAATGTCAAAACTAAAATGTTCTAAAAGTGACAAATAAATCATATGTAATATTGGTGGAGGAACCAAGTCTTTATAAAATGTTTAAATGCACCAAACTAATTAAATCAGTAGCTAAAACCATTAATTAAATGCCTTTTGTATTTTGTAAAATATTAAACTATATTATTTTGGGATGAAACTTTTTGTGGTTGTGACATAATTGGTAACAACAAATTAGGTGCCATTTTGGTATTTTGCTAAAACAAAATAAAAGAGAAACTAGAAATAAAACAGAAAAGAAAAATAAATAAAAGGTAAAAAGAAAGCAAAAGGAAAGAAAACCCCCCCGGCTCCCCAAGGGCCTTGGCCCACTGGCCCAGCCGGCCGAATCGGTCCAGCGGCCCAGCACCTCCCCCCTCCCCTTGTCGTCTTCCCCCCTACTCGTCTGTTCAACCGACCGAGGGCGCAGGCCCCTCGCCGTCCCCGCCGGACCTGCTCGCCGCCCCACGCCGCCACATCGCCGAGAGGATAAGGCCGCCGCGACGCGCCTCGGACGCCTCCTCTCCCACTCATCTCTCCCAGATCCACTTCCCCTCTCCTCCCTCTCCCTCACGCGCCCGCTCCCTTCTTCCCTCTCTGTTCGGGCGCGGCCGACGTCACACCACCGTCGATCTCGCGGCCGCCGGCGCTCTTTGGTTCCTCCGACGAGTCTGGAAGGCCAGCCGGCCTCTGCCCCTTCCTCCTCGACCGGCGGTTGGAGTTCGGAAACTCTACGCGTGCCGGATCGACCCTTCGTCAACCTCGGGCCGCCAGCGACCTCCTCCCTCACCGGCCGACCACTACTGCTACTAAGCCCCTCGAAGGCCTCCTTGCGCCACGGCGGTGAGCTCCGCTCCTCCTCCCTCCTTCTGCCGCTCTTTTCCGCACCCGTAACTGCCATCGCCATGGATGGCCGCGCTGAGCTCCGCCGTGCAGCTAGTCGCCGTCGTTGTAGTCGTTGCCAAGGCCGGACAAGCACGTCAACGTGCTCAGGGCGCCTCCCTGGTGCCGCTCGAGCCTCCAGCTCGCCTCCTCGTGCCCACTGTCGCCGTTGGCGAAGATGGCCGAACTCCGGCGTCCGCCTCGCCGCATGCCGTCGTCGTTTTAGGCCTTCACGAGGCCAACCGTTAGCGCCACGCGACGCGCCTCGCTCCCCTCTTTCGAACGCCACCTCACGCGTGCAAAACGGTGGCTGGAGCGCGTTTTCCGACGAGTTCCGAGGCCACGCCACTTTAGGTTTGGTCACCGGCGTGATTCCGGTGCCGACGCCGGCGAAGCTGACTTGGCGCTGACGTATGGGGCCCGCTGAGCCACTGACGGGTGGGCCCAGTTGACTCGTTGACTGGGTCAACCCACTGACATGTGGGGCCGAGTCAATAAAACGAGTTAGATAAATAGAAAATCTGTTAATTAATTGATTAATTAATCTATCCACCAATTAGACACTGACAGGTGGGGCCTACTAGCTAATTAACTTAGTTTAGTTAAATTAACCACTGTTAATTAGTCCAGTCACTGACCAGTGGGACCCACTGGACCCACAGGTCAGTTTTGACCTGGTCAGCGTGTCTGTTGACCGCTGACGTCATCCCCACGCAATGCTGACGTCATATTCCTTTTCTGTTAATATAAATAATTCCAGAATATTGTTAAATCTTTCAAAAATCATATAAAATAATCCGTAGCTCGGATGAAAATGTTTTCTATATGAAAGTTGCTCAGAAAAGTCCAACGAATCCGAATACGCGGTCCGTTCATTTGTCACATGCCTCTAGCATGCTGAACATGGAAATTTCCCCCTCCGCTAATCTGTCTGGCATAGGTCCGGAACCGGGAAAACATTCCCGGTTGAATTTCCCCCTTCACCTATTCGTGTAGACATACGTTAGGTCACACCCGACACGTCGTATTACCACGTTATGCTTTGTGATGCTATGTTTGCTTTATATTTACTGTTTCTTCCCCCTCTTCTCTCCGGTAGACCCCGAGACCGATGCTGCCCCTGTGATCGACTACGTCGACGACAACCCCCTCCTTGCCAGAGCAACCAGGCAAGCCCCCCCCTTGATCACCAGATATCGCCTATTCTTCTCTATACTGCTTGCATTAGAGTAGTGTAGCATGTTACTGCTTTCGATTAATCCTATTCTGTTGCATAGCCTGTCATTGTTGCTACAGTTGTTACCCTTACCTGCTATCCTACTGCTTAGTATAGGATGCTAGTGTTCCATCAGTGGCCCTACACTCTTGTCCGTCTGCCATGCTATACTACTGGGCCGTGATCACTTGGGAGGTGATCACGGGTATATACTATATACATTATATACATGACACATGTGGTGACTAAAGTCGGGTCGGCTCGTTGAGTACCCGCAAGTGATTCTGATGAGGGGGCTGAAAGGACAGGTGGCTCCACCCCGGTAGAGGTGG
Source organism: Triticum aestivum (assembly GCF_018294505.1). Classification (NCBI taxonomy): domain Eukaryota; kingdom Viridiplantae; phylum Streptophyta; class Magnoliopsida; order Poales; family Poaceae; genus Triticum; species Triticum aestivum. Next base: position 388,956,067 of record NC_057808.1, on the reverse strand, counting down.
GCCTGGGTTCCTGACGGCCCCCGACTGTTACTTTGTGGCGGAGCGACAGGGCAGGTTGAGACCACCTAGGAGAGAGGTGGGCCTGGCCCTGGTCGGCGTTCGCGGATACTTAACACGCTTAACGAGATCTTGGTATTTGATCTGAGTCTGGCCATTTGGTCTATACGCACTAACCATCTACGTGGGAGTAGTTATGGGTATCCCGACGTCGTGGTATCAGCCGAAGCTCTTTTGACGTCAGCGACTGAGTGGCGCGCGCCGTGTTGGACCGCTTGACGTAACCGCCGTGATCGTGGGTGCTAGGTCTGCTTCCGGCCGCGTTCGCAACGTGCAGGTGTGCATAGGGCGATGGGCCCAGACCCCTGCGCGCATAGGTTTAGACCGGCGTGCTGACCTCTCTGTTGAGCCTAGGTGGGGCTGCGACGTGTTGATCTTACGAGGCCGGGCATGACCCAGAAAAGTGTGTCCGGCCAAATGGGATCGAGCGTGTTGGGTTATGTGGTGCACCCCTGCAGGGAAGTTTATCTATTCGAATAGCCGTGTCCCTCGGTAAAAGGACGACCCGGAGTTGTACCTTGACCTTATGACAACTAGAACTGGATACTGAATAAAATACACCCTTCCAAGTGCCAGATACAACCCGGTGATCGCTCTCTAACAGGGCGACGAGGAGGGGATTGCCGGGTAGGATTATGCTATGCGATGCTACTTGGAGGACTTCAATCTACTCTCTTCTACATGCTGCAAGATGAAGATGACCAGAAGCGTAGTCTTCGACAGGACTAGCTATCCCCCTTTTATTCTGGCATTCTGCAGTTCAGTCCACTGATATGCCCCTCTACACATATACCCATGCATATGTAGTGTAGCTCCTTGCTTGCGAGTACTTTGGATGAGTACTCACGGTTGCTTTCCTCCCTCTTTCCCCCTTTCTATCTATCTGATTGTCGCAACCAGATGTTGGAGTCCAGGAGCCAGACGCCACCGTCGACGACGACACCTACGACACTGGAGGTGCCTACTACTACGTGCAGGCCGCTGACGACGACCAGGAGTAGTTAGGAGGTCCCAGGCAGGAGGCCTACGCCTCGTTCGATCTGTATCCCTGTTTGTGCTAGCCTTCTTAAGGCAAACTTGTTTACCTTATGTCTGTACTCAGATATTGTTGCTTCCGCTAACTCGTCTATGATCGAGCACTTGTATTCGAGCCCTCGAGGCCCCTGGCTTGTATTATAATGCTTGTATGACTTATTTATGTTGTAGAGTTGTGTTGTGATATCTTCCCGTGAGTCCCTGATCGTGATCGTACACATTTGCGTGCATGATTAGTGTACGAGCAAATCGGGGGCGTCACAGCCTCGCCGTCGAGACGAGGGCCGCTGTCGACACGCCGGCAGGGTGCCTCCAACCGCCCCTCACCGGTCCTCCTCGCGCCACCGGCCGACCAAGGTCGTGCCGAGACGGATCTGGACAGGACGCCAGATCCGCAGCCATCGGAGCCATCCATGTGCCCGCAGCCGCCACACTGTCGGCCATGTAGGTTCCCATCGCCGCCGCGCAGCAGGGGCGCCGCCCTGACTGCCGCCCCGGCCTCCCTGCGTGAGACGCCGCCTCCGCCTCACAGGATCTGCCGCGACGACCACCCGCCCTGGATCTGTGGTGCAGGGCCCGCCGCCACCGCTGTTACCCAATCCCGGGTCCTCTATCACCAGCATTTCCGACCCACATGCGTCAACCAGGCCCAACCGAAGATCAACACCGACCTATGAGAGGCCTTGGGCCCTCTCCCCACAAAAGACTAGCCTGTTAGGAGGGAACACCCCCGCCCTTATAAGTCGTGTCATGTCTCCCCCCACAACCATGTGGGACTAAAGCCAACAATCTCCCCCTCACACATCGGTCATCCATGGGCCCGCTAACACCAGCGTTTCCAGCCCACCAACCATGACCGACCACCCGTGAGTCTACCGAGATTCATTCCAGGCACCTGGGCTCTGATACCAATTGTTACGCAATCCCGGGTCCGCTATCACCGGTGTTTCCGACCCACATGCGTCAACCAGGGCCAACCGGAGATCAACACCGACCTATGAGAGGCCTTGGGACCTCTCCCCCCAAAAGACTAGCCTGTTAGGAGGGAACACCCCTGCCCTTATAATTTGTGTTATGTCTCCCCCCACAACCGATGTGGGACTAAACTTTGTTAGAATTATATCGAATATTATTGTATAAGATAGGTTACATTTGGACTTGGTTTTGGACTGTGTAGACATGGTAGGAGTTGTGTCATAATAGGACACTTGTATTCTAGGCCTCTCATATATAGTGAGTGTAGACACACGATGTAACCCATGCCAACATAATAGCACAGGCACGTGGGGGAGCCGGCGGCGTGTGCCGGCGCCCGGGCGGCCGGTGTGCGGTATTGTAGCGGTGTCGTGTGGAGGAGCGCCCATAGTCAGGCGCCGGGGTGTAGCCATATCGGTGAACCTCGTTAACAAATCTTGGTGTCGTACCTCGTGTGATTGCTTGATTCTCGGTAGAACAACGGTGGCCTTAGATTTATTTTAACAAGTGGTATCATGAGCAAGGTGACGAGGTTTCCGTTTCGTCGATTTAAAGGCTAAAGCAAAGGCATCGTATTGAGTCATGATTGTCAGGGCTTCGCACCCGATCCATGGGAGTTCCGGAGATCGGAAGCGGCGGCATCACGGGATTCAGATTCGATGATGATTTGTTTCGGCAGGAGCCAGGAGGCAGCAATGGGAGGCAACGGTGGTGCACAACAGGGCGTCGGCTAGATCGGATGGATAGCACGTACGGCGACGGCGTATCAGATCGATCTAGGAAGCGGCGCGCTAGGGCAGCAGCCAGCACAGACGCGGTCGGAGCGTGACACGCGTGGCCGAAGTTGCGAGAAGGCGACGTCAAGGACCAGGTGGGCAGCTGGTAGCAGCGTGGCCCAAAGGGTTTGTGGCCCAGGCAGGCTCGCGGTCTGGTCCACGTACGCGCTGCGGACGCAAGAGAGGCTGAGGCAGCTGGGGAGGCACATGATTTGTTTGGAAAAAGGTTCGGTTCTGGAAGGTGCTGCATCGTGATGGAACATGAAATTCACTGACGACTAGCATGTCGATTTTGAGCATGGAAAATAAAAAGAACAAGAAGATTAGAAGTCACGTAGTGCTATGGTTGTGGAGCGGATGTAGTAATGGAATTGCTTGAGTTGGTTCCAGACATACACGAGACTACATGGACTACTTTTGGGTTCTTTGTTTCGTACGCTAAGGAGATCTCGGCATGGCAGTAGTGATGTTGTTCGGCTAGCAGTCAAAAGAGGACCGAAGACGGCGACATGCATATAAGGCTCGAAGGAGTCTGGAGCGTGTCGTGGCAGGATCATGCATACACAGGGCGTCAAGCAATGCACGAAGTGCGGGCGGACACGACGCATGGTGAAGCATGGTTGCAGTCGGATAATTTCGGCTGGGCCGGACTGGACTGTCCGACGGATTGACGGGGTTGTCGGTCAAAGTAGAAGACGGTGGTGATTTCAGTGACGACGATATAGGAGCGTGATGCTGATGGCGGTCGACTTCTGGGGCGTGGAAACACGTGGTGCAGGCACGAGGGATTGTGCGGCTTCAACAGACTATGGCGCGGGGTTGATTCAAGACGGTGCACATGAGAGCTTGGAGTCGACAGGGCGCCGGAGGGTGGCACATACAACCACCATGGAGTCATGTTGAAGGTGGAGTTGGAGTCTGATGGATGACTTCACTCTGTGCTGATGGAGGGGCTACGACGTAAGAATTCGAAGAGTCGAAGCCTATTTCAGCGGGATAGCGAGAGACACGTGGATCGGACTGGGGCCCAGTGGTCTGATGGTGACGTGATACTCGGCATCGGTCGGTAATGATCGATGGTTCTCTGCAGTGGGGGTTGAGGCAGTGTGGGCTAGCTACCCGGAAGACTTGACTAGGACAGCAGAGGCTCGATGCGGTGATAGCGGCGAGGCGTGCGATAAGCACAGGACACAGCGACAGGCCAAGGCACTGATGGCCAGACATGTGGTCCGATAAATTGTGCAGGGGGTGCTGAAGCAGTGTTGACGAGTACCAAATTCAAGTTGGTGACTAGGTCTATCGGTGTCGTAAGATGGACAAGAGTTGACCATGGAGAATCTGAGAAAGTGGCAGAGAGTCTGAAATTGTCAAAAGCTGAGAGAGCACATGGCCGTATATTATGTTGTGTTCAGTGCACATGGCAAAGTGCGGATGACAAGGCAGAAGGAGGCGAAGTGCTATAGCGGTGGGACATGTCAGATATCCGGAAGAAGGGTGAGACAACTACGAATTTGACTCAGGGTGACACAGGGCGACAGTGAAATTCCTTCAAGTTTCAGATAGACGGTCAAGAAAGAGCGGTGATGTTGAGTTCAAGTAACTCTTATATGTAGAATCCAATATGTGAGTTTTTTCACTTTTACGCAGACAGTGGTCGGTGTGTGATGGCGTTGAACGGATACTCCGGAAGTTGGGAGCAAAAAGTAGAGTAAAGAGGAACTTAATTTTGCTCGAGTGTTGACTGTGAAGAAGAAGAGAAGGGACTACAGTTGCAGGTGGAGTCACATGGAGTCTGGGAGTAGCAGCTGTGCTCATGGCGTATCTCAAGTCCAATGTACATGGAGGTTCGACACATGGATGAATTCAAGGTGGCGGAGAATATTCGTCAAGGTGGAGTTTGTTAGAATTATGTCAAATATTATTGTACATGGTAGGTTACAGTTGGACTTGGTTTTGGACTGTGTGTAGACATGGTAGGAGTTGTGTCATAATAGGACACTTGTATCCTAGGCCTCTCATATATAGCGAGGGTAGACACACGATGTAAGCTATGCCAACATAATAGCACATGGACGCACGGACATCCGGTGTGCGGTATTGTAGCAGTGTCATGGGAAGGAGCGCCCATAGTCAGGCCCCGAAGATGTAGCCATATCGGTGAACCTCGTTAACAAATCTCGGTGTCGTGGCTCGCGTGATTGCTTGATTCTCGGTAGATCAACGGTGACCTCGGATTTATTCTAACAACCGCGGCCCTTGCCGGCGACAGCGGCAGCTAGGGATGGAGGAGTGGGGAGGGGCTGGCGGCGCGGGATCAGGGGCCCCTGGCGCCGCCCGAGGGGAGGCGACGCGAGGGGAAGGGGAGGAGGAGCCGTGTCTATGAAGATCAATATATTTGCTACATAACTTCTGTTAATATATTTGTATCGTTCTTGTGAAACTTGAACAAAGATGAAATTCGCCGACTTGTCACAATAACATCTACTAATCGCAACTGCAATCTGCAGCATATATACATTCCCACAATTTTTTTTTGAAACAACATCCACGAGGACGAACGAGCAGCAAACAACTTCAGTGAGACAAGTGCACACAAGGACTGATATGATTAACACCAGCAGTGTATATAGTTTCCTCTTGTCTATTCATTCGCTGATCGGCTGTAGTACACGTGCACACCAGGAACGGTGCAGCTCCAGGAGGTTGGCGTTTGGTTACAGCAACAAGAACCGGGACCGGAAGGAGCTCGCAGATCTTGTACTAGTCCTTGCACAGAGAGCCATCTATGATCTATGACTATGACATGCCATGCTACCCTGTGGTTCCAAGTTTGGGGGTTCTACTGAAATGTACGTGGTGCCACTAGCTGTTAACTTCCGGTTAGCGTCGCCAATCTTGCACACATTGATGATGTACTCGCCGCACCATGGAGCGTCCCCGGCCCCCAGCAAGCCCAACCTGCATGGAATTTTCTTAGAGCTGAATTTCGATGGTTTCAGAACATGTCGGCAGAGATTAGTTTGTTAGCTCTGCCCACTCGACAGTTTGCAGCTTATACAACTTCTGCAGAAAAAGATGCATGGTTTCGGTACCCCAAGTGTAAGTATTAAGTACTCCCTCAGTCCGAAAATATTTGCCGGAGGAATGGATGTATCTAAACGTAGTTTAATTCTAGATACATCCATTTTTATGCATTTCTGCGACAAGTATTTTCGGACAGAGGGAGTATATGTTACTCAACCATGTAAGGTCTGTGATGTAAAGGAAAGGTAGAATACTCCTCAACAGTATTACATGCTACCAGTTCTGCAGAAGAATGAGCGAAAGTTGCTGACAATTAATGTGATCTATACTGAGCAAAATTGCCCAGCTTAATCAACACATTTTTACACCTACGGTCGAGTAAGTGTGTTCCATGTTATGCACTCGCCAGTGAATGGTCCAATTTCGGATACAACTTGGGATGCAAAGAAATTTCTGGAGGAAGGAGCGGAGAAAGACAGATTCAGGTTTCTGTTCATCGACATCCCTTTCCCCTCGCACAGGCTGCTCATTATATAGCCGTCGCACATTTCGGAGAGCGTTAACGAGCGCTTCTTCGGGAGCCTCACAACGATCAGCGCCACTTGGCCCGCTCTCAGCAGCCCACCACGTGTCGCGCTCTGGACGCTCTCTTCGGATTTTTTTTTATTTTTCCGCACGCGTTTTCGGCTTTTTAAACGGGGTTTTCCAGGTTTTTTCGACGTTTCGGTTTTCTACCGATCTTCCTTAACTTTTGGACAAAAATAATTTTCTTTTATTTTTTTAATTTTTTTTGGCGCGAAAAAATGTGTTTTCTTTTTTCCTTTTGCGAAAGACACGTTTTTGCTTTCGCAAGAGTCACGGCCGTGTCTCTGGGAAACTGTCGTGGTTTTGTCACTGCAGATGTCCTAGAGAAAGGACTTAGTCGTGGAGCCATCTCGGCGGGTTAGCTTAAAGGAGTTAAAGCGGACAAGGGACGCGGAGAGTTTATTCTGGTTCGGCCCCTTGCGGTGAAGGTAAAAGCTTATGATCCAGTTGTTGTGGGATTGCTTGGGTTTCGATGACCAGGGAGGGAATACGCTTTGCCTGGGTCTCGAGTTGTTGTCTGTTCTCCCTAAACCGCCGCCGGGTCGTCCCCTTATATACATGGGTTGACGCCCGTCGGTTTACAGGGTTCCGAGGCCGGCTCATGAACGTGTCCGGCCCGGACTCTACTTATTTCTGCCTTATAATACAAGCTTACATATCAAGGTCGGTTTATGACTAGAAGCCTTAATCCGCCTTTGGGCCCTGGGCCTTCATAAAGCGCCATCATCTCTGTCTTCATGGGCTTCAAGTATAATAATTCCTTATAGGGATAACCCGGCCTCTCCTGGCCGGTTTACGCCCAGTAGTAATATCCCCAACATTAGGCCCCAAATTGATTTGAACTGGTTCATGTCAATCCTCAATACTTGAGAAAATTTCTTCTTCAACACTTTCGCATAAGTCTTGTAAACCGCCATGACGTCATCTTCCAGGATCATGATAAACCGCCATGGCATTATCTGTTATTAAAAATTGCATAAAGCCCTCCTTCATTAATGAGCCTCCGACAATCGAGGCGACAGAGCTGTCACATATCCCATTTTCGGGCTCCTCGATTTTCACGCCTGCCACTTATCCATCCACCTTATAAATAAGGCCAAGGGGTCCTTTTCACTTTTCCCCTTAGTGCCCCTTCACATCGTCCTCTTCCTCGCAACGCCCGACCATTGGAGCTCTACCACCGCCGTCGTCCTTTGCTTCCGCCCCAACGGCGGCCGCTGCATCAACCTGACCGCACCAGAGAAACGCGGCGCTCCTCCGCTGTTCCCTCAGCATCAGTAAGTTCTTCTTTTCCTCGCTCTAGATCCACCATTAGGGTTTCAGTGTTCATCGGAGTTTATTGAAGCTTCGGCGCCGTTCTTCCCTGTTTTTCTTATTAGCACAAATGACTAGCATGGATCTGATACTTCTTGTGCGGCCGTAGCCATAATCCCTTGTTTCCTTATTGGATCTTCTCCTTTATATAAAACTCATCTGAACTTGCTGAACTGTTCAAACACTTGAAATTAGGTCTGAATATTTTCTAGTTTTCTATCACACTACAGATCCGAAATTATCAAGCCTTGCTGTGAAACTTGTTTTTCCTTCAGTTATACATCTTTAGATCTGTATATTCTATATCCGAGTAGACGGTTTAATCTTTATAGAAAAAGTGATGATCCGGTAGGTACCATTAGTCCCCTGTTGAACCGCCAAGCCGCTTTACCTCTGTACATCCCCCATGGCTGATTCCGGTTTAACAATGTATACATATTTCTGTCTTCTTCTGCTCTTGCACCGCTTTATACTTGTTCAATATAAACCTTAAACCGACAATAATCATGTTTCAGCTTTCCATTGAAATGGCCAAACAAGTCTATGAGTGCAATTGGGCTCCTTCCTGGGTCACTGAAGATCAATTAGACAGATGTGTCGCCACTGGCACTTTAGCCAAGAAAGAGGTCATCCACTGGAGGGCCCCCGGTCCGGAAAATCCTCCTGAACCCAAGGACGGAGAAGTAGTTGTTTTCGTTGACCATCTGGGTCGAGGCTTTAGCCCTCCCGGTTCAAAATTCTTCCGAGATGTGCTTGCTAGTTTTCAGCTCCACCCTCAGGACATCGGTCCAAACTCTGTGTCCAACATCTGCCATTTCCAAGTCTTTTGTGAGGCTTATCTTCAAGAGGAGCCCATAGTTGAATTGTTTAGGGACTTCTTCCACTTAAACCGTCGCACAGAGTTCACAGATGGACCCAATACTGAGCTCGGCAAAATGGCGGTCCAAAAGAGGAAGGAGGTCAGCTTCCCTCATGCCAAGCTTCACAGTCACCCCAAGGAGTGGAACCAGACTTGGTTTTACTGCAAAGATACATATCCAACTGATGAAAATCCCTTGCCGGGTTACCGCCCTCACCGTCTTAGCAATACACATCCCTTTCCTCAGAGATTGACTGCAAAGGAAAGGGCCAATTATGCTCCACAACTGTCAAAGCTTAGAGCCTTTATGGCGAACGGTTTAACAAGTGTTGATTTTGCTCGCTGTTGGATAACTTGGAGCATATTGCCCTTAAGCCGACGCCCCGGTTTAATGTGTGAATATACCGGGAGCTTGAAGGACCCTCAATGACACATTGATATCCACCTTACAGATGCTGAAGTTACTAAGGCTGTGAAGAAGATGTTGAATGAACCGGAGGCTGTCTGTAGCCAGACCGGATTAAGTCCGTTCTGTGTTTTCAACAAACCTCCAAAGGTAAGGGTCACATAACTTGCCTTTTGTTTTAACTTGCTTCTTTCAAATATTCTCTGAAAATCTTGTCCATCTTTGTCAGGGCGATGATCCGTTCTGGAAGAAAAAACCACAAGATAAGCCGGCAAAACCGCAAGATAAACCGGCAAAGCCACTTCGCCCGAAGACCAAGGTTGTTAAAAAAACCTGCCAAGAAAAGGACCACTGCGTCTTCCGAGCCAAATGCAGATGCCGATGAGGCTAATCCGGGTAGAACTTGACTCTCTTAGTTCATTTTTCATACATCTCATTGACAACGACTATTATCAGGATGACGCTGAAGGCAGTCAAGCTGATGACGTTGAGGTAATTATTCTTTCCTCTGATTCAGATCCTCTGCCAACATCAAAAATCCGTCGAGCAAACCCGAAAGTAAAATTTTCTTACCCCCTTACTCACTTGGACCCAAACTTTCTTTTGAAGATGCAGCAAAACGAAGCTCGCCGCACAACTCGGCACAGCGGCCAGGTAGTTACCTCTGCCGGTTTACCGAACACTCCGGTTCGGAAACACCGATCAGAGGTCTCTTATACTCTTGATACTTCTTGCCCCAAGGCGGGTTGTTTCCGGCAGCCTCTTAATCCGTCTGATTCAAATTATCAGGGAACACCTCACTCATCCTCTGGCGAGTCAACAGCCACACAGCTTCCACCCCTCAAGACAGTTCCTGGGTGAGCTATGCACTTGATTTTATCCTTGATGTGTTATTTTTGCATACTGTATTGATCTTCATGTTTATTTTTCTCAGTGCCAAGCCTAGACCCAGCAAGAAGGCTCGGTTAAACAAACCGGCTGATGATAATGTGGTTGTTGAACCGGAAAAGACTCCAGATCCGGAAGAAACCGATGTTGATGCCATGCTTAATGATCCGCCGCCTCAAGACCATGACTTGTTTGCTGAACAAGTAGAAATTGACACCACAAGCCATGCTGACAAACCGACCAGCCCGGTCCGACCTGATGATAAATCGGCCAGTCCAGCTAAGGCTACTGATAAACTGCCAACTCCAGTGAAGGCTGTTGATGATAAAGAGGATGATGTTATGATTACCGGCGTCAGCCACACCGCTCCTGGCAACCCGGTCGCTTTATCCAAACATAGCGCCAAGGATGAGCTTGCTGCTATGGGAAAAGGCAAATGGAGCACCGATTTGTCCAGCTACACCCATCTCAACGCCCAAGATATTCACTCTGGCTTCTTGAACTGTCTGTACACCAGTCGTGATTATGAAGCTGGTTTAGTAAATCTAATGAAGGAGGTAACCACACAACTATTTCTCTTATGTCCAATTTCAAATATCAACTCCAGTAGCCCCCAAGTGACGGTTTACGATGTCAATCCAAACCGGGACTTAGTAATAACTTAACTTTGCATGTTTAGCCTCCAGGGACCGAGTTATCACTTTAAGATGAACCGGTATTTTAAAATTGCAATACTGTATCTTTCACTGATGTAGCCCCCAAGTGCCAAGAGTAATACTTGTATTGTGCTTGAGACTTGTAGAAATTTCCGAGAACAAGCAAACATGCATTAGCCCCCAAGTATCAGGTGCATAACTTGTTATGTACTTGGTACTTCAAATATGTACCGTCAATCTCATAATATGTCTGTTTCTCATAGGCTGAGCTGAGCAAAAAAGATTCACAAACCGCCGATCTGCAAGAAAACATCAAATCCCAGCAAGCCGAAACCTCCAAGGCAAAGGATGAGCTGACTAGCGCTTTAGCCGCCATGGAAAAATTGAAGGAAAGTTTCAACAAGGAGCGGGCAGATTGGGAGACTGAAAAATCCGCTTTGCAAAAAAGAGCCGAGGACGCCGAAGCAGCTCTTAAACCGGTAGTAGATGAACTGACTGGCGTAAAGCGGCAGATATATGCCATGACAGCTGCTGTATTTGGTAAACATCCTTGCCTCATATTTTCAACTTAGCAACTCATACGAAGCCGGTTTACTGATGCTTGTAATTATGCAGGGACTCGCATTAGTCATCTGGGCTCGGACGTAACGAAGAAGCTGAAGGCTGCCTATACTCTTATAGAGCAGTTATATACCGGCGCACAACGGATTATTTGCACTGTTTCGCACAACAAACCGCCACCAACTTTAATCAAGGAGACCCTAGAAAGGTTGTCAATGTTGCCTGCCCGGGTAGAAGAGTTAAAGAGATCTGCTGCAAGAGCTGGTGCTCTGACCGCGCTAACCCGGGCAAAAGCATGGGTGCCCGATCTTGATCCGAAAGATGTCAGCAAAGGCTATCCAAGCTTGAAAGAAGACGGATCAGAATTTGGCAATGAGGACCTTCGAGCCATAAACCGGGAAGTACGTCCGCTGGCTTGCCAATTAGCTGAAGAAGCTGATCTTTCACATTATCAGGCAAGTTATGACGTTAACAACAAACGGGTGGCCGCACCAACTCCTGAGCTTCAAAATCTCATCCCGCCAATTCGTAAGCACACTTATGCCCCTAACATTGAACCGTCCACCCTTATAAGAGACGAAGCTGTGTTCCAAGCCCTAACTGGGATCGACTGGACAACTATTGACTTCCAGCCGCTGGGTAGAGATGAAGAGGATGAACCGGTGCAAGATGATCCGTAGCCGTCAGGTCAAGCTGGAGACGAATCATGATCCGGAGGCCGGTTTAGTCTTCCACGTGCTGCAATGCTTATGAAAAAACATTTATCCTTTTAGGCACTGAAACGCCTTGTAATAGGCTAGTTAAAACACTTGGTCTGTTATGCCTTCGTGCATATTTATTTGTGCCTGACACTTGTTAATCCGCCATGCCTAAGACATATTATGTTCATAATCCGTAGCGATCTATTCCTGCACACAAAAAGGTGATAGTTTCCTGGCGGTTTACCGCCGGACGGGTCATGATGCCCAGATATATAGCCAGGGTTTATAACCAAGGCTGTAAAAAGATAACCAAATATGAAAATAATTGATACATGTGACCTTGAATCACAACGTTGGCTGACCAACGTTGGTAGTGAGGGTGATAACCCCAATCTTGAGTAATGATAACTCCTTTCATACCGTGCCAATTTATGATAAAACCGTGCCAGGTTGTGATAAACACCAGTTTATTCAATGCTGGCGACTTAGAGTCGAAACCAGACCGGGTTAAGAAACTCCGGGTTATAAGTGATTACGTACTGACAACTTGTAGTTGAAAGTCAAGGCGGGTTTTAATGAACCCCAGCTTATCAAAATGTCATAAAAAGAGAAAAAAACTTGGCAAATAAAAGCATACAAAAAAACTTGTAGTCGAGGCTTTTCACGGGCTGCCAGGCCCCAAATTCGAGGCTTTTCATGGGCTGCCAGGCCACTGAGTTAAACCATTTTGCAAAGCCTTTTAAGATGGTCCTCAATCCTTAACCAGTCGTCGTTTTAACTTGACAAGTTCAGGGTTTTATTAGAGTAACTTGTCAAAGTTCGACGGGTCATACCAGGTTTACCTGGGCGGAGTGACTTACTTAAGAAGGCAGGCTAACCCGGGGTTTTAGGTGTATACACCAGGCTTCCAAGCCGTGGCTTGATAGCCTATTACAAGTGTAGATTCTTTGTTCATTGCGATAGCAAAGAATCCCCAAGTAACATTTTGAGTTGTGCTCAGTGGGTGCCTATGTTTGAGTTGTTCTTTTGCAACACTCTCTTTGGCCCCGAAGTAATTTGGCCTAGCTATGGTTCGAACATGAACAAGCCCCCAAGTGATTTTTCTGGTGGCCTTGCGCCGATCAAGAGGTGTAGCTATGGTTCGAGTACGACCAAGCCCCCAAGTGATCTTTCTTTATATAAAGCTTTATAAGCTGAATCAAATGGTAAACCGGAGGCCGCTTTACAAACAGAAGCCCCCATGTAACCACACATGATGTAAAAAACAACAGATACCCCATTTTAGCTGAGGCTCCGGTTTATTATATTGATCATAATATATACATTGTCATAACTATGTACATGAGCAAAGCCTATGGCTTAAGTATAGTAAGGCCGAAGATGAGCGATATTCCACGGCCTGTGGGTCTCCTCCTCCGATTTACGTGAGTCTTTGCGCTCTCGAACATCTGTAAGGTAGTATGACCCATTATGCAGATTCTTGCTAACCACAAAGGGTCCTTCCCAAGGTGGGGATAACTTGTGCATATCCGTCTGATCCTGTATGAGTCGGAGTACCAGATCGCCTTCTTGAAAAGTTCTGGTTCTAACCCGGCGGCTGTGATAACGACGCAGATCTTGCTGATAAATCGCCGAACGGGCTGCTGCAATGTCACGCTCCTCATCTAACAGGTCAAGTGCTTCTTGCCGTGCCTTCTCATTATCAGCTTCGACATATGCCGCCACACGGGGCGAGTCATGACGGATGTCACTAGGGAGAACTGCCTCCGCTCCATAAACCATGAAAAAAGGCGTGTAACCCATGGATCTGTTGGGCGTGGTATTGATGCTCCATAACACAGAAGGTAACTCCTCTACCCAACAACCCGGCGTCCGTTGCAAAGGAACCATAAGCCGGGGTTTGATGCCTCTCAAAATCTCTTGATTGGCCCTCTCCGCTTGACCATTGGACTGGGGGTGAGCCACTGATGATACGTCAAGCCGGATGTGCTCACGTTGACAGAACTCCTTCATGGCACCTTTTGACAGATTGGTACCATTATCTGTTATAATGCTGTATGGAAAGCCAAACCGGAAAATCACCTTCTTGATGAATTGAACCGCCGTGGCCGCATCACACTTACTGACTGGCTCTGCCTCCACCCACTTTGTGAACTTATCAATCGCCACCAAAAGGTGGGTCTTCTTGTCCTTGGATCTCTTAAAGGGCCCAACCATATCCAGCCCACAAGTTGCAAACGGCCAAGTAATTGGAATCATCCTCAATTCCTGAGCCGGTACATGAGCGCGTCGTGAGAATTTTTGACATCCATCACACCTTTTGACCAAGTCCTCATCATCAGCATGAGCCGTCAGCCAATAGAAACCGTGACGAAACGCCTTGGCTACTAGAGATTTTGAACCGGCGTGGTGACCACAATCTCCTTCGTGGATCTCACGCAAAATTTCACGGCCTTCTTCAGGAGCTACGCAGCGTTGAAACGCCCCTGTCACACTGCAATGATGTAACTCTCCATTGATAATAGTCATGGACTTGGACCACCGGATTATCTGCTTGGCCGAAGTTTCATCTTCTGGCAACTCGCCCCGGTTCATATACGCCAAATATGGAACTGTCCAATTCGGGATAACATGAAGAGCCGCCACCAACTGGGCCTCCGGATCAGGAACAACCAAATCCTCTTCACCAGGGAGCTTGACGGACGGATTATGCAGCACGTCCAGGAAGACATTGGGTGGAACCGGCTTACGTTGGGAACCCAAGCGGCTTAAAGCGTCCGCCGCTTCATTCTTCCGCCGGTCCACATGATCGACCTGATAACCTTTAAAGTGACCCGCAACAATATCCACCTCTCGACGATACGCCGCCATGAGTGGGTCCTTGGAATCCCAAGTACCGGACACTTGTTGAGCCACCAGGTCCGAGTCACCGAAGCATTTAACTCGGCTTAGATTCATCTCTTTAGCCATTCGAAGACCATGGAGTAAAGCCTCATATTCAGCTGCATTGTTAGTGCAAGGGAACATTAAACGGAGAACATAACAAAACTTATCACCTCGTGGGGAAGTTAATACGACTCCAGCCCCCGAGCCTCCAATTGCCTGGACCCATCAAAATGAATAGTCCAATAAGTATGATCCGGCTTCTCTTCTGGCGCCTGTAGTTCTGTCCAATCATTGATGAAATCCACAAGTGCCTGAGATTTGATCGCCGTCCGGGGCATATATTTTAATCCGTGAGGCCCAAGCTCAATAGCCCACTTAGCAATCCGGCCGGTTGCTTCCCTGTTCTGGATTATATCCCCCAAAGGAGCAGAGCTGACCACCGTGATGGGATGACCTTGGAAATATTGTTTAAGCTTCCGGCTTGCCATGAAAACTCCATATACCAGCTTCTGCCAATGCGGGTACCTTTGCTTGGACTCAATAAGTACCTCACTGATATAATAAACCGGTCGTTGAACCAGATACTCCTTTCCGGCCTCCTTGCGCTCCACCACAATAGCCACGCTAACAACCCGGGCGTTAGCTGCCACATATAGCAACAATGGCTCCTTATCAACAGGAGCAGCAAGATCCGGCGGATTAGCAAGCTGCGCTTTAAGTCCTCAAACACTTCATTGGCGGCGTTACTCCAGACGAAGTTATCCGTTTTCTTCAGCATCTGGTATAAGGGAATGGCCTTCTCACCAAGGCGACTGATAAACCGGCTCAACGCGGCAATCCGGCCTGCCAGGCGTTGAACATCATTGATACACTTCGGTTTAGCCAAAGAAGTTATAGCCTTGATTTTCTCCGGATTAGCTTCAATGCCTCTGTTAGATACCAGAAAGCCCAAGAGCTTGCCCGCCGGTACACCAAAGACACACTTGGTCGGATTAAGCATCATTTTATAAACCCGGATGTTATCAAAAGTCTCCTTCAAGTCATCCATCAATGTCTCCTCCTTTCTGGATTTCACCACAATATCATCCACATAGGCATGAACATTGCGGCCGAGCTGATCATGAAGACAATTCTGCACACACCGTTGATAAGTCGCCTGGGCACTCTTGAGCCCAAAGGGCATAGATACATAGCAGAAGGCTCCAAAGGGAGTTATGAAGGCTGTCTTCTCCTGGTCCTTAACTGCCATTTTGATCTGATGGTAACCAGAATACGCATCCAGAAAACTCAGACGCTCGCAACCCGCCGTAGCATCAATGATTTGATCAATACGCGGGAGGGCAAAAGGATCTGCTGGACAAGCCTTGTTGAGATCTGTATAATCCACACACATGCGCCAAGTGCCGTTCTTCTTAAGTACCAGCACCGGATTAGCCAACCACTCAGGATGAAACACTTCGATGATAAATCCAGCCGCCAAGAGCCTGGCTACTTCCTCACCAATAGCCTTGCGTCTTTCTTCATTGAACCGGCAAAGAAATTGCTTGACCGGTTTATACTTGGGATCGACATTGAGAGTGTGCTCAGCGAGTTCTGTCGGTACACCTGGCATGTCAGAAGGCTTCCATGCGAAGATGTCCCGATTCTCACAGATGAACTCGATGAGCGCGCTTTCCTATTTTGGATCCAAGTTAGCGCTGATGGTAAACTGCTTGGATGAATCGCCAGGAACAAAATCAACAAACTTGGTCTCATCAGCCGATTTACACTTCAACGCCGGATCACTCTCCGTAGTTGGCTTTTTCAACGAAGTCATATCTGCCGGGTCAACATTATCCTTGTAGAACTTTAACTCTTCTGTTGCACAAACCGACTCAGCATAAGCCGCATCACCCTCTTCACATTCCAAAGCAATCTTACGGCTCCCGTGTACTGTGATGGTTCCCTTGTGACCCGGCATCTTGAGCTGCAGATAAACATAACAGGGCCTTGCCATGAACTTGGCATAAGCCGGCCGTCCAAACAGGGCATGGTATGGGCTCTTGATTTTCACCACCTCAAAGGTCAGTGTTTCTGATCTTGAATCATGCTCATCACCAAAAGCAACCTCCAGAGCTATCTTACCCACTGGGTATGCCGATGTACCAGGTACCACACCATGGAAGACCGTGTTGGACGGTTTAAGATTTTTATCTGTTAACCCCATGCGACGGAAAGTTTCATAATAAAGGTTATTGATACTACTCCCTCCATCCATGAGCACCTTGGTGAACTTATATCCGCCAACCTGAGGCGCCACCACCAACGCCAGATGACCCGGATTATAAACCCGGGGCGGATGATCCTCCCTACTCCATACGATCGGCTGCTCAGACCAACGTAAGTAATGGGGCACCGCCGGTTCAACGGAATTCACTGCCCTCTTATGAACCTTCTGATCGCGCTTGCACAGGCTAGTGGTGAAGACATGATACTGTCCACTGTTCAACTGCTTCGGGTTGCTCTGGTAACCCGACTGCTGCTGTTGCTGCTGATTGCCCTGATGATTATAACCACCTTGGTTGCCCTGATTGCCTTGATTGTTATGTCCGCTTTGATTACCGTGAAAACCTGAACTGCCTCCGCCGTAACCCGGCCCATGAGATCTGGGGCCTGAACCGCCGCCCGGTCCCTGATCATACCGAAAGAAGTCAGAATTTTTGAACTCCCGCATGATAGAACAACCCTTCCAGAGGTGCGTAGCCGGTTTGTCCTGCGACCCGTGCTTTGGGCAAGGCTGGTTTAATAGATAAGACAGGCGCTCCGGATTGGGGCTCGGTCCTCCGCTACGCCGGGGCGGTTTACCGTTACGCCGCTGGCCCTTGTCCTGCCCGTTGGTATTAGCCACAAAATCTAAACTGTTATCCGCTTTACGTTTACCATTGTTTCCATGACCCGCCGGGTTATGCTGCTGCCCTTTGGCGTTGCCGCTCTTCTTTTCCCTTCCCTGTCTTGTCATCTTCAGACTCGGGGTCCTTGGTACTATCAGAGTCGGCATATTTCACCAGAGCAGCCATGAGAGTCCCCATGTCATTGCAGTGGTGTTTGAGCCGTCCCAATTTCAACTTCAGAGGTGTAAACCGGCAATTGCCTTCCAACGTCAAAACTGTTGTGTCAGCGTTGATGCGGTCTGATGAATGCAAGATTTGCGAAACCCGACGCACCCAATGGGTTGTTGATTCTCCTTCCTCCTGAACACAGGCAGCCAAGTCTACAATCGACATGGGCTGCTTGCACGTGTCTTTGAAATTTTGAATAAACCGGGCTCTCAATTCGGCCCATGACCCAATGGAGTTACACTAGTACAAAAAGGGTCAAATGTCAAGCACATTAGTGCCGGTTTGCTTTTGAGCCGGCACTAATGTGTGCATTAGTGCCGGTTCCAACGGCTAGCCAGCCGCTTTCATTAGTACCGGTTCGTGGCCGACCTTTAGCACCGGTTCGTGCCACGGACCGGTACTAATGTGAGTGGTGGCAGGATGTTGTCAGTCCGGGGCCCCTCCAGCACCTTTAGTACCGGTTCATGGCACGAACCGGTGCTAAAGGTCGTCCTACATAAGCCCTTCATCCACCCGAGCTCGCTCTGTTCTTCCCCTTTCCCCTCTCCTCTCTGTTCTTCCCCTCTTCCTCTCGAGCTCATCACACATTTTGCCCAAAATTTGTCAAGATTTGAAGGCCCCCATCCATTCAAATGATCACGAAGGTTAGCAACTTTGTCCTTTCATCTCTCATTGCTAGATTAGCTCTTGCAATGCTTTGTATAGTGATTAATTTATGAGTTTAGTAATTTGGTAGAAAATATGTGCTAGTATTTGATTTATATGCCATTTGTGGTCAAAACTAACACTTAGTTTGCATATGTAGGTGTGGTTTACTTAGTGCCTTCTAAATCTCCGTTGTAACCACAGTCGATCGCCCGCACCGTTCCGTCGCCGGCACCACCTTGTGGTGAGCCTCTTGTTCATGAATGTTTTACATTACCAAATTGATGTTTGTGTGATTTGGATATATAGTTACTCGTATAATTATCTTACCCGTACGTTGTTTGTTATACATAGTGCCATGGTTTTGATATCCGTCCCCGTCGGCCCTCGTCCTTGTTATGATTCGGATGTGGTATATTCTCTTTTAAAACTAGTTGTTGCATTTCCTGTTTATGACAAATTATGCCCATCAAGTTGACATAGATATTTTTGTCTAGGAGGTTTGTGAACCGGAAATTCCAACCGACCCTATTGTCGAGAGGTTAAATTTAGTTGAAAGAGAAAACGAGTATTTGAAAGAAAAATTGAAAAGAATTGAGGGGGAGAAGATGGAATTGGAGTTGCATGTTGCCGATGTCATCGATGATCACAAGATCAAGATGGAGAAAATGCGCTTGAAGATTAGAAAGATTAGAAAATATGCCATTGATAGTGAGGCTTGGTATCATTATGTTGTTGGATCAATTGTTACCTTAGTTGCGATCTTGATCGCATTTGTTGTTGCATTTAAATTCTTTAGTTAGAGAGTTATTTGTTTGTTGCATTTAAGTCTTGGATGAACTTTATGTATGAACTTGTATTAATTTGGTCTATTCGGTGTTGTGTAATGAAGATGAGCCGACAATGGATGTACGATGACCGATGCTCTCCCGAGTTCATTAATGGCGTGCAAACTTTTCTGCTTGCGGCTGAGGCAAACAAGCGGGTGGATGGTTTTATGCCTTGTCCATGTTTAGTCTGTAAGAATGATCACAATTACTCTACGTCAAGAACCATTCACGTCCACCTGTTTAAGTCCGGTTTCATGCCCCACTATAATGTTTGGACCAAGCACGGAGAAAGAGGGGTTATGATGGAAGACAATGAAGAAGAAGAGGACGACGACAACTATCCTGGCCATGGGTTCCCTGAATACGATGATACAACAATGGGGAAAGAAGCTGAGCCGGCAATGCGAGAAGAAGCTGAAGAAGAGGCATCAGATGAGCCCGCTGATGATCTACGTCGGGCCATTGCCGATGCAAAGAGAAACTGCGCAAGTGATTTGGAGAAGAAGAAGTTGCAACGCATGTTAGAGGATCACAAGAAATTGTTGTACCCAAATTGCGAAGCTGACTAGAAAAAGTTGGGCACCACACTGGAATTGATGCAATGGAAGGCAGAGAATGGTGTATCTGACAAGGGATTTGGAAAGTTGCTGGTAATGATAAAGAATATGCTTCCAAAGGACAACGAATTGCCCGAGAGTACGTACGAAGCAAAGAAGGCTGTCTGCCCTCTAGGGTTAGAGGTGCAGAAGATACATGCATGCCCTAATGACTGCATCCTCTACCGCGGTGAGTACGAGGATTTGAACGCTTGCCCGGTATGCGGTGCATTGCGCTGTAAGATCAGGCGCGATGACCCTGGTGATGTCGAGGGCGAGCGCCCCAGGAAGAAGATTCCTGCCAAGGTGATGTGGTATGCTCCTATAATACCACGGTTGAAACGTTTGTTCCAAAACAAAGAGCATGCCAAGGCGATGCGATGGCACAGAGAAGACCGTAAGAAAGACGGAAAGTTGAGAGTACCCGCTGACGGGTCGCAGTGGAGAAAAATTGAGAGAAAGTACGGGAAGGAGTTTGCAGATGACGCAAGGAACGTATGGTTTGGTCTAAGCGCAGATGGCATTAATCCTTTTGGGGAGCAGAGCAGCAACCATAGCACCTGGCCTGTGACTCTATGTTTGTATAACCTTCCTCCTTGGTTGTGCATGAAGCGGAAGTTCATTATGATGCCAGTGCTCATCCAAGGCCCTAAGCAACCCGGCAACGACATTGATGTGTACCTAAGGCCATTAGTTGAAGAACTCTTACAGTTGTGGAATGGAACAGGTGTACGTGCGTGGGATGAGCACATGGGGGAAGAATTTGACCTAAAGGCCTTGCTGTTCGTGACCATCAATGATTGGCCTGCTCTCAGTAACCTTTCAGGACAGACAAACAAGGGATACCGCGCATGCACGCACTGTTTGGATGATACGGACAATATATATTTGGACAATTGTAGGAAGAATGTGTACCTGGGACATCGTCGATTTCTTCCGAGCAGGCATCCCGTAAGAAAGAAAGGCAAGCATTTCAAAGGTGAGGCGGATCACCGGACGAAGCCTCGCCACCGTACTGGTGCTGATGTACATGATATGGTCAAGGATTTGAAGGTAGTCTTTGGAAAGGGTCCTGGCGGACAACCTGTTCCGAATGCCGCTGACGAACGCGCACCCATGTGGAAGAAGAAATCTATATTTTGGGACCTGCCCTATTGGAAAGATCTAGAGGTCCGCTCTGCAATCGACGTGATGCACGTGACAAAGAATCTTTGCGTGACCCTGCTTGGCTTCTTGGGCGTGTATGGGAAGACAAAAGATACACCTGAGGCACGGGAGGACCAGCAACGTATGCATGGAAAAGACGGCATACATCAGGGTCATGCCAGCTACGCTCTTACCAAAGAAGAGAAGGAAATCTTCTTTGAATGCCCGCTCAGTATTAAGGTACCGTCTGGCTTCTCGTCGAATATAAAGGGAATAATAAACGTGGCAGAGAAAAAGTTCTAGAACCTAAAGTCTCATGACTGCCACGTGATTATGACGCAACTGCTTCCGGTTGCATTGAGGGGGCTTCTACCGGATAACGTTCGATTAGCCATTGTGAAGCTATGTGCATTCCTCAATGCAATCTCTCAGAAGGTAATCGATCCAGAAATCATACCAAGGTTAGAGAATGATTTGGTGCAATGTCTTGTCAGTTTCGAGTTGGTGTTCCCACCATCCTTCTTCAACACCATGACGCACGTCCTAGTTCACCTATGCGAAGAGATTAGCGTTTTGGGTCATGTATTTCTACACAATATGTTCCCCTTTGAGAGGTTCATGGGAGTCTTAAAGAAATATGTTCATAACCGTGCTAGGCCAGAAGGAAGCATCTCCAAGGGCCATGAAAATGAGGAGGTCATTGAGTTTTGTATTGACTTTATTCCTGACCTTAAGTCGATTGGTGTTCCTGAATCGCGTCATAAGGACAGACTGGATGGAAAAGGCACGCTAGGAGGGAATCAAAAAATATGTATGGACGGACATTCTCTCACTGAAGCACACTACACAGTTATACAGAATTCCGCCTTGGTGGCTCCGTATATGGACGAACACAAGAATTTTCTACGCTCCAAACACCCGGAGCGGTCTGATGACTGGATTACACGTGAACAAACCAGGAGTTTCGCCGGCTGGTTGCAGACACGTACCATGCATGACGCCTCTATTGAAGATGACCTGTACTCACTGTCCCAGTTACCATCTTCGAATATAATGACTTTCAAAGGGTACAAGATAAATGGTAATACATTTTACACGATCGTCCAAGATAAGAAGAGCACCAACCAAAACAGTGGTGCCCGCTTTGATGCAACAACCAAGATGGGAAAGGAAACATATTATGGTTACATAGAGGAGATATGGGAACTTGACTATGGACGTGATTTGAAGGTCCCTTTGTTTCGGTGCAAATGGGTCAATATGACACGATATGGGGTAACGGAAGACCCGCACTATGGAATGACAACAGTGGATCTCAACAATCTTGCGTATGCAGACGAACCATTCGTCCTGGCTAATGATGTGGCACAGGTTTTCTATGTGAAGGATATGTCTACCAAGCCAAGAAAAAGAAAAGATAAGGAAGCGAATGCATCATACGATGAGCCAAAGCGCCACATAGTTCTTTCTGGGAAGAGAAATATCGTGGGAGTGGATGACAAGACAGACATGTCAGAAGATTATGAAAAGTTTGATGAAATTGCTCCATTCACAGTGAATATTGACCCGAGCATCCAGTTAAATGATGAAGATTTTCCATGGCTACGACGCAAAGGGACATACGCGAAGAAAAAGTTGTGATCGGCTTCACTATCATCACTTTCTTCTGTGTTTCACACCCAGGAGGGAATCTCTGTAATAGTTAGGGTAGTTATGTGTTTTGGCATTTGAAACGCGAAAAAAAATTATGTGCAAACAAATTCTTTCATGCATTTACTGATTTTTTCAGCTAAATGACCCTGAAATTGAAAAGCATTTCAAATGAACTCAGAAAAGGTTGAAAGTTGGCATGGTATCATAATTTCATCCACATAGCATGTGCAAAAAAGTAGAGAGGGTTACCACAAAAACTGGATGCACTTCGTGTATAAAATGGACAATCTCTTTCGAAGTATCAGGGTTTCGGACGAAAACTCATCCGTTACAAAGGGATTTCATTTTTTAAATAACCTAAGCATTACCAAATTGAATATAATGATAAAACACACTAATATTAAACATAAGAAAAAAGAATCACTGAAAATATATTTTCGAAGTTAAGTTATTCACAAACTAGTGATTCACACAAATTTCAAATAATTCAAAATGTAAACTATTCAAATTTGTAAACTACCGGCACTAACAGAAAGTTTGTAATTTTTTGTACCTAAAGCAAAAATATTCCCAAAGAAACTCTAAATACAGCAAAAAAACAACTCAAAAATAAATAAACCAAAAATAAATAAAGCAAAAAATAAGAAAATAAAAAAGCCCACCTACTGGGCCAGAGCGGCCTACATACGACTAGAAACCCAACCTGTAGTTGGGCCAGGATGCAGGCCCGCAAGCCCAGTAGGCCCACAGGCAGAGTAGGAGAGGTAGGCCCAGAAGGCCTGCTATTGAGAGGAGCTCAATGCAGTGCCCGCGTCGGGGCTTATAAACTGGTCCTGGCGCTCCTCAACTAGCGAGGTGGGACTAAACTTCTGCGCCCCTCGCCTGGCAGCGCACACCCTTTAGTACCGGGTGGTGGCACCAACCGGTACTAAAGGGTGGGCCTTTAGTACCGGTTGGTGCCACCACCCGGTACTAAAGGTGGGCGCTTCCCGCCGCTTGGCCTGGCCAAAATCGACCTTTAGTACCGGTTGGTGGCTTCAACCGGTACTAAAGGACCATCCTATATAAGAAACACTTACGAAAATTTCGTCAGTTTCCTTCCACTTCTCTCTGCTTCATCACCGCCGCCCCGTCCCGCGCCGTCGCCGCCGCCGTCGCGCCGTCCCCGTCGACTCCGCGCCGCCCCCGTCCTCGTCGCGCCTTCCGCGTCACCGGCCCGTCCCCATCCCCGCACCGGCCCACGTCCCCGTCCCCGCACCAGCCCGCGTCGTCGTCGCCTCGACCTCGCCCGCGCTGTGAGCCTCTGTCCCCCCTCTCCTCTCCCTCCAATCAAAGCCGCCGCGCGCGCCGCCGGCTCCGTCGCCTTGGCTCGCCGTCGCCGTCGCCTGCACACACAACACATACATACACACACACACACACATCATACACCCACATACACAATTTTTGTTCTGTTTTTAGTTTTTAGTTTTTCTGTTTTTCGTTTTTAGTTTTTCTGTTATTTGTTATTAGTTTTTAGTTTTTTCAGTTTTTTTCTGTATTAATGTTATAGAAATGTTAGTTATATAGAAATGTTAGTTATATATAGAAATGTTAGTTTTTTCTGTATTAATGTTATAGAAAAATTAGTTATACAATTTTAGTTATAGAAATGTTAGAAATGTTAGTTTTAGATATGGTCGATGTTTTTTTTAGTTTATTATATTTTTAGTTATAAAATTTAGAATTTGCATATAAGAAATCACAATCTAATCATTTAAAAATGTTACTTTACTTTTGCGGCATATAGTATTTGTTGTCGACGATGCCCGGCCCGCATCCTCGCTGTCGAGCCGTTCGCGACGACGTCCTGCTTCAGAGGACCCATGTCCGGGATTGGGCTCCGCCGGGCTGGCACTGGGAGGTGCTACCTGGAGGGGCGCAACGCTTGGTGAGGAACCCGGCCTCGGGTCCCGTCGTCGACCCTGATCTCCTTTGGTGGCGTTCGCGTGGGCCACATTCGATGCAGAGGGAGCCGGTCCCGCCGGAGGTGGTGCGTCGTCGTGTCAGGGAGGAGGACGAGCACGTCCATCGCTACATGACTGCTATGGACGTCAGGTTCTCCAATACCTGGCAGGTTCTTTGGGCAGATGACCGGAGATATGATCCTGTGATGGTTCCTTGTCTTTGGGTATCCACCGCCCGCACCCCAGGAACCGCGAGTGGCCTACTTTCTTCTATAGTATTCGATCTTTATTAGCTACCTAGCCAGTGATGTATTCGAGATTATATATTATTTAAGACGATGTATTCGAGATTATATATTATTCGAGACGATGTATTCGAGATTATATATTATTCGAGACGATGTATTCGAGATTATATATTATTCGAGACGATGCATATTATGTAATATATGATTCAGTTTTTCCTTATTGATTGCATCCATGCATTGTAATTTGAATACTAAATTGTTTTATATTTCTTCTGTATTAGTTAAATAAAAGCTATGGCGGACAATACCGACAGAGAGGGAGAAGAGGCCCTGTTCGAGATCATACGCAGCCCTAGCAGGCCAGATGATCTGAATGAAGCAAATGACGGCTCCCAATATCTGAACAATACCGGGGAGGGTGATGATAAGATATTCGATCTCGACGACCGAGCTGATGAAGTCATGAACTATTATTATGATTATGATGACGCAGACAATGATTATGATGACGAATACAATGTTGATCTTGAAATAACAAAGACTACCGGCGAGGTATATTTATATAAGCAGGCATCTAGTGATCATCACATGTTTTTTTATTTGAAGATATATTAACGAATCGATCTTTCTTCTTTCAGCCCTCCGGATCGAGCAAATCTACTTCTACAGACACCATGACAAAGCGCGGCCCGAGCAAAAAGTTGAAGGAGGGTGTAAAGTACAACATCGATTCCATCAAAGCTAGTGGTGAGCCCCTCACGCCTAAGAACATTGCGAGCAAGTTCGTTCGTCAGTGCGGAGTTCTTGTGAAGGACCAACTCCCGATCTCCATTCAAGAATGGAAAGAGCCAAAAACTAAACGCCCAGATGTTACTTGGGTCGACGACAGAGCAAAACAAAAGCTTTGGGAATCTCTGATGGAACATTTCACCCTACCAGATTATTTCACTGATGCAGATGTGCAGAAAGTCAAGGACGCTGCTCTTAAGAACATGGCAATTGCATTCAACACCCACAAGAAAACTGTATGGGCCAACTACCTCGCTGCAGAAAGGAAGACTCCAGAATTCAAGGGAACACTGCAGAAGCAAAGAGAACACTGGCCCGCTTTCGTGAAATTCAAGGAATCAGAATTATCTAAGGAATGGTCGAGAAAAAACAAGGCCAATGCCGCAAAAAAGACGCAGTTCCATAGGCTGGGTCCAGGTGGCTACGCGGTGGCAATGCCTAAGTGGGATTAGTCTGAGCAAGAGATGGAGGATGCAGGGGTCACTCCGGTTACTAGGAGCTGGCCCCCCAGGTGCAGAACTTGGTTCTATGCACATGGGGGGGCATTGGACCCGAAGACAGGACTGGTTTCGAAGAAGGCAAGTCTAAAAGGAGCAGAACAAAACTTACTTGACGCAATAGAAGATGCTCGAAAGGGGGTGTTCATGCCCAACAGAGAGAACGACGAGTGCAATATGATCAGTCTACGAGAAAATCTATTTATATATATGCATAACGTGTACAATATGTAGTATCGTAAAATACCAGCAAACAAAAAAGAATTAAATGGAAAACACAAAATTAATGGAAAAATAAAAATTAAAACCAAACCCCCCCCAAACATTTAGTACCGGTTGGTGCTACCAACCGGTACTAATGGTCTACCAGCACCCGGGCCTGGCTCGTGCCACGTGGTGGCACTTTAGCGCCGGTTCGTGCCGAACCGGTACTAAAGGGGGGGGGCCTTTAGTCTCCACTCCATAGTGCCGGTTGCAGAACCGGCACTAAAGGCCCTTACGAACCGGTGATAAAGGCCTGTTCTGCACTAGTGTTAGCTGTCAAGTTTTTCAACCAAGTGTGAGCCGTTCCTTCCAACATCATGATAAAGTATTTAGCGCACGCCGCATCGTCCACATCCAGCATCTCCATTGCCATCTCATAGCTCTCGACCCATGACTCGGGGGATAAATCGGCGGTGTAATTCGGCACTTTACGTGGGCCTTTGAAATCCTTGGGCAGGCGCACGTTGCGCAGCGCTGGGACGAGACACGGCACCCCCAAAGAGCTGGAAGTAACCCCTGGTTCCACCGACGTGGTTGGACGAACCGGGGTAAGTTGGCGGGCCTCATGCTGCGCCGCTAACTCAGTCTCTCGACGTGCCCTAGCGCAATCCACCACATCCTGAGCATCACCACCGCCACCCGCCGGGTTATGGCCACGGAGCGGATCACGGTTTCGCGCACTGCTTGACACGGCCGGTTCATCGATATGCCTGCTGTAACTCCGGCTTGGACGGGGAGTAGAATGGATCCTTTCGCGGCTATATGAATAAGCCTGCTGCTGAGTCAAAGCCGTCTGAAGGAGCTCCCTGGCCCGTCGTGTCTCGACCGCTACTGGGGACTCGCCTTCGATCGGGAGAGCCACCAGCCGTGAAGCGGCGGCGACAATGTTATCCGTCGGGTTAGAGTAATTACCCGGTGGTGTAGGGACGTGCTGTGACAAAACGTTGTTCTGACGAGGCGGATCAGTCGGACGTGGCTGAACCGGCGCCCTCGTTCCAGGTGCCTCTGCCTGGTTTATCACTGGCGGATTACTGGTTCCCACTCCTGGGGTATTAAAGAGGTTCTTGGCCTCATAAACCGGCGGCAGATGAGATCGGTACCTTCTTCTCATAACGTCGTTTGACGCACTCTGATCCAACATAAGCCGATAAGCCTGTGCATCTAATGCGGCCCGCTCTGCAGCCATCCTGGCATCCTCTGCTGCTAAATCGGCCTTGGCCTGAGTTATCTGATCCTTCACCTTTGCGATCTCCGCGGTATGCTCATCCGGATTTGCCGGGTTAACCTCCGCCATCAGTGTTGCCAAAGCGTCGAACAAATCAGATAAAACCTGAGCCGGCGGACGTACAGGGCCTCCTGCCGTTGCCATGGCTGATCCGGAAACCATCGCCGCTACGGTCGAAGAGTGGATTGCTGGCTGCGTACCGGCCATGAAGATCTCAACCCGGTTTGGCGGATCAAAGGGGTCCGGAATACTGTCGCCATCGGAACAGCCCCCAATCCGACCATCTTGCAACTGGTACAATGACTCGGTCTCTCCGGTCGACGACTCGTCGCCGGAATAAACGACGATTTCACCACCAGATTCCGATCTATCCTCAGATTCGACTCCGTGGATCACTCCCACAAAGGCACGCTTCATGACAGGCTTAACCCGGGCAGATCTCGCACGCTGAGCCGTCTCGATGATGTCGGTGCAGATGTCCGGCTCAGGGCCCGGTTCGCCAATCTTGCTCATGAAAACGTGGATGCCGCCGAAGGGGACCCGATACCCGTACTTGATTGAGCCGGCCTCGGGGCCCCAGCCTGCGTCGTCGATGTAGAGCTTGCCGCGACGACTCTTGGTCATCCGGCCCACAGCGTATCCCTTGAGTCCTTCGAAGCTGCCCTCTAAGAAATCGAAACCATCGTGCGATAGCCCCACGGTGGGCTCCAACTGTCGTGGTTTTGTCCCGGCGGATGTCCTAGAGAAAGGACTTAGTCGTGGAGCCATCGCGACGGGTTAGCTTAAAGGGGTTAAAGCGGACAAGGGACGCGGAGAGTTTATACTGGTTCGGCCCCTTGCAGTGAAGGTAAAAGCCTACGATCCAGTTGTTGTGGGATTGCTTGGGTTTCGATGACCAGGGAGCGAATACACTTTGCCTGGGTCTCGAGTTGTTGTCTGTTCTCCCTAAACCGCCGCCGGGTCGCCCCCTTATATACATGGGTTGACGCCCGTCGGTTTACAGGGTTCCGAGGCCGGCTCATGAACGTGTCCGGCCCGGACTCTACTTATTTCTGCCTTATAATACAAGCTTACATATCAAGGTCGGTTTATGACTAAAAGCCTTAATCCGCCTTTGGGCCCTGGGCCTTCATAAAGCGCCATCATCTCTGTCTTCATGGGCTTCAAGTATAATAATTCCTTATAGGGATAACCCGGCCTCTCCTGGCCGGTTTATGCCCAGTAGTAATATCCCCAACAGAAACAGAAAAAAAACATATTTTCTATTTTTCTCCCTTTCGCGAGAGGCACGATTTTGCTTCCGAGAGAGGCACGGTTGTGCTTTCGAGAGAGGCACGGCCGTGCCTCTCGGAAACGGAAAACACACGTTTTTTGTTTTTTTTTCTTCCCAGAGAGGCACGGTTTTACTTGGGCGAGAGGCACGGTTATGCTTTCACCAGAGGCACGGCCATGCCTCTCGGAAACGAAAAAAAACACATTTTCTGTTTTTTGGCGAGAGGCACGGTTTTGCTTCCGCTAGAGGCATGGTTGTGCTTTCGCGAGAGGCACGGCCGTGCCTCCTCGAAAACGGAAAAAATGCATTTTCTCTTTTTTTTTCTTTCACGAGAGGGAGGGTTTTGCTTTCGCAAGGGGGACGGGCGTGCCTCTTTCGGAAAGGGAAAAAACCCGTGCTCCCGGTTTGGTTTTTCGTCCAGTTTTTTTCGTTGGTTTTTTTCGTGAAAAAATGTTCGTCAAAACCTATCAACATGGGATCTAGTTTTGAAGATCTCGGCGCGAGGAATGCAACGGTGAAAACGGTTCGAGATTTGGACGGACGATTTAAGAGATAAAATGTTTTGATCAAACGAATCTACGAAAAAAAGAAAAACTACCAGGTTGCGACAAGTGGCACATGCAGCGCGCCACTTGTCGCAACCTAGGAAGGTGGGAGTGATTTTTGCAATGAGTACTTCTTAACTAGTGATTTCGCACATTTCGTCTTGGTGCTTCCTGCTTCTCGCTGGGCCTCAAAGATGCGGGCCAAACTTCCGGTTCCTTCTATCGGCCTTGGGCCTCCTTCCTGAGGTGGGCCATGCCATAACGTTCCATTCGAAAAACTGAACGGCACAAAGGGGGGATTATCAAAAGACACTCGTTTCTCAAAAAAAAAATCATAATACACTCAGACCTAATGTGAAGGATCGACCAACGAATGCAACGTCATAACTGGATGCAACCTGTAGACGCTTTTTCTCCTAGGAATTGCTTGAAATAAGCCAAATTGACGGTCACCCGCGAGAACTGATGTTAGGGATTTTCATCCAACTTTCCAACTTCTGCATCAACCCACTGCAATTTCATGCGCACCCAACTGCAGAAGGTAAACGTTTGGGCGCGGTGTGCCGGCCGAACTTTCGGCCGGTTCGCACGCCACGCTGGCAAACGTGCCCGCGCAGTGGCCCCGCGCATCCCCGCATCCTTTCCTATGCGCCTTCATCCCCTACCTCCAGCCTACGTGCGCGCATCCTTCCCCTCTCCCGGGCTGCGACTGGGCCATCACGAACTCCATCGCCGGCGGCCAGGCGCTCCCTCGCCGGCCGCCATGGCTGCCTGCTGCCATGGCCAGATCCATCCCCTACCTACAGCCTTCAAGCGCGCGCATCCCCTCCCCCCCTCCTCCTCCCGGGCAGCGACTGGGCCACCACAAGCTCCATCGGCGGCGGCCAGGCGCTCCCTCGCCGCCCGCCATGGCTGCCTGGCCGCCATGCCCGGATCCACCCGCGTATAGAAGTGTTGCAACCGTCACCTAGAAAAGCTTCAACAGCCGTTGAAAAAAGCATCAACCATAGACAGAGAAAGCTTCAATGGCACTGCACAATAAGGGGAAGCTGTAACCGTAGTTGAATTTTGCTACTACCGGCGAAGCTTTTTGCTACATCCATCAGGCGGAGCTCAGACCTCGCGACGACGACAACGATGTTTTGCTGCAACCGTAGCAGGATTTTGCTACTACGTTGGTTTTTTTTGCTACATCCATGTAAGGCGGAGCTGCGACCTCGTGAAGGCGGCGACGGCGTTTTTGCTGCATCCGTAGTTTGATTTTGCTACTACCGCTGAAGTTTTTTGCTACATCCATTCAAATGGCGTTGATTGACTGGCGGCCGTCGTCGACGTAATTTGCTGCAGCGAGCATCAATGGCGAGGGGCGGCGGCGAAGCTACAACCATCGTCGTCAAGAGCTTCAACAGCAGGTGGAGTTGTTGCATGGGTCAAGACGACAACGAGGCCGGGAGGGTGGGGACCGGTGACAAGAACGGCCGGCGAGGGCGGGGTCCGGCACGGCGACGAGGAAGACCGGCGAGGGTGGGGACTGACGACGGGGACGACCACCGGAGGGGACAGGAGGCGCGGCGATGTGCTCCCTGAGCGGGACATGCGGATGCAGCCCGACTGCCCGAGGAAGAAGAAGCTAGGGGCGATCTGTTTTTTGTTTTTTTTCTGAATCCAACGGCCGCGCGGCTGACATCCAATGGCCGACCGGCCGAAACTTTCGGCCGGCGCACCGGCGCCTATAAGCGCCCACTGCAGAAGGTGTTAGTGTGGGAGTCGGCGGTTTCCTAAGACAAACTCATGGTGAAGTAAATGAACAAGTGAAGCCACATGGACAAAACTACTACTATATGGGAAACCAGCTGCTCTATAATGGCCTTCCCCGCGTTTCCCCCTTGCTGCATCATCAAGCCCTGATGCACCTGCAACTTACAGCAAAGCGTCAGGTTTCTACTACGGGCTTCGACCATATAGCGATAAGATTCCAAAGTCGAACAGCTAGCGTGTTTCCGGCCACTGCAACAACGTGGCGCCTTCCGGGCCGATGGGAAACATGGCGACGAGTTGGTGACTACGTCTGCACACTCGGGAGCTGCTCTATCCCATCGACGTGATAAGCAGATGCTCATGCCTCTTGGAGGTGCAGTAGCGATCAGGGCCACGCGCAAAAATTCGCTTTTCTTGTCGGTGCCCGCGCTATGGATCGAGCGAGATACTAGATAGAGAGATAGGCTGGCTAGGGTGGCGGGTGGGTATACGAAAGATCGAGCCGAGAGAATACTCTACAGCACATCAGGATTGGGATGCCCTTTTTGGCTGCGGAAAAGGAGTAAATATTCTGAATCCTGGCTGAAGTGATGTAGAGACGGCCTGGATTCCAGTCCCGCAAGTTGGTGCCTGGAATCTGAGAGGTTCCATTGGCAGATTTCGGATCCAGTTTGATGTAGACTGCACGCTGTGGCTGCGTGTACATCCGTGGTAGTAATCTCCGTGCATGCTGCGAGGTTGCTAGGTCACAGCAGAAGCGAGCTGACGAAGAGAATTCAACACGTACGTGAAGCAGCGAACTTTATGTCGTTACTTAGAACCCTAGCATGATCTTGAGCTATAGCTAGCAGAAATTCGCCCTAAGTATAGCTGACAAGATGCATTTCGGAAAGGAGGTTCAGAAATCAGAATTTGACGCGGGAATCCGGAAACCGCGCTTTAAGCAGATTATATTCCAGGGAGATCGATCTGCCCAGCCCAATGCATCCCCGGTCTACTCTGTACTGGGGCAAGATGCCCGGTTTTTTGGGTCCACGGCGAGCACCAGACGGACCGGAGCGCCTCCACGTGAGCTAGCTCGCTTCTCCCGTTAACATCGAGCATGTGGCAGTGAGATCTTTGCGTGGTGGCGTTGGGAAATCTCGCAATTCCATGCCCCCCGTGGCCAACCGAGGAACATGAGCAGGGTCACAGGACCATGGATAGAAGGCATCGCAACCTGATCATGGCAAAAAGTCAAATTCCTTCTCCAAACACATCGGAGTCGTGGGTGGGAAGATCCATTCTTTCTTTTTGGTCCCAAGGCTTGGAGCATGGAGGTTGGAATAGATTCTGCCAATGGGCGGCTACACATTGGATGGCCGGGACTCTGCCATGATGCAAAGCTGCATCACCAGCCATCGCTACAAAGAACCTTGGGCTGCAAAAATGCGGCAGTATATTCCACAACAGTAATGCACACATCAAGCTTGACGTCGAAAACAGAAATGAAGTTCGGTTTTGCGATGATACTTAAACATGTTTGTAGCTTTACTTCGATCGATTTGGCTATGTAGAAATAATATGGTCTTTAATAATACGTGAACACACGAGCTCCTAGATCTGCCGCTGATGAGGAAGGAAGTACGTTGTCAAGGGAAGATCTCGAGCACACTTATTCGCTGCCATTGTCATTGTTGTCAAAGCCACACTGCCAGCCGACCGAAACTCTAACGACTAAGGCCTAAACCTCCATAAAAGACACCCTCAACACGGGGCTCCATTGACACTCCTACTCATCGATAGCCGCGAGGCCGTCATGAGGAGAGGAGTTGCTAGAGAATGGCGACAAAAGGGAGAACACCCCGGGAATCACCTCTGTTTGTTTCCTCGGATCCAATCTGTTTAGCTATGCTAGGAGGAGCATCGATCGATAAGTAACTCAGGTTTGACAACGATGGACACAATATTTAAGGTTCATCTGACAAACGTAAATACAACCAAATGGTAGCCATATTACTTAATAGAGAATCTCAATTTTTCTGAAAAGAAGGTTGAAACCCCTGACTCTGCACCATTGTGATGCACATAGTCATTTTTATTAAAGTTGATGCAACATGACAAGTCCAAAGTCACAACCAAAAGGAGTATATAGCATAGGAGACTATGTTAGAATCATTATAAGATATGAATTTAAACCTATGACTAAGTTGGCTTCTTGCGCAACGACACCCTCAAGAAAGGATAAACGTCCTTGCCCGCGGTTACCGTGTCCGGCCGGAGATGGTAAGGTAAATGATGTTCGTCACGTTTGTCGCACCGAACCACTAAAGGCCATCACATCAGCAAAGAGACAACACCTTCAACAAGTTAATCATGCAAGTTCATCGTTGCTAAGCCCCACCACTAAAGATCAGAACATGATATTTCACCCCAGACATGAAGCGGTGTTCCAATCACCATCTTGATGACGGATCTTTCGAAAGTCGCCCCATCCAGTACTCCATGTCATGCCAGAGTGACACTAGCAGGCAAGTGGGATGTATTCCCATCGTAAGCACAGTCATGGAGATGCGAGGCTAGGCCTGAGCCCTTAGCCTTAGAGGATTACTTGCATATCACAGATGAATTGTAAATACAAGACATTGTAGAGATTGATACTTGAAGATGAATGATTATAGTCTTAAGTGCAGGCCCATTGTGATGTTTTCTCAATTTCAAGTGTAATGGCTATGGAGATGAGGACTATGGAGATGGTGATGGTTGTTGTAGATGGGAATGGTGGCGCCGACTGCATAGGGTTGACTTGATGGATGAACGACTCCTCTCGCCGAAGGGTTTTCCTCTCCGTTATATGCTTCAAACAGGCGGAATAGGGTTTCGAGCGCCCTTGATGTGGATTGACCCCAGGTGCCTTACGGAAGTCGTCAGGGATGACATCAAAAATATGGTGGCAGCAGGTACGACCACTGATACAAGCGCTCACGGTCATACCAAACGCCGTCGTCTCCTCTGGACTCTGGCGTGCGCCTCCTTTTGATCCAGATTGATCACCACCCTTATTATCTTCCATTTGTAGCTTGATTCTACACCTAAAATGACCAATTCATGTAGGGAAGAAAATAAACAAAGACATTTACAATCTTCCATTCATTAATCTTTAGTAAATCAAATCGAAGTGATTATCTAAAAAATATAGGATTATTCGGTTTAAACATGGTAAAAATGGCTGCAAAAATACACTGATCAACCTCCCCAAGCTTAAATCTTAATCGTCCTCGAGCAATAAATAATATCATAAGGAACTCAGTGTTTAAACCGAAATATCTGAAGATTTTGGTTCACTTACGCTCGATACTCCTATAGCCCATAGCTTTCTTCACCTATAAATTTAGCATAGTTGTAGTGGCGACAATGGTTATTATGCAAGCTTGTTAGGCCAAGACAATTAAAACAAAGTCTTTGTTAACTTGGTCAAAGTAGTCAACTAGCCATTAATATTTCGTCTAGCTACCACTTTCTTTGGAAGAACTTTGTAATGAAAGCATAATTACAGACGCGAGAAGCAAGTCAAAGAAAGTGTGGTGCTAGAGTAACTCGCTAACACCCACGAATATCATCTCACCAAGGCGCAATGGTGCTCCTTTCATTCTTTGCTGGAACTTTTCTTTTAAGTTACAAGACCATGCCAAAAAGTGTGAATGTGCATATGAGTTATTGTTGTGGGTAAGACGTCACTCATGATTGATATTGGGTTTTATCCCATATGTGTGTATGATCATTGGACAGAGGATTATCCATCTTTTCACATAAATGCATCCTCTCAACAAAGCCAAAAATTAAAGCATTATAACATTTTTATACAAAACGTTAACCAACTCAATAGACTAAATCCAAGTCAATACTCTGGTAGATCGTTCGTAGGCCAGCGGAGTCATTAGCATTTCTCAAGAGGAGCATTAATGGTTCAATAAGGCATGCATAGAGCAATATCTTATGTGATTGCACAACAGTTTTGGCATGTAATAGTCTCAATCACCTCCAACTTGATTCTTATGGATAATTCCATCTATAAGCGCTATTGAGTCTACCAAATTAAATACCATGGAGTCCAGTGTCTCCAATACTAGCTTCTTTAACACAAATTTCTCGATATCCAAGTTTTTTGAAAATACTTTCTTGTGCTCTATGATTATCTTGTTACACTAGTAGAAAAAGGGTCAAATGTGAAGCACATTATTGCCAGTTTGATTTTGAGCCGGCACTAATGTGTCCATTAGTGCCGGTTCCAACGGCTAGGCGGGTGGAGATCATTAGTACTGGTTCGTGAGCAACCTTTAGTACCGGTTCGTGTCACGAACCGGTACTAATGAGGCTGCGTCAGGCTGTAGTCAGGCTGGGGCCCCACGGGCACCTTTAGTACCGGTTCGTGCCATGAACCGGTACTATAGTTTCTTAGTAAGCTGTTTTTTAGTCCCACCTCGCGAAGAGAGAGGCACTAGGAGCGGTTTATAAGACCTGAGTGCAGAGACGATGAAGAAGAGACGCAATGCTCATCTGCACGTTGCTTAGCTTTAAGCCTTGAGGAATAGTATAGACTGCACGGAGCTATGTGCAGTGCAGTTTGCACTATTCCGAAAGGCTTGAAGCTAATTAACGAGCATTGTGCCTCTTTTTTTATCTTTAATAACTTATTACAACTCCTGACTTCTTGTGTTACGGCAAAAACTGGACGCACTTCGTGTACAAACTGGACAATCTCTTTCGAAGTATCAGGGTTTCTGACGAGAACTCATCTGTTACATGGGCAGTTCATTTTTTTAAACTTATTACAACTCCAGACTTTTTGGCGTTCCGTACACACCATTCAAAGCGACGTCATCAATTTTCAAAACTTTCTGACATCATTTGCTATTTTTAGTCATTTACCGATTTGTTTAGAGAGCTAAATGACCGTGAAATTAAAAATCACTACAAAATGAACTCTGAAAATGTCGAAACATGGCATGGTATCATCATTTCACCTACATAGCATGTGCAAAAGAGTAGAGAGGGTTACGGCAAAAACTGGACGCACTTCGTGTACAAACTGGACAATCTCTTTCGAAGTATCAGGGTTTCGGACGAGAACTCATCTGTTACACTGGCACTTCATCTTTATAAACTTATTACAACTCCAGACTTTTTTTGCGTTCGGTACACACCATTCAAAGCGACGTCATCAATTTTCAACACTTTCTCACATCATTTGCTATTTTTCAGTCATTTACCGATTTGTTTAGAGAGCTAAATGACCGTGAAATTGAAAATCACTACAAAATGAACTCTGAAAATGTCGAAACTTGGCATGGTATCATCATTTCAACCACATAGCATGTGCAAAACAGTAGAGAGGGCTACGGCAAAAACTGGACGCACTTCGTGTACAAACTGGACAATCTCTTTCGGAGTATCAAGGTTTCGGACAAGAACTCATCTGTTACACTGGCACTTCATTTTTTTAAACTTATTACAACTCCAGACTTTTTTTGCGTTCCGTACGCACCATTCAAAGCGACGTCATCAATTTTCAACACTTTCTGACATCATTTGCTATTTTTCAGTCATTTACCGATTTGTTTAGAGAGCTAAATGACCGTGAAATTGAAAATCACTACAAAATGAACTCTGAAAATGTCGAAACTTGGCATGGTATCATCATTTCACCCACATAACATGTGCAAAAGAGTAAAGAGGGTTACGGCAAAAACTGGACGCACTTCATGTACAAATTGGACAATCTCTTTCGAAGTATCAGGGTTTCTGACGAGAACTCATCTGTTACATGGGCACTTCATTTTTTTAAACTTATTACAACTCCAGACTTTTTTTGCGTTCGGTACGCACCATTCAAAGCGACGTCATCAATTTTCAACACTTTCTTACATCATTTGCTATTTTTCAGTCATTTACCGATTTGTTTAGAGAGCTAAATGACCGTGAAATTGAAAATCACTACAAAATGAACTCTGAAAATGTCGAAACTTGGCATGGTATCATCATTTCACCCACATATCATGTGCAAAAGAGTAGAGAGGGTTACGGCAAAACTGGACGCACTTCGTGTACAAACTGGACAATCTCTTTCGAAGTATCAGGGTTTCTGACGAGAACTCATCTGTTACATGGGCACTTCATTTTTTTAAACTTATTAAAACTCCAGACTTTTTTGCGTTCCGTACACACCATTCAAAGCGACGTCATCAATTTTCAAAACTTTCTGACATCATTTGCTATTTTTTAGTCATTTACCGATTTGTTTAGAGAGCTAAATGACCGTGAAATTGAAAATCACTACAAAATGAACTCTGAAAATGTCGAAACTTGGCATGGTATCATCATTTCACCCACATAGCATGTGCAAAACAGTAGAGAGGGCTACGGCAAAAACTGGACGCACTTCGTGTACAAACTGGACAATCTCTTTCGGAGTATCAAGGTTTCGGACAAGAACTCATCTGTTACACTGGCACTTCGTTTTTTTAAACTTATTACAACTCCGGACTTTTTTTGCGTTCCGTACGCACCATTCAAAGCGACGTCATCAATTTTCAACACTTTCTGACATCATTTGCTATTTTTCAGTCATTTACCGATTTGTTTAGAGAGCTAAATGACCGTGAAATTGAAAATCACTACAAAATGAACTCTGAAAATGTCGAAACTTGGCATGGTATCATCATTTCACCCACATAACATGTGCAAAAGAGTAAAGAGGGTTACGGCAAAAACTGGACGCACTTCGTGTACAAACTGGACAATCTCTTTCGAAGTATCAGGGTTTCTCACGAGAACTCATCTGTTACATGGGCACTTCATTTTTTTAAACTTATTACAACTCCAGACTTTTTTGCGTTCCGTACACACCATTCAAAGCGACGTTATCAATTTTCAAAACTTTCTGATAGCATTTGCTATTTTTCAGTCATTTACCGATTTGTTTAGAGAGCTAAATGACCGTGAAATTGAAAATCACTACAAAATAACTCTGAAAATGTCGAAACTTGGCATGGTATCATCATTTCACCCACATAGCATGTGCAAAAGAGTAGAGAGGTTACGGCAAAAACTGGACGCACTTCGTGTACAAACTGGACAATCTCTTTCAGAGTATCAGGGTTTTGGACGAGAACTCATCTGTTACACTGGCACTTCATTTTTTTAAACTTATTATAACTCCAGACTTTTTTTGCATTCCGTACGGACCATTCAAAGCGACGTCATCAATTTTCAACACTTTCTGACATCATTTGCTATTTTTCAGTCATTTACCGATTTGTTTAGAGAGCTAAATGACCGTGAAATTGAAAATCACTACAAAATGAACTCTGAAAATGTCGAAACTTGGCATGGTATCATCATTACACCCACATAGCATGTGCAAAAGAGTAGAGAGGGTTATGGCAAAAACTGGACGCACTTCGTGTACAAACTGGACAATCTCTTTCGAAGTATCAGGGTTTTTAACGAGAACTCATCTGTTACATGGGCACTTCATTTTTTTAAACTTATTACAGCTCCATACTTTTTTGCGTTCCGTACACACCATTCAAAACAGCGTCATCAATTTTCAAAACTTTCTAACAGCATTTGCTATTTTTCAGTTATTTACCGATTTGTTTAGAGAGCTAAATGACCGTGAAATTGAAAATCACTATAAAATCAACTCTGAAAATGACAAAACTTGGCATGGTATCATCATTTCACCCACATAGCATGTGCAAAAGAGTAGAGATGGTTACGGCAAAAACTGGATGCACTTCATGTACAAATTGGACAATCTCTTTCGGAGTATCAGGTTTCAGACGAGAACTCATCTGTTACATTGGCACTTCTTTTTTTTAAACTTATTACAACTCCAGACTTTTTTTGTGTTCCGTAAGCACCATTCAAAGCGACGTCATCAATTTTCAACACTTTCTGATATCATTTGCTATTTTTCAGTCATTTACCGATTTGTTTAGAGAGCTAAATGACCGTGAAATTGAAAATCACTACAAAATAAACTCTGAAAATGTTGAAACTTGGCATGGTATCATCATTTCACCCACATAGCATGTGCAAAAGAGTAGAGAGGGTTACGGCAAAAACAGTACGCACTTCGTGTACAAACTGGACAATCTCTTTCGAAGTATCAGGGTTTCTGACGAGAACTCATCTGTTACATGGGCACTTCATTTTTTTTAAACTTATTACAACTCCAGACTTTTTTGCGTTCCGTACACACCATTCAAAGTGACATCATCAATTTTCAAAACTTCCTGACAGCATTTGCTATTTTTCAGTCATTTATCGATTTGGGGAAAAGAAAAAAACTATATAAAAAACTAATCAGAAATAAATAGAAGAAAATAAAAAAAGCAGAAAAGAAAAAACTATATAAAAACTACTCAGAAATAAATAGAAGAAAATAAATAAAGAAGAAAAGAAAAAAACTATATAAATTTTTTTCAACACTTTATGACAGCATTTGCTATTTTTCAGTCATTTACCGATTTGGGGAAAAAAACTATATAAAAAACTAATCAGAAATAAATAGAAGAAATAAAAAAGCAGAAAAGAAAAAAAACTATATAAAAACTATTCAAAAATAAATAAAAGGAAATAAATAAAGAAGAAAAGAAAAAACTATATAAAAAATTATTGGGGCGCTGCCCAGTGGGCCTGCTAGACCACGGGCGTGGAAATTCAGGCCCACAAGGGCCAGCAGGCTCACAGGGTAGCGCGCCATAGTTAGGCCCAGAAGCCTGCTTTACAAGGGAGTTCAAAGTAGCAGCCGCGGCTAGGTTTATAAACCAGTGCGGCTGCCCTTCGCCCGGCGAGGTGGGACTAAACTTTC
Organism: Triticum aestivum; assembly: GCF_018294505.1. NCBI lineage: Eukaryota > Viridiplantae > Streptophyta > Magnoliopsida > Poales > Poaceae > Triticum > Triticum aestivum. The sequence goes on along the minus strand of NC_057808.1, from coordinate 388,915,974 downwards.
TACACCGCGGGTGGCAGCGCACCCCCTTTAGTACCGGTTGGAGCCACCAACCGGTACTAAAGGTCTGCTCTTCCCGCCTCTTGGCCTGGCCAAAATAGGCCTTTAGTATCGGTTGGTGGATCAAACCGGTACTAATGGCCACCGCTATATAAGCACTACTTACGAATATTTTCAGTTCGTTTCAGTTTGTTCTTCGCCTCCGTCGCCGCCCCTGCCGCGCCCCAGCCCGTCCCTGTCGCCGTCGTCGTCGCCGCCCCCGTCGCCGCCCCAGCCGGCCCCCGTCGTCGCGCGACCCGCCGCGCCGTCGCCCCCGGCCCGCCGCCCGTCTTCGCCGTCCCCGTCGCCCCCGACCCGCCGCCCCGTACGTGTCGCCGTCTCGCGCCGTCCCCCCGGCCCGCCGCCCGTCGCGCCGTCCCCGCCGCCCGTACGCCGCCGCCCCGCTCGTACACACATACACACACAGAGACACACACACACAATTTTTTTTACTTATTTTCTGTTTTCTGTTGTTTAGATTAATGCATGTCAAATTTTCTGTTGAATTAATATAACTAGTTTATTTTTAGTAAATGCTTAGTTGAACTAGTTGAATTAATAGAACTAGTTTATTTTTAGTAAGAAAATTTAGGTATATGAGATTTGATGATCTAATTAAAATATTACTATATATAGCTACTTTATATATTTTAGTAAGAAAATTAATATAGCTAGTTCATTTTTAGTAAATTCTTAGTTGAATTTGTTGAATTAATAGAACTAGTTTATTTTTAGTAAGAAAATTTAGGTATTTGAGATTTGATGATCTAATTAAAATATTACTATATATATAGAACTAGCTACTTTATTTTAGTAAGAAAATTAATAGAACTAGTTTATTTTTAGTAAATGCTTAGTTGAATTAATAGAACTAGTTGAATTGATAGAACTAGTTGAATTAATAGAAGTAGTTGAATTAGTTGAATTAATAGAACTAGTAAGTGTTTAATGTTTCACCTATATGAACATAGGAAATGTCGTCTGACGACGAAAAAGATTTCATTAAGTGCGAATACTGTGAAGACCAGCGCGGCCTGTGCGACAGAAATTTCCTTGTTGATGATAGGCGCTTCAGCATCAAGCTGGATGAGACCTTCGAAGTGGATACAGTAAGTCACAACGACAAGTCTTTTTTCGTAATTAAGCATGACTTATACTTCATTTGCTTCAACTTATAATTTTTAATTTTCACTATTGTACTAGCGCATCCCCTGCCATACAAGAATTTTTGTCTTGGATAAGATAGGTTTCAGTGCTATGGAAACTATGGAGGTAAAGAGAGTTTACCTGAAGACCGAGCATGGTTATACTTTCAACGTCAAATTATACAATGCAGACACATACACCTATTTTGAATGCAAAACTTGGCAAGCACTATGCAAGACTTATGCATTTGAGCCTGATATGGTTATCACCTTTGATATTCGTCCGGAAGATGATATTGAAGGTAATAGAGACATCTGGGTCGATGTGCAGACGCCTCCAGTTCTACCATTATGTGAGTTTCTCAACCATATTTATGTCTTCGATATTGTTTATTTAAAAATAGTTGACAAGTAATTTCTATTGACAGCTTATTTTGATTCAAGCAAACATGTTCGGCGCTTGGTAGACAGGACCATCCACTGTCCCGGGGCTGAACTAAACTGCGAGGATAAGTCATCATGTTTCATGGCTTGAGGATCTTGATGCTGGCAAGAGAAATCATTTTCCTGAATTTGAAAATCTTAGTACTCAAAACGTGCGACCAATAGTGATCGTATTGAACTACGGTCACATGTATTTAGGAAAGATGGTAAGATTTTTACTGTTAGTCCTCCGTGCATCTTTTGCATACATTATTTTTCAAGCTAAACTTTCATTGCTAAGTATATTAATTACTATACGATGTTCTTAAACAGGGACTCCCGATGACAGTTGTGCCTCAGTGGATCGAGACTAAAGGTCGCATGTCAATTGTTAGCTTACGGCCAAGATATCCTATAGTGCACATGAGTGCATTCAGGATTTCTGAAAGCGATGAATGCTTAATAGTGAAAGATTGGAGCAAAATTGTTAACGATCGCAGAGAAGTACTAGGGGGCAGCAATCAGAAGCGCAGCCCACGATTAGGAGACAGGTTCATCTGCATGCTCCAATATGATGAATCAGGAGAGCTATACATGTTCTATGCTATTTTACCCGAGAGGGAGAGAGCAGCAGGAGTGATTTAGCTAGTTATCATGCTCTTAGTACTTGTTGTCCTCTCATGCGTGTCCGTGTTCTTCGTCCTGAACTTAATCTCAAAGAGTGATTTGCTTTTTTGGTGTTATGAACGCTTATAATATCATGACCATGTTGAACTCGATGATATCTTTGCTAGCTAGTATATACTGTTGTTGGTGATGATATGGTGCAAGAGTTTTTATATTAATATGATGATGATGATGATGATGATGATGAGTTATTATATCATTTCTGAAAGAAACCGCATATTAGTTTCAACTGGATGGATCCTAGATAAGTGATCAAGTATATGCCATATCCATATTACTTGATCACTTGTGATCAAGTAATATGGATATGGCATATACTTGATCACTTAGCTAGGATCCACATGCATCCAGTTGAAACTAATCTGCGGTACTTTCACCTAATGATTTAACAACTCATTATAATGTAAAATAATCACTAAATTAAATTGAAAACACAAAACTAAAGGAAAAATAAAAATTAAAACCAAAACACACCCAAACATTTAGTACCGGTTGGTGTTACCAACCGGTACTAATGTCCTACACGCACCCGGGCCTGGCTCGTGCCACGTGGTGGCACGTTAGCGCCGGTTCGTGCTGAACCGGTACTAAAGGGGGGGACCTTTAGTCCCCACTTTTTAGTGCCGGTTGCAGAACCGGCACTAAAGACCCTTACGAACCGGTGATAAAACTCTATTTTCTACTAGTGTTATCATAACTTCTGATAAATTGGCCCCACAACAAGTCTTGGTTAAGTAAATGAAAGAGAAGAATAGCTACTTAACTAATTTAGCCAAGTGAATACAAACTTTATGATTATTTTCAAGACCTACCCCCACCTAGATATATCACACATGCTCACTACTACAACTAGCAAGGGTACGTATTTCAAGCTCGTAAAAAGGGGGAGTAGGACATACCGCACGTGCATAATGACTTCAAAATGACCCCAAAAGAAAGACTTCAGTAGCACTTGCAGATCAGCGCCCACCTTCGAGAATAATATTTTGAGAACTCCTTTTGAGATTGTATTTGATGCTTGTGCTTCCATGCTGTCTTCACAGGTACTCAAAAAGTGGAGGATACGGATGCTCCGAAGGAAGGGGAAGGATTACTAAAGATCAACGCGGTGGCAGTGATGAAGATTTGTGCAAACGATGCATGATGCTCAAGAGTCTTCTAGCTTTGTTGCGTCGGGTCCAAATAGCACAGACAACAACAACCAAACTAATAGTAAATAAACATTTGTGGTTACGAAATAAATCATAACACCATGAGTAATATTGCCAGATATTATTGGGTCATATATTAGTACCAAAAACTGAGCCTACAAAAAGCCAAACAACCCTACCCACAGCCCACTTGACACAAGAAAAAAAGATGCTAAGCAGACTCATATTAATCACAACATGAACAGCTAGGATTACCACCCCATTTTCTCCTTTTCATAACATCTCTAGTGACACAATATTTTTGAATAATTGGCATAAGAAGATCTGGGTATTGAGGGATTTTAGCTTTCCAGATGCAACTATAATTCCTCCCCTATAATCTCATGCCATCATATCATACATTGATTTACTTGTAAAAACAAGTTTCTGGCCTAGCCCTAGTAAACCTCATTACCATCACTAGGTGTGAGTAGATTCCCCACATCATTCTTAACGCCTTCCCATTGTTGGTGTAAATCAAGTGACAATCCCCTCAAGAAAGTATGTAGACTCATCAGCTGCTAGACAATCTCTCATTGTGCAATCATGATGGTTACATATGTTGAATAACATAGGATACTTGTCAGGCAAAGGGGGTTTATCATTGAAAAAAAATATGCTAAAAATGCTTCCAAAATAGTCTTTGTTATTATTATTATTTTGGAATTAAATATAATAATTTTGCAAGCATTTTGGAGCATCGATTCTATTTTTTCCCGCAGATATCCATGAATGCCATTCCATCACGAAATTTGCACACGGGTTAAAAATTCATCAATGTTAATTGCAATTTATTCTATTGTTTTTTCGGATTTTACTGTCCACTCGGGTGTATGTGAGCTTCGAATCAAAAACTCTATGTCCGCTTAGATTTGTAATCTTTTGTATTAGATGTTGCTGGTCTGCTGGTGTAGTGTAGGTTCTATGCTAGGTGCTAACAGGTTTTCCTCCATAGTGCACATTTCGATTGGAGGCATGTGTGGTAGGTTTCTTGTTAGTGCATAACTCGTTTTTCTCCCTTTCTCGTTTCCATCTGAATCTCTTGAACAATTGTATTTTCTGAATCTCTTGTAAAAAGAAGTTTCTTGCCCCAGTAAACCTCACTACCGTCACCAAGTTGCCTAGGTTCCTCACCTCATTCTTAACACCTTCCCATTGTTGGTGTAAATCAAGTGGCAATCCCCTAAAGAAGGTAGACTCATCAGCTGCAAGACAATCTCGCACTGTGCAATTATGATGGTTACATATGTTGAATAACACAGGAAACTTGTCACACAAAGGGGGTTTAGCATTAAAAAAAATTGATGCTCCAAAATGCTTCCAAAACAGTCTTTTGTTTCATTATTATTTTAGAATTGAAAAAACTAAATTTGGAAGCATCTTGAAGCATCGATTTTGTTTTTTTCCTCAGATCTCCGTGAGTACCATTCCATCATGAAATTTGCACGCGGGCTAAAAATTCATCAATGTTAATCACAATTTTTTTTCCTATTGTTTCTTCGGATTTTACTGTACACCCGGGTGTATGTGAGCTTGGAATAAAAAACTCCATGTCCGCTTAGATCTGTAATCTTTTGTGTTAGATGTGTTAGAGTCTAATCTGCGCTAATCACTCGATCACACAAGGAAAGACTCCGTAGATTTTGCGTCGCGTGCAAAACTTGCGACTTTTCTCATTTATTCTTCCTCTATTTATTGGGTACCGAACGGAATGGAGTGGCCGGTAGTTTCCTACCTCAGTCTGTCTAGGACACATCTAGATGTGACATAGTTACGTCACATCTAAGCTGATGTACACTCTGTTTGTGGTCTATTTTTTTTCTTTTTAGTTTTTTTCTATTTTTTGTTGTTGCATTATATATTTGTGGGAGCTTAGATGTGACATCCTTAAATAACATCTAGATGTGAATTAGACTGTGCCACGACCCTGACCACTCGTGCCATCCCACGAGTTCGCGTCGTGCTAAACCACCCGAGCTAAACGCATGGACTAATTGGCTAATGTGACGTGGTCACATCGTGCTACAGGGCCATGGAGCCTACATGCAAGGCACGCACAAGTCGCGGGCTCTTGCCAAACAAACTAAGCTGGAAACAAACTAACTACTGCGAGTTTATTCTTAGCGACTAGATTAGCTAACAAAACACCCCCCTAATCTTGTCGCTGCCTGCTTATTTCTGTCATGCCGATTCTCCCCCTCAGCTCCAGGAACCTGATGCGTCCGAGTGCCTTCGTGAGAGTGTCGGCGAGCTGATCGTTCGTGCAGATGTAGTTGATGTAGATGCGCCCCTCTTCCACGCACTCGCGAATGAAGTGATACCGCAGCTCGATGTGCTTACTCCGATCATGGAAGACGGGGTTCTTCGTGAGAGAGATGGCCGACTTGTTATCGACCAGTAACCTTGGCTGCTTGACGTTGACATTCAGCATCTCTCCAACCAGCCGAGCTAGCCAAATGCCTTGGCAAGCAGCAGTAGTGGCGGCCATGTACTCGGCCTCGCATGAGGAGATCGCCACCACGCGCTGCTTCTGGGACTGCCAGCTTACGGGGCTGCCGCCAAGGAAGAAGAGCACTCCCGTCGTGCTCCTCCTGTCATCGATGTCGCCGGCGTGGTCCGAGTCACTGTATCCCGTGAGCTCGGGCGTGCCCTTCCTGCGGACGTAGGCACAGCCGTAGTCAATCGTGCCGGCGATGTACTTCAGCAGCCTCTTCACCGCCGCGTAGTGATCTGATGCTGGCGCCTCCATGAAGCGGCTCAAATATCCGACGACGAAGGAGATATCCGGCCTCATGTGTACGAGGTAACGCAGCCCTCCGATGATGCTGCGGTGCAGGGTGTTGTCCACCGGCTTCTCCTTACTGTCACTGCTCAATTTCAGCCGTGCCTCCATCGGCACGTTGCCGGGGTTGCAGTCGTCCATCCGGGCGCGCTCCAGCAGCTTCTTGGCGTAGGCCGCCTGGCACAGCGTGATCTGATCACGCTCGTGGCGCACCTCGATGCCGAGGTAGTAGCTGAGCCGCTCGAGGTCGCTCATACGAAAGAGCGAGGTCATCTGGCGCTTGAAAGAGCTGATCTTTGACGGTCCGAACCGGTGATGATGAGGTCGTCGACGTACAGACCAACGAGCAGCAGCTTGCTTCCCTCCCCACACCGGTACACAGCATGTTCGGACGGACAGCGCTCGAAGCCAAGGGAGCGCAAGCTTTCGTCGAGTTTGGCGTTCCACGCCCTCGGCGCCTGACGAAGCCCATACAACGCCTTCCGTAGGCGCGGCACCTTCTCCTCCTTGCCGGGCACGGCGTACCCCGGTGGCTGGACGACGTAGAACTCCTCGAGTAGGTCGCTGTTCAAGAAGGCGGACTTGACGTCCATGTGATGCACCGACCAGGCGTGGTGCGCAGCGAGGGCGATCAAGACGCGCACAGAATCCAGCCGTGCCACCGGCGCAAACACGTCCTCGAAGTCCACTCCCTGAACTTGGACGTATCCGTTCGCCACCAGCCTCGCCTTGCGCTTCACCACCGCGCCATGGGCATCCTTCTTGAGCTTGTACACCCACTTGAGGCCTATAGCGCGGTGTCCAGGCGGGAGCTCCGTGAGTTCCCACATACGGTTGTCGACGATGCTCTGCATCTCCTCGTCCATGGCGCTCCGCCACCCTGGTTCCTTCTCCGCCTCAAGATACGAGGCTGGCTCCTCCCCTGCAAACAGGCAGAGAAGACTGTACACCGTCTCGACCTCCTCCGTGGTGTCCCACAGATTCTCCAACGTGCGGTAGCGCCGTGGCGCCTCCACATCAACAGATGGCACAGACACACCAGTGGGCGGGGAAGCGAACTCAATGCCAGACGTTGCTGGGACTGGCGTCGTGGGTGCCGGCGTCGTGGGAGCCGGCATTGTGGGAGTGGCTGGAGTAGCGCCTCCGGCGCCGACCGCGGGAGGCGACGGAGGTCGAGAGGTCGCTGCCGATGCAGCATCATGTGCGTCGTAGGGGTCGGCCCGCAGGCCGTGCTCGAGCTCGACGATGAACGTTTCCAGCACCGACGAGTGGTTCTCTCCACCCGCGTCGGCGTCCCAATCCCACGTGCCGTCCTCGTCGAAGACGACGTCCCTCGATACATGCACGCGATTCGTCGAGGGATGCAGCACACGGTAGGCCGCCGAGCCAGGCTCGTACCCCAGGAACACCATGGGCACACCCCTGTCATCAAGTTTCTTCAGGCTTGGTTTCGTTACCTTGACGTGTGCGATGCATCCAAAGGTGCGCAGGTGCTGAACGCTTGGACGGCGCCCACACCACGCCTCGTGTGGTGTCATCTTCTCAACGCTCTTTGTCGTGGATCTATTGAGGAGATACACGGCCGTCGTTACGGCCTCGCGCCAGAAGCGTCCCGGCATGCCCTTGGCCTTCAGAGGGCTGCGCGCCATGCCGACGATCATTTGGTTGCGCCTCTCCACTACGCCGTTTTGCTGGGGCGTGTAGGGCGCGGTAAGCTGCCGTCGCACCCCCTGGTCCGCGAAGTAATCGCCGAGGCTGTGGGAGGTGAGTTCACCACCTCGATCTGTGCGCAGCACCTTGAGCTTGTGCCCGGACTCGAGCTCCGTCATGGCCTGGAACCGCTTCAGCGCCGCGGACGCCTCGTCCTTGGCGGCGAGCAGTACTAGCTGTTGGGCAAATAAGCCATGGCTCGGACGGGTCAGGCGCGGTGCGCGTGCGTGCGTCCGGTGGCCGCATCGGGTCCGACCGTGGCGGGCTCAGGTGTGTGTGCGCATGTGTGTGTAGCGTGTGTGTGCGCTCAGTCTGTTGAGCTGCCCGCGTCCGGCGCGTTGTGCGCGAGGCCGAGCGGATCGCTCGGGTGCAATAGCCAGGCGCGCGTGTGTGCGTGAGTCTGTTGCGAACCGATCGCGGTTGTGCGTGTCGTGGGCGTGCGCATGCAGCTCGTGGGCATGCAGCAGGGCGGGGTGGGGTGCAGCGTGTATGAGCACCAGCCCGGGTATAAAACCCGTAGACTGCTCCATGTTTGTGTTGGTGGAGAGCCAGCCATGTAGCCATTGAAAGATAGAGAAGATTAGGGCGTGCGGGCGCCCACGGCGGCGTTCGTGCGCCGGCCCGGAATTTCTTGTGTCTTGTGTCCTTCTTCCTCCTCCAGTCTTCTTCTTCCTCGAGTGCAAGGCAAGTGCAGAGACGAGAGAGAGGGCGGCAACAACAATTGGTATTCAGAGCCAAGTTCGAGGGGCGTCCGTGGCGCGCGGCGGCATCCACGGAGCGCGCAGCGGACATGGAGGTTGCGGCGAGTGGAGGCTGCGGTGGCGCGGCGTGGCTCGGCGGAGAGAAGACCGAACTCCTGGACATGCCAGATCAGCCGCGTTGATCGCATCGGAGCGCGATCATGGCGCGAGCTGGAGGCGTGCGGAGCGTGGCGAATAAGTCGCGGCGGCGAGCCGGGCGCGACCGGTGCGTGTTATGGGTGCGCACGACGCGTCAGGCGCGTCGGGACCGCGGGAGTGGACCGCGTCGAGGCGCTGGACCTGGATGCGCAGATCGCGTACGTGCACGGCGGGAGCGCGGGGACGTGGGGAGTGCGCGTGAAGGGCACGGCAGTCGCGGAGACGAGGAGGTTGCGAAGGACCTGCGTGGTGGCGTACAGGTCGCGGCGGCTCGGCGTGACAACCATGGAGGCGCTTGTGCCGGAGACGCAGCGAAGGAGTCCATGGCGCCGAGACGACACCGACGAGGCAGGGCTCGTATCGTCAGGTCATGCAGCAACGCCGTGGCTTAGGAGGTGAAGTGTTGGGCAAATAAGCCACGGCTCGTACGGGTCAGGCGCGATGCGCGTGCGTGCGTGCGGTGGCCGCGTCGGGTCCGACCATGGCGGGCTCAGGTGTGTGTGTGCATGTGTCTGTAGCGTGTGTGTGCGCTCAGTCTGTTGAGCTGCCCGCGTCCGGTGCGTTGTGCGCGAGGCCGAGTGGATCGCTCGGGTGCAGCAGCCAGGCGCGCGTGTGTGCGTGAGTCTGTTGCGAGCCGATCTCGGTTGTGCGTGTCGTGGACGCGCGCATGCAGCTCGTGGGCATGCAGCAGGGCGGGGTGGGGTGTAGCGTGTATGAGCACCAGCCCGGGTATAAAACCCGTAGACTGCTCCCTGTTTGTGTTGGTGGAGAGCCAGCCATGTTGCCATGGAAAGATAAAGAAGATTAGGGCGTGCGGGCGCCCACGGCGGCATTCGTGCGCCGGCCCGGAATTTCTTGTGTCTTGTGTCCTTCTTCCTCCTCTAGTCTTCTTCTTCCTCGAGTGCAAGGCGACTGCAGAGGCGAGAGAGAGGGCGGCAACAACACCAGCCACATATGCCTACTGTGGTCATCGACCAGCAGGAGAAAGTACCTCTTCCCACCCGGCGTTGGCGGGCTAATTGGTCCACACAAGTCGGCGTGGACCAGCTCCAGTGGTGTCGTGGCTCGGTTGAGCGCCCTGTCGGGGAAGGGTGCGCGTCGATGCTTGCCGGCGAGGCAGGCCTCACACACCCGATCAGCCTCGTCGATGAGTGGTAGGCCATGCACCATGCCATCCCGGGCAAGTTAACGTAGAGCCCGGAAGTTGACATGGCCGTAGCGCGCGTGCCACCGCCACGAGTCCTCGCCGCCGTGTACGGCGAGGCACACCAGCCGCGCCGGAGTGAGCTGCAAGATGTAGAGCCGCCCCGCGTTGCGCTGCACGCGGGCGAGGAGGCGCCCTCCCGGCTCGCGAAGCTGGAGTACGCCGTGATGGATCGTGGTCTCGTACGCGATCTCATCCAACTGTCCGATGCTGACTATGTTGCTGCACAAACGGGGTATAAAGTACACCTCGGACAACACAATATGCTCACCATTGCGGCACTAGAACACAATTGTCCCCTTGCCCTCGATGTGGACTGCCGATCCGTCGCCGAGCTTGACCGTCCCGCGCACTCCGGTGTCCAGTTCGAAGAAGATGTCCCGCCGGCCGGACATGTGGTTGCTGGCGCCGGTGTCCAGGTACCACGACATGTCGCAGCATTCACCTTCTACTGCCGCGCGCGCCTGGGAGTGCTCCTCGTTCAAAAGCACGTGCTCAGCAGCGCCGCCGGCGGTCACCACGATCTCGTGCGCGCTCGCAAGGAGGAGTGCTGACTCGTGTGTCTCCTCCTGAGCCAGATTCACCTGCTCCTTGCGTTCGCGCCGTGGCTCAGTGCAGTCGCGAGAGAAGTGCCCGTTTTGTTGCAGTTGTAGCACTTCACCTTGCTCATGTCACGGCCGCCGCCGCTGCGGTGTCCGCCGGACCCGCAGACGTTGTTGCCGCCGTCCTGCAGCGGGCGGGAGCCGTTCCTCTTCTTCTGGTTCTTGCCCCGGTGGTTGTTCTGCCCGCCATTTCCGTTGCCGCCGCCGGAACCCTGCCCGGTCTCGCGCCCTTGGTGATGCGCCTCCCACTGTCGTTCGGTGAGAAGCAGCTCCCCGCCGGCCTGGCTTGGCGCAGCCGCCCCGCAGCGCTCCTCGGCCGTCCGCAGCCGCCCAATCAGCTCCTCGACCGAGATCGTCCTCAGGTCGAGCATCGTCTTGATTGCCACTGCGATCTGTGCGTAGCGAGAAGGGACAACCCGCAAGAGTTTCTATACAACTCATACCTCTTCCAAATTGTCGCCGAGGGTGCGCAGCTGGTTGACGAGGCTCGTGATCCGCATCCCGAAGGCGTCGAGGGTCTCGCCGTCGCGGAAGGCGATCTGCTCGAATTCCGTGCGCAGCCGTTGCACGGTCGCCTCGCGCACACGATGCACCCCCATGCGCATGACCTTGATCGTGTCCCAGGCCTCCTTCTCCGTCGCCTTGACGACGAGGACGCCGAGCATCTCCGGCGGGATGGCTCGGAACAGCACGCCGAGCGCCGTCTTGTCGTCACGCACATGCAGTGGGTTGCCCTCGATCGCGTCCCAGAGCCCCCAAGACTCCAGGTGCACCTTCATCACGAGAGACCACTCGATGTAGTTTGTGGACTTGAGCATCGGGAACGTGGTGCCCGCGCTTGGCACAAGCGGCGCGCGCTCCGTGGCCGCCGCCAGGTGGATCACCACCTGCCGCTCCCTCCTCACGCGGCTCCGTCCGCGGCTGCGCTCCCGTGGTGGAGTGCGTGAGCGGCTCCCACCCCCGCCACCGTTGCGGGGTGCCGCCGCCACCTGGTCCGGCTGAACTCCAGTGTCAGCCATGGGCATCGGGATCGCCTTAAACCACTAGTAGAAAAAGGGTCATCTGTCCCGGTTGGTAAGGGCCTTTTGTCCCGGTTTTTGAACCGGGACTAAAGGGTCGTTACTAATGCCCTAGCCCTTTAGTCCCGGTTCTTACACGAACCGGGACAGATGGGCCTCCACGTGGCCGGTGCGGCGAGCCCAGGCAGGAGGGCCTTTGGTCCCGGTTGGTGCGCTAACCGGGACCAATAGGCATCCACGCGTCAGCATTTCAGGGGCTGGGCTTTTTGTTATTTTTTTGAAAGGGGGGGGGTTGGGGTTTTTGGGGGTTAATTTAGATGTTTCATATATTGTGTTAGCTAGCTAATTAATAGAGAGAAGTGTCCTCTCTTATCTCCGTGCTTGGTCGACGCTACGTACTATATACGTATAGAAAGGACTAGACACGCTAGCTCGTAAGAAAATGAAGGAAACATAAGATCGTCATGAACATATGCATACAGAGAGAAGTGATATCGACCACCTCTCCTTCTTCGAGAGATTGGTCGAACAACAAGTTCTCGTATATCTATCCGACACTACTGGCTACATATATACAATAATTATCTCTTACAATATAATCTCCTAATTATATACGAAGTCAAGGTCCACATGGTATTCCCCGTCTTCAGTGATCACGTGGTCAAGGAAGAATGCCGCCAATTCCTCTTGAATTGCTCGCATACGATCTGGTGCTAGGAGTTCATCCCGCATCCGAAAGATCTAATTTGAAGAAGGGGGTCAATACATACATATATATATATATATATATATATATGAATAAATGAAACTCAACACAAATGATGGTAATAAAATAAAATTGTGAATATTATTGCTTACGCACTTCATATTGTTCGTCAGAGTAGCCCCGCTCACAGGTCGTGTGGCGGATGGACTCGCAAACGTAGTATCCACAGAAATCATTCCCTTGTTCCTGCCACAACCACTTTACAAGAAATAGAGGTCAATCAAACTGATAAGCAAGCATGCTAAATGGTATTGATGAAACTAGCGCTTGAATCACTAGGAGATGCGCGGAACATGCTACTATAGTACTTACTTTCGGGTGTCTAAATTGCAGCTTCTTCGGCAGTCCCGGAGCTTTTTTGGTGTATTTTCTCCAAACCCTGCCAGACAAAGAAAACAATTACTTGATATCAGGAAATGAACAAAGTTGCTGATATGGTGGATAATGATCGATTTAACTTACTTCTCGAGCATTTGAGTCATGTCCGTATAGTCCTGGGGATCTTTTCGTCTCGAGTCTAAGACGGTTACTACTCCCTGCTCAAGCTTAATCTCTAGGAGAATATAGTGGAAGCTGCGCACGCATGCATAAGTCATCATTACATTACTATAACCTGGACTAATAAGGGAAACCGAACATGCACAAGACAGTAACACTTACTTGAAGTTGTAAGGAAAGAGTATTATATCTTTGTTTTCATTTATTACCAACGATCGTAGCAAGTTGGCCTCGGTATTTTCGGCATGATATTTAACCTCAGTTGCATCTATGAGATTTGTGTTAATGAATCCAATATCACCAATTTGTCTTTTCTTCAATTCGGCGATCTTAAATCTGCATAATATAGTGAGGATAATTATAAATACATGCAATGAAAGAGCTGACCTATATAGAGAGACTTAATGACAGAAGTAGTACTACTTACAGACAGTAGCAAGTGACCGTTGATTTATCGAGGGCCTTTTGATTGAAAAACTGGAAGAACTCCTCAAATGGAACATTCAACATTTCAATTCCAACGAGGTCATGCTCCTCTTTAACTCTCAGCATCAAAGTATCCCTCCCCCTAGACTCTCTGCAGGTTTTCATGTACCAATCATGTAATCTTCGCATCATCGTTGTTAGAGATCTTCCATCTTTGACGAGAGGCTTCCCGTAATGGTATTTGTGTTCGTCCACCTCCAAGAAATCATAATTTACATCGTCGGGCAGGTAATCTCCAAGATTGCTATAACCGGCCACCATCCTCGGATCATTAGCGACGATGTCTTTAGACACCTTGAGCGGGGGGCACGATTGGTTCGCTTGTTCGCCGAGCTGGGCAATTTTTTCCCAGCTCGTCGTTCTTTTAACCTTTGATCACTGACAGTACTTCCCGACCGCTCCGCTTCGGCAAATGTCTTTCCAATAATGCGCTCATAGTTGCCTTTCGGCGGAGACTTTGGTGGTTTTGTCAGGGCAGCCAGAGTGCGCTTCGCTTTCACCCCTTCAAAGAAGTTCTTTACTTCGGCTCGCACGATATTCGTGGTTTCCTCCTCGGTCCTCTCGTATGGTAACTTCTTTGGAGTCTTCAGAGAAGGACCAAATCTGTATTGCCTCCCGCCTCTGGCTGTACTGCTAGATGCCGGCAGAGCAGACGGAGCGGCTGCGGCTGTCTTCTTTCCTTGCTTACGAGGCGGAGGAGAAGGACTACGATGCACCGGAGCAGCCGGAGCGGCGGCGGGTCTCTTCCGCCCTTGCTGACGAGGCGGAGGAGGAGGCTGGCTGCTCCGGCGCGCTGGCGCAGGCGGAGAAGGAGGCGGAGTGCCGCCACGCGCCGGAGAAGGAGGCTGAGTGCCCTGATCACTCGCCGGAGGAGGAGGCGGAGGAGGAGGCGGAGTGCCGCCACGCGCCGGAGAAGGAGGCTGAGTGCCCTGATCACTCGCCGGAGGAGGAGGCTGAGTTCCCTTACTCGCCGGAGGCGTCCAGTTCGGAAGGTTGATGAGCTCCTTCCGCCATAGGCATGGAGTCTTCAGAGCAGAACCCAGCCGAGTCTCCCCTTCACTGGTAGGGTGGTCAAGCTGGAGGTCCTCAAATCCCTCCGTTATTTCGTCCACCGTCACCCTAGCATATCCTTCTGGAATCGGATGACATTGAAAAGTTGCGCCGGGTTCAGGAGGTCGAACAGAGCCGACAGCCGCCTTGACTTTGAAGTTCTCCCATCGCGTCATAAGGTGGCAATGTTGAGACTCCGTGATAGCATCCACGGGGTAGCTAGCAGGAGCCGTCAAGACATGCTCCAGCTGAAGCAGCTCGGTGGAAGCCACATTGCTTCTCGGCTGAGATGGCGGGGTAGCTTCGGGGGTAGTTTCGGCAGGTCGATTGCTGCGAGCTACGTCTCTTTCCTCTAGCGCTTGAACCCTTTCGTTCAGCTTCTGAATTTGGGTCTGCTCCACTTTTTTCCTCCTCTCCAGGCTTTTGTAACCGCCTGCGTCCGGAAAACCAGCCTTCCACGGAACGGAGCCTAGCGTGCCTTGTGTCCGTCCAGGGTGCTCAGGATTCCCGAGGGCCATTGTGAGCTCATCGTTCTCTCTATCTGGAACAACCGTCCCTTGGTGCGCTGCATCGATATAGTGCTGAAGCCTCTTAACTGGTATTCTCATTTGCTCGTCCGTCCAAACGCACTTCCCTGATACATGGTCCAAGGTTCCGCCAGCCCCGAAGAACCAAGTCCGGCAACGGTCTGGCCAGTTCATTGTCTCTGATTCGATCCCTTTATCAAGCAGATCATTCTCAGCCTTGGCCCACTTAGGCCGGGCTTTGAGGTAGCCACCTGACCCCGTGCGATGGTGAAGCTTCTTCTTCGCAACATTTTCTTGTTTGTCGCTGACAACTTCTTACTCTTTTCCGATGTCTTGTGGGCCACAAATGCGGGCCAGTGATCTCTGATCTTCTCATATTTGCGGATGAATTCTGGTGTCTCTTCTTTGTCGACAAACGTTTTCAGCTCATTCTTCCACCTCCTGAATAGGTCTGCCATCTTCTTAAGAGCATGATACTTGATTAATTGCTCTTTAACTGGCTTCTCCGGATCCTCCTCTGGCGGTAGGGTGAAATTTGCCTTCAGCTCAGTCCAAAGATCATCTTTCTGCATATATTGACATAAGACACCTCAGGGTCTTCCCTCTTAGGCTTATACCATTGGTGGATGCTGATCGGGATCTTGTTCCTAACAAGAACCCCGCACTGAGCAGCAAATGCTTCCTTTGTCCGGATGGGTTCAATCGGTTGCCGTCGCGCGCGATTGCTGTGATCTCAAACCTTTCATCCGAGCGCAACTTTCTCTTCGGGCCTCGTCTCTTTACCGAAGTTGTGCTCGATCCGGAGGGCTAGAAAAAAGAAGAAAGGCGGGAGTTAATTAATATGTGTACATACCAAAACAGTGAATGCATCAATTAGCTAGTCAGCACAGGCTTAACTAATATATTTACCTGGCCGGACTCTGTCCGGTCACCGGAGCCGTCACCACGGGCTCCTTCTTGCACCAGCATTGGGTCACCGAAGCCATCATAATCATGTCTTTCCTCCTCTCCACTCTTCGATCACCGTAGCATGCTTCTTCACCCTGTTCTTCCAGACCATCATTGTCGTTAAGATACGACAAGACATCACCTCCGGCTAAGATTATGTCCCCCAACACCTCTTCTGCTTCCTCGTCTCGTCCGTGCTCCATTGTTTCTGCAAATATTACAACATGGCAATTATTACACAAACATGACAGCAGGTGGATATATTAGTGCAAACGTAGACCTAGCTTATTCCGGGTTTGGGGTGGCCTCGGCAACGCTTCAAGGGTAGGGGCGCGGTGGGAGGGGGTAGGAGACCGACATCGTTTTTTCTAGGGTTTGGGTGTCCTCGAGAGTTTTGGTCGAGCGAGAGGGCCGGGGGGTGCTCCCGTGGTATAAGTTATCACGGTCGAAGTTATCCGGGAGGGGGTTATATCGACAACGACGACATACATACATGGGAAAATAATGTTATCGGGGAGGGGGTAGGTCGAACCCCCCCCCTCGTGTTGAAGTTATCGGAACACGGGGTATATCGACAACGACATATCCGATAAAAAATAAGAAGACGAAGAAGAAATAAAAAGAGGAGAAGAAGATATTAATACAGGAGAAGATTGAAGAAAAAAAGAAGAAAAAAAGGGGAGAAGAAGAAAGGAATAGAGGAGAAGAAGAGAAATATTCTATTTTCTCTTCTTCTCCTCTATTCCTTTCTTCTTCTCCTCTTCTTTTTCTTCCTTTTTCTTCTTCTTATTTATTTCTCCTCTTCTTCCTCTCCTCTTCTTCTCCTTTCTTCCTCTTCTTATTTTCCTTTTTCCTCTCATTCTTTTTCTTCTTCTTCCTTTCCTAGCTAGATATATAAAACTTTTCTAAAAATGTAACTTTTGCATATATACATGGAAAAAATGTTATCGGGGAGGGGGTATATCGACCCCCCCCCCTCGACCCTCTTTTCCTTCTTCTTCGTTTTTCCTTCTTCCTCTTTTCTTCTCCAACACAAAACACATCTCATCTCATTCTCATTTCATCCAAAAATAATTCTTTGCATATGAACATACATACATTTACTTTTTTTCTTAAATGTTACATATGAACATTTTCTTAAATGAGCCTATACGGCATATACAGAGCATTATACAGTAAACATACATACATACATACATCCTAACAAAAAAATGAAAAATAGGCCGGTGGTCGGCGACAACGACGATGGTTGGCGGTGGCGCGCGCTTACGGATGGCGTGCTGGGACGGCAATGAGAAGGAAAGGGGAGGAGGCAGGGGCTCACAGCACGGGGAGGGGTCGAGGTCACCGGCCGGAATCGGTGCGGCGGCGGACGAACGGCCTCGGGGATGAACGGGTCGCGGGAGCCGGCGTGGAGCTTCCCCGCAACGTCGGCGACGACGGGCGCGGGCAACGGCAACGACGACGACGGGCGCGGGCGACGATGATGGCGTCGGCGGGGGCGGCGGGGCAGCCTGGCGGTGACGGGGCAGGGGCGACGACAGGGGCGCGCAGACGGCGTCGGGGCGGCGCGCGGACGGCATCGGGGCGGCACGCGGACGGCTTCTGGGCGTCGGGACAGCGGACGGCGTTGATCTGGGCAGCCTGGCGGCGTCGATGAGCTCGGCGTCGTCGGGGCAACTGGCGATGAGTTCGTCAAATTTTCCTAAGTGCTACTTATATACCCAGGCCTTTGGTCCCGGTTCATAGCAGCAACCGGGACCAAAGACACCCTTTAGTCCCAGTTGGTGCCACCAACCGGGACCAAAGGCCGGCCTTTGGTCCCGGTTGGTGGCACCAACAGGGACTAAAGGGGGGCATTGGTCCCGGTTGGTGCCACCAACCGGGACGGAAAGCCTTGCACAGCGGCGTGGTGGTGGGAGTTTAGTCCCACCTCGCTAGCTGAGAGAGAGCCGCACCTGTTTATAAGATGCGGTGCGCCTGAGCTGTCGAGCTCCTCTCTAAAGCAGGCTTACGGGCCTAACCTCTCTGTACATGCCTGTGGGCCTACTCGGCCTTCTGCGGGCCTGAATCCTGGCCCATGGATGGGTTTCTAGTCGTATTCAGGCCGTGGTGGCCCAGTAGGTGGCATAATTTTTATTTTTTGCCTTTTTTGTTTTATTTTTTGCTTTATTTATTTTGTTTTGTTTCTACTTACAACAAAAAACTTATTTATTTTATTTTATTTTGTCTAATTACTTATTTATTTTACTTTATGATAATTCTTTTTGCTATTAAAGTTTCTAACAAAAAAAGTTCTTTATGAAAATTCTTTTTGCTTTCAATGATTTTGAACAGAAAATACTTCGATAATTTTAGTTTCAATAATACTAGAGGTTGCTTTTAATGTTTGGAACAGAAAATACTTTGATAATTTTAGTTTCATAAATTTTATTTATGTTATTAAAGTTTATTTTATTTTGTTTCTACTTATATATTTTATTAAAGTTTATATTTTTTTTCTAATTACTTATTTATTTTATTTGTTATTTTTCATGCACCATTTTTCATGCATTTACTGATTATTTTGAGCTATCAGACCCTAAAATTGAAAAGCATTTCAAATGAATTCTGAAAAGGTTGAAAGTTGGCATGGTATCATCATTTCATCCACATAGCATGTGCAAGAAAGTTGAGAGGGTTACGGCAAAAACTGGATGCACTTCGTGTACAAAACGGACAATCTCTTTCGAAGTATCAGGATTTCATACGGAAACTCGTCTGTTACAAAGGGATTTCATTTTTTTAACTTATTTGAACTCCTGACTTTTTGTGTGTTCAAAATGCACCATTCAAAGCCACATCATCAATTTTCAACCCTTTCTGACTTCATTTGTTATTTTTCATGCATTTATTGATTATTTTGAGTTATAAGACCCTGAAATTGAAAAGCATTTCAAATGAACTCTGAAAAGGTTGAAAGTTGGTATGGTATCATCATTTCATCCACATAGCATGTGCAAGAAAGTTGAGAGGGTTACGGCAAAAACTGAATGCACTTCATGTACAAAACGGACAATGGTATCATACTCGTGTGTTACAAAGTTGGCATGGTATCATCATAATAGTTGCGGGAGAAAGTCTGCACTTTTTCTTCGGTTGTGTCATTTGCTTATTGCGCCGTAACCATGGATAATCTTCATCGTTTATCAGGATGCTTGGGTCAGCCTTGACTTTGAAGGGAGGAATTTCATGAAACTTTTCATAATCTTCAGACATGTCTGTCTTGCCCTCCACTCCCACAATGTCCCTTTTTCCTGAAAGAACTATGTGGCGCTTTGGCTCATCGTATGATGTATTCGCTTCCTTATCTTTTCTTTTTCTCGGTCTGGTAGACATGTCCGTCACATAGATAACCTGTGCCACATCATTGGCTAGGACGAACGGTTCGTCAGTGTACCCAAGATTGTTCAGATCCACTGTTGTCATTCCGTACTGTGGGTCTACCTGTACCCCGCCTCCTGACAGATTGACCCATTTGCACTTAAACAAAGGGACCTTAAAATCATGTCCGTAGTCAAGTTCCCATATGTCCATTATGTAACCATAATATGTGTCCTTTCCCCTCTCGGTTGCTGCATCAAAGCGGACACCGCTGTTTTGGTTGGTGCTCTTTTGATCTTGGGCGATCGTGTAAAATGTATTCCCATTTATCTCGTATCCTTTGTAAGTCAATACAGTCGAAGATGGTCCCCTGGACAACGAGTACAACTCATCACAAACAGTGGTGTCACCTCTGAGACGTGTTTCCAACCAACTGCTGAAAGTCCTGATGTGTTCACATGTAATCCAGTCGTCACACTGCTCCGGGTGTTTGGAGCGCAGACTGTTCTTGTGTTCATCGACATACGGGGTCACCAAGGTAGAGTTCTGTAGAACTGTGTAGTGTGCTTGAGACCAAGAATGCCCGTCCCTGCATATTATTGAGTCCGCTCCTAGCGTGCCTTTTCCAGTCAGTCTCCCCTCATACCGCGATTTAGGGAGACCTATCTTCTTAAGGCCAGGAATGAAGTCAACACAAAACCCAATGACATCCTCTGTTTGATGGCCCATGGAGATGCTTCCTTCTGGCCTAGCGCGGTTACGGACATATTTCTTTAGGACTCCCATGAACCTCTCAAAGGGGAACATATTGTGTAGAAATACGGGCCCCAGAATGACAATCTCGTCGACTAGATGAACTAGGACGTGCGTCATGATATTGAAGAAGGATGGTGGGAACACCAGCTCGAAACTGACAAGACATTGCGCCACATCACTCCTTAGCCTTGGTATGATTTCTGGATCGATCACCTTCTGAGAGATTGCATTGAGGAATGCACATAGCTTCACAATGGCTAATCGGACGTTTTCCGGTAGAAGCCCCCTCAATGCAACCGGAAGCAGTTGCGTCATAATCACGTGGCAGTCATGAGACTTTAGGTTCTGGAACTTTTTCTCTGGCATATTTATTATTCCCTTTATATTCGACGAGAAGCCAGTCGGGACCTTCATACTGAGCAGGCATTCAAAGAAGATTTCTTTCTCTTCTTTCGTAAGAGCGTAGCTGGCAGGACCTTCATACTGCTTCGGAGGCATGCCGTCTTTTTCGTGCAAACGTTGCAGGTCCTCCCGTGCCTCAGGTGTATCTTTTGTCTTCCCATACACGCCCAAGAAGCCTAGCAGGTTCACGCAAAGGTTCTTCGTCACGTGCATCACGTCGATTGAAGAGCGGACCTCTAGGTCTTTCCAGTAGGGTAGGTCCCAAAATATAGATTTCTTCTTCCACATGGGTGCGTGTCCCTCAGCGTCATTCGGAACAGCTAGTCCGCCGGGACCCTTTCCAAAGATTACGTGTAAATCATTGACCATAGCAAGTACGTGATCACCGGTACGCATGGCGGGCTTCTTCCGGTGATCTGCCTCGCCTTTGAAATGCTTGCCTTTCTTTCGACATTGATGGTTGGTCGGAAGAAATCGACGATGGCCCAGGTACACATTCTTCCTGCATTTGTCCAGGTATATACTTTCAGTGTCATCTAAACAGTGCGTGCATGCGTGGTATCCCTTGTTTGTCTGTCCTGAAAGGTTACTGAGAGCGGGCCAATCGTTGATGGTTACAAACAGCAACGCGTGCAGGTTAAATTCCTCCTGTTTGTGCTCATCCCACGTACGTACACCGTTTCCATTCCACAGCTGTAAAAGTTCTTCAACTAATGGCCTTAGGTACACATCAATGTCGTTGCCGGGTTGCTTAGGGCCTTGGATGAGAACTGGCATCATAATGAACTTCCGCTTCATGCACATCCAAGGAGGAAGGTTATACATACATAGAGTCACGGGCCAGGTGCTGTGATTGCTGCTCTGCTCCCCGAAAGGATTAATGCCATCCGCGCTTAAACCAAACCATACGTTCCTTGGGTCAGCTGCAAACTCAGCCCAGTACTTTCTCTCGATTTTTCTCCACTGCGACCCGTCAGCGGGTGCTCTCAACTTCCCGTCTTTCTTACGGTCCTCACTGTGCCATCGCATCAACTTGGCATGCTCTTCGTTTCTGAACAGACGTTTCAACCGTGGTATTATAGGAGCATACCACATCACCTTCGCAGGAACCCTCTTCCTGGGGGGCTCGCCGTCAACATCACCAGGGTCATCTCGTCTGATCTTATACCGCAATGCACCGCATACCGGGCATGCGTTCAGATCCTTGTACGCACCGCGGTAGAGGATGCAGTCATTAGGGCATGCATGTATCTTCTGCACCTCCAATCCTAGAGGGCATACGACCTTCTTTGCTGCGTATGTACTGTCGGGCAATTCGTTATCCTTTGGAAGCTTCTTCTTCAATATTTTCAATAGCTTCTCAAATCCTTTGTCAGGCACAGCATTCTCTGCCTTCCACTGCAGCAATTCCAGTACGGTACCGAGCTTTGTGTTGCCATCTTCGCAATTGGGGTACAACCCTTTTTTGTGATCCTCTAACATGCGATCGAACTTCAGCTTCTCCTTTTGACTTTCGCATTGCGTCCTTGCATCGACAATGACCCGGCGGAGATCATCATCATCGGGCACTGGTTCCTCTTGATCTTCAGCAGCTTCCCCCGTTGCAGCATCATTGGGCACATCGTCTGGTTCCTCTTGATCTTCAGCAGCTTCCCCCGTTGCAGCATCACCGTATTCAGGGGGCACATAGTTGTCATCGTCCTCTTCTTCTTCGCCGTCTTCCATCATAACCCCTATTTCTCCGTGCCTCGTCCAAACATTATAGTGTGGCATGAAACCCTTGTAAAGCAGGTGGGTGTGAAGGATTTTCCGGTCAGAGTAAGACTTCGTATTCCCACATTTAGGGCATGGACAACACATAAAACCATTCTGCTTGTTTGCCTCAGCCACTTCGAGAAAATCATGCACGCCCTTAATGTACTCGGAGGTGTGTCTGTCACCGTACATCCATTGCCGGTTCATCTGCGTGCATTATATATAATTAAGTGTGTCAAAAACCATTACAGAACATCATGAATAGATAATTAAGTGACCAAATTAATAGAAGTTCATCATCACATTAAAACCAAAGTACATACATAGTACTCATCTAACAACATATAGCTCTCCAGAGCATCTAATTAATTAAACCATACATTGAAACTATGTAAAACATTTCAATGCGAAAACAAATGCGATCATAATCGCAACCAAGGTAACAATTGATCCAACGGCATAATGATACCAAGCCTCGGTATGAATGGCATATTTTCTAATCTTTCTAATCTTCAAGCGCATTGCATCCATCTTGATCTTGTGATCATCGACGACATCCGCAACATGCAACTCCAATATCATCTTCTCCTCCTCAATTTTTTTATTTTTTCCTTCAAGAAATTGTTTTCTTCTTCAACTAAATTTAACCTCTCGACAATAGGGTCGGTTGGAATTTCCGGTTCACATACCTCCTAGATAAATAAAATCTATGTCACGTTGGTCGGCATAATTTTCATAAACAATAAATGAACCAATAGTTATAAAGATAATATATACCACATCCGAATCATAGACAGGACGAGGGCCGACGGGGGCGGATACCAAAACCATCGCACTATATAATAACAAGCAATAAAATAGTAAGAAAATTAGACAAGTATCTATCTAAAGTAAGAATTTTTTCTTTCAGAAAGAAGATAAGAACAAGAGGCTCACCACGGTGGTGCCGGCGACGAGATCGGCGCGGGCGATCGACGGCGGTGAAGACGGGAATGGGACGTGACGGGCCGCTAAACCTAGACAAATCTCGAGGAAAATGGAGCTTTGAGGTCGAGCTTCGAGAGGAGAAAGCTTAACTAGTGTGGCTCGGGCATTTCATCGAACACCTCATGTGCATCGGAGGTGAGCTAGAGCACCACAAAGCCCTCCCCTCGTCGGCCAGAGAAAAACAGAGCACTGGAGTGCTCTGCTCGCGGGCGAGGGGTATATATAGGCACCCCATTGGTCCCGGTTCATGGCATGAACCGGGACTAAAGGGCAGCCTGTGGTCCCGGTTCAAGCCACCAACCGGGACCAATGGTGGTGGGCCAGGAGCGAGGCCCATTGGTCCCGGTTCGTCCCACCAACCGGGACCAAAGGGGCCAGACGAACCGGGACCAATGCCCCCACGAGGCCCGGCAGGCCCCTGGCCTCACGTACCGGGACCAGTGCCCCCATTGGTCCCGGTTCTGGACTGAACCGGGACTAATGGGCTGACCTGGCCTGAACCAAAGCCCTCTTTTCTACTAGTGAA
The DNA here is from genome assembly GCF_018294505.1 of Triticum aestivum. NCBI lineage: Eukaryota > Viridiplantae > Streptophyta > Magnoliopsida > Poales > Poaceae > Triticum > Triticum aestivum. The sequence goes on along the minus strand of NC_057808.1, from coordinate 388,892,213 downwards.
CCGGCTCTGATGCCAATTGTTAGAGTCTAATCTGCGCTAATCACTCGATCACACAAGGAAAGACTCCATGGATTTTGCATCGCGTGCAAAACTTGCGACTTTTCTCGTTTATTCTTCCTCTATTTATTGGGTACCGTGACAGGTAGTTTCCTACCTTTGTGCCACGACCCTGACCACTCGTGCCATCCCACGAGTTCGCGTCGTGCTAAACCACCCGAGCTAAACGCATGGGCTAATGTGATGTGGTCACATCGTGCTACAGGCCCATGCAGCCTACATGCAAGGCGCGCAAAAGTCGCGGGCTCTTGCCAGACAAACTAAGCTGGAAACAAACTAACTACTGCGAGTTTATTCTTACCGACTAGATTAGCTAACAAGATGTTGCTGATCTGCCGGTGTAGTGTAGGTTCTATGCTAGGTGCTAACATGTTTTCGCTCCATAGTGCACATTTCGATTGGAGGCGTGCGTGTTGGGTTTCTTGTTAGTGCATAACTCGCTCTTTTCCCCTTTATCGTTTCCTTCTGACGAATCTCTTGAACAGTTGTACTTTTTTTTTGAACTATGAACAGTTATATTTTCTTTATGAGAGTAATGGAAAGGGGTTGAGCACGGTTCAAGAAAATAAAAGATAGAGCCAGGGTCGGGGACTGGGTTTCTTTAACCTGTGGATGCAGTGCCATGCATTTGAGACGTTGACGTGGATCGATGGTCCTCCTTCGTCCGCGCGGAGGGGGTGCGGGATCTACCAATTATGCGCACCTCTATGTGTCATCCCAAGCGGATCGCAGCACCAGAATCTACATTCCAAAGGAAGCACCTTCGTCCAAAAAAGTTGAGAATCTAATTAGCCTCACTGACCTTTCAATCCCCAAGCCGATGGCAATCCCGCGATACCATTCGAGCCACAAGTCCGGCGGGGCGGCGCCCCAACCGCCTTTAAATAGCGGGCACCGACGCAGCACAGCAGTCATCAAACCATAACCATCAGAGCTTCTCAAGTGCAAAAGCCATCAATCAGTGCAAACGTAGCTCGGTTGCCGATCCAGTTCGAGATGTCTTCTGGGTCAAGGAGCGCATCCCGCGGCAGCGCCAACCCGGAGTGGAGCAAGAAGGAGAACAAGCTGTTCGAGGAGGCACTCGCCTACTACGGCGAGGGCACGCCCGACCGCTGGCTCAAGGTGTCCCGCGCCATGGGCGGGACCAAGACGGCCGACGAGGTGCGCCGCCACTACGAGATCCTTGATAGCGACATCAAGCTGATCGACTCCGGCAGGGTTCCTTTCCCCAAGTACAACACCCAGGGCCAGGGGGCTTGGAACTGATTCATCAATCAAGGTAACCAAAACCCCAACCTGATCCTTGTCTCTTTTCTAGTACAATTTATGTGTGAAAGATATATAGCAATCTCAATCAATTGTCATAATAAAGGTAGAGCATGCGCTAGCTAGGTTGACGTTGTCAATTAACAAAGAAACAGCAATGGAATGCCGCTTGTCAATGCTGTCGATTCGTTGGCTGTTTCTGCTCCAGATGCACTGCAAACATCAGTGTGATTGCACTATTATTATTGCACATAATTTAAGCCTGGACCAGGAACCTTGAACATGAACAGCTTCATGCACGCACAATTTGCTTGCGTGGATGCGCTAATCTTAGAGATCCCTTTCTTAGAGTTCCTGCGTCCCTGCATAAGGCTGGGAATTGATGTCTGTTTTGCACACCCTTTAGGGCCAAAAACCAGATTGCAGAACATATATAGAGAAGTATCCAGTGGAATTCATTTTTGCCAAGCCTAGCATTCACACAAAACTATCCAAATAAGGGCATGTTTCTCCTATTGAAATGCAAATGTTAATGTAGCCCAGTTCTAGATTTGAGAAGTTGAGATAAGTTAACTTACAAGGTACCTTTCTCGTTGTATTTTTCTTTTCAGGAGGAAAGCTTCTGAATTCTGAAGATCCTGCAAACAGGATAATGTGTTGATAACCTAGTCCTTAGCTGGGACCATGTTACTGAAGCAAGCGTAATTATGTACCGTATAACGAAGATTGTGGGCACTTGGTTAGGAATAAAAGAAGAAAACATATGTGTGTGTACATAATATAATATTAGGTTTGTAAGCAAATCAATTGAGCTTGGTCTTGCAGACGGTAGCTTGTATTTTTCATTGTGTACAGTATTACTCCTCCCCAGTAAGTTTTGGAGTAAACAACAGTGATGTAAATCCCCAGTACTTGTGTGTACTGTTTATGAACTTGTGCTGGTAGAATATTCCTATTTGCCAATATCAGTTGGTTCAAGACTCCGATGTTTACTTTGTACTTTACATGTTATCACTATCGATCCCTTCCAACGAAGATGGAGTAGATGTGAGTATGACTATGTGCCATCCGATAACTTGTGTACTCCCTCCGTTTTACTTATTTCGCATATTAGCTTTGACTGAAGTCAAACTTTGAAAAGTTTGACCAAGTTTATAGGAAACTATATGAACATTTACAATTACGGCCGGCTGGCGTTCAAGTGTGTCCTAGATCTTCCCTTGACGTGGTAGCTTCCTTCCTCATCAGCAGTAGATCTAGGAGATCGTATGTTCCTGTATTATTAACGACCATATTATTTCTACATAACCAAAGCAACCAATGTAAAGCCACAAACATGTTTAAGTATCATCCCAAAACCGAACTTCATCTATGTTTTCAGCCTTGGATTGGGCAGTAGCGGCCCCATGTGCGCCGTACCATCCATGGAGGTGCCGTGTTGGAGGTTTGGGTTTTAGGGAGAGTGTGGCGCTGTGGGCGGTGGGCTCCAGAGGCTCGAGTGGTGTGGAGGTTGGAAGTTGGAGCGGCGTGGCGTCTACCGCGTCGACGACAACGGGTCTTGGCGGCATTGTGTAGCTCAGTCTTAGTGACGGATGTGAATGGATGGACGAGCACAGGACGGTGGCATGTTTTGCGCTGTGGCGGCGTCGATGGTCGGTCGTCCTGGCAAGTATAATGCGGATCTCTTTCCTCAAGATGAGTCAGCAGATCGATGGGGTGGCGACTTTTGAAACGTGTGCATGTGGTGTACGCATCGGGTCTGCTGCATCAGGACTATGCTCCGGGTACATCATGCGAGCAGACCGGTGGTGAGCCCGGTTCTAAATGGTGGGGAGTGATGCCATTCCCCATTGTCGAGTTTGTAGGTTTGGGTGGTGGCTTCGAGTTATTTGGTGTATATCAGACCTTTGTTAAATAATTTAATAAAAATGAATGTATGAATCTATTGATTGAGAGGCCGGGGGTTTTAACCTCCATTTCTGAAAAAATCTCATGTTTGTTGTGTGCTTCTTGCTTGCAGATCGAGATGCAATTGTGCTTGCGGTGGAGCATGGTTTTCACTTTTCAATTTACTATTGTTGAGACTAATTGCCAGATGGTGCAGAACCTTTGGAAGATGACAAATCTGGAGTTCATATCATGAAGGAGATGAGATCGATTTCCACTATTTTCAGGGTTTAAGCTAGTATCCTCTGTAAACTAATATAAGACCTAGTAGTGATCTAAACGGTCCTCTCAAGTGACGAGGAGGACAACGGAGGAGGCAATGACGGCGGCAGCAGCGACGATGACGTCGACGTTGAAGAATGGCGAAGAATCTTTCTCGACCGCGACAACGACGGCACGGGCCTGACCCCACGGGTGGTGGGATGTCTAGGGCGGACTGGCTGGCCTTCGTGAAGTCAGATTAGTAAGGTGTAAGTTTATTTTTAAACTAGACTATGTTTTGGTGGATTGTTAATGTGAATTATGTGTCGAATTTCGGTTAGAAGATCTATGTCCATCATATCAAAATCGAATTTACATGAATTACTTCATTATATTAAGGGAATTGGCTAGGTCCGGCCAAAAGTTAGTAGAGTAAAAATACTCCACTAAGCTTTACTCAGCCGAATACTCCTTATTTTTTAGGAGATCGGCTAGTGTTGCTCTAACCAATAGAGTGCTTTACGGCGCTGCTTACAAAAATAAAATAAAATATACTACCACATTTCTGCAGCAATGTTCTCTGTAGCAGTAGGTAGCTGTTGATGCACCTTGCATCCTGGCATAATCCCAACCATCCATGTGTAGCCGCCAATTGGTAGAATCTATTCCAACTTCTAAGACCAAAAAGAAAGAATGGGTCTCCCCGGCCACGACTCCAATATGTTTGGAGAAGGAATTTGACCATATGCCACGATGAGGTTGCGATGCCTTCTATCCATGGTCCTGTGACTCTGCTCATGTTCCTCGGTTGGCCACGGGGGCCATGGCATTGCGAGATTTTCCAACGCCACCATGCAGAGATTCCGCTGCCACATATTCCATCTTTATGAGAGAAGCTAGCTAGCTCACGTGGAGGCGCTCGGTTCCGTCTGGTGCTGGCCGTGGACCAAAGAAACTGGGCATCTTGCCCCAGTACAGTAGATCGGGGAGGCATTGGACCGAGCAGATCGATCTCGCTGGAATATAATCTGTTAGAAGCGAGAAAGAGGGATTGTTGCGGAATATGATGGATGTATTATTGAGCCTCGAGAGCGAGTATATATTGAGTACAAGATTTGGAGGGCAAGACGCCTCTCCTGGAGATAAGGTAGGAGACGGATTACAAATCCTAGACTATCAAATACAAGTATCCCAAATATATCTCTAACATCCCCCGCAGTCGTAGCGGTAGCGTTGCGAACAACAGGAGCGTCGCGGACGGTCAGACTGGAGAGAATAGCAGCCGACGAACTGACATCCCCCCGCAGTCCTAGCCGGAGCGTCGTGGACGGTGTCGCGTCGCGGACGCGTTGACTGTAGAGGAAGCCGACGAGTTGCTCAAGCGGATGATAGCCCTTTGTGCCGATGTCGATGTAGCCGAGAGCGTAGGGTGGTGTAGCCGTGGTCGAGGTAGCCGTGCGAAGAACGCCGTGGTCGATGTCGAGTCGGGGTAGCCGGTGTCGAGGGAGTCGCCGTGGAGCCGCAGGCGCAAGGAGGCGCCGAGTTAGTCATGGGCGCAGTGGTGTCGAAGAAGTGATGCGCCAGAAAGGAGAATGGTGTTGACGACGCGTCGCGCCGGGGTTGCCAACCCCGGGGACACATCGTAGACGAAGGCACGCGTCGGTGTTGCCAGCACCGGGCATGCGTAGACGGTCGAAGACGAAGTTGACGAAGCGCCGCACCAGGCTTGCCAGGTCCGGGGACACGTCGTGGACGAAGGCACGCGGCGGTGTTGCCAGCACCGGGCATGCGTAGACTGGGACCTGCATGAACTGTACACCATGTCGAAGAGGTCGGAGAGGCCAGCAGAGAAGGACTCGACGACGGTTGCGGCGCCAATCGGCGCGGGGCCAATGTCGCCCGCGGTTGTCGGAGTAGATGAAGCGGTCGGGGTAGATGACGGCGACGCTGGAGACGAGCTGGTGCTGGACGAAGACGAAGTGTGGTGGACGGGCGGCGGCGACAGCTACAGAGGTAGCCGCGGCGGCGGCCAAAGAAGAGCGGCGGCGGCTAGGTTAGGAGTGCGGCGGCGGTGCTCGAAGTAGGCGAAGAACCCTGACAGCATGACGAAGACCGACGCGGACGGTGGCGTTCCCGCGCCAAGGGAGACGGCGCGGCGCATACTACGGGAGGTCGACGCGCGGTGATGGCGGAGCGGACCACGGGCCGCGGCACTACGGCCCGAAGGGGCAACGCAGTGGCGGCAGGCGGGTCGGGGCGACGGCGGGAAGACCTCTGGACGGCGGCGGGGACCACGGGCCGTGACGTTGCGGCCCGAAGGGGCGACACAACGGCGGTTCGCGAGTCGGTGCAACCGCAGGGACGGCCTCGGGACGGCGGCAGGGACCGCGTATCGCGACACTACGGCCCGAAGGGGCGACGTAGCGGCGACGCACGAGTCGATGCAGCCGCGAGGAGAACCACGGGGCGGCGGCGCTGCGGCCCGACGGGGCGAGGCAGCGGCAGCCCGATGCTCGATCGGTAGAGAGGCGCGCTGAACTCGGGGACGATCTTCACGGGACCTGCGGAGGCGCGCGTAACCGACGGGCCAGGTCGGTCGCGCGGCGTAGATGAGGCGGATCGCGGCGGCGAGCGGATGATCAAGCCGATCGCGCGCGACGTCAGGGACGCCGCTCGATGGAGGAGTGGTGGCGGCGGAGTCCGGGATGAGGCCGGCGATGACGGACGGCAGGGGACGTCTGCACCGGCACCCGGGCTGCCAAAGCAGCGCCGACGCCCGGGCAGCGAGGGCCGAGCGACCAACGGAGCAGCGGCGCCCGAGTTGAGGCGGCCGACGAGCCTGATGCAGCCGAGGACGAGGCCGGCGAGGTAGACCGCCGAGCCGCCGTGCAGACGCGGCGGAGCCGGATGACGTGGATCGGTGGGCGGGCCGGCGCGCGAGCGTCGGCTATGATTGGCCGACGCATGGCGCGAGGCCGCCGGGTCGCGGCGATGCAGGTGTCCCGGTCGGAACAGGGCGGTGACAACCGGCGCAGGGCGACGGGCGAACCGACGCGCGGACCGCGGCTGGCCCGAACGGGCCGCCTCGGCACGCGTGGCCGCCGGGTCGGAGGAGAGGCCGGCTGGTCGCGCTGGGGTCGGAGTAGAGGCGCACGGGGATCGACGGCGGCGGCGGGCGACGCAAACCGATCAAGAATAAATCGGAAAACCAAAAAGAAAAATGCCGATCAAAAAACGACCTGCGAGAGAGCGAAAAAACCCGGAGCAAGGGCTCGGGAAAAAGACTCTTTAGGGCAGCCGGCCAACACGGCCGGCGGACGAACCCTAGGTACGGGCGGCGCGGCCCCCGACGGCGGTCATGGAGGTCGACCGTCCCGGGGGCGGCGCGCAGGTGCGGAAGCGGCGGCGGCTAGGGTTTAGGATCGACTTGCGATAGATACCATGTTAAAAGGGAGAAACAGGGATTGTTGCGGAATATGATGGATGTATTATTGAGACTCGAGGGCGAGTATATATTGAGTACAAGACGCCTCTCCTGGAGATAAGGTAGGAGACGGATTACAAATCCTAGACTACCAAATACAAGTATCCTAAATATAATTTGCATAAAGCGGGGTTTCAGGATGACAGGATCCCCCGTCATATTCTGATTTCTGAACCTCCTTTCTGAAATGCATCTTGTCAGCTACTTTACTTAGGGCGAATTTCTGCTAGCTAGGCAGAGCTCATGCTTTCTGAAATACATAAGTACGCTGCTTGAATTCTCTCTGTCAGCTCGCCTCTGTTGTGGCTGTAGTACGTACCTAGCAGCCTCACAACACGGAGATCACTGTTCTTCTAGTGGTTTTTTACTGGGTTTGTACTCGTGGTCTATGCTTTGTGTCTTACTAGCTCACGCAGCCACCACGTACAATCTGCATCAAACTGGATCCCAAATCTGCCAACGGAACCTCTCAGATTCCAGGCACCAACTTGCGGGATTGGAATCCAGGCATCACTTCAGCCATGATTCAGAATATTTACTCCTTTTCCTTAGCCAAAAAGGGCATCCCATTCCGGATGTGCCGTAGATTCTCTCGGCTCGATCGTTCGTATACCCACCCGCCACCCTAGCTAGCCTATCTCCCTAGCTAGTATCTCGCTCGATCCATAGCGTGGGCACCGACAAGAAAGGCGAATTTCTGCGCGTGGCTCTGGGCTACTGCACCTCCAAGAGGCATGAGCATATGCTTATCACGTCGATCGGATAGAGCATGCAGCTCGAGAGTGTGCATACGTTTTTTTTTAAATGGAGGAGGACCCCCGGCCTCTGCATCTGGACGATGCATGCAGCCACTTTATTAATTATTCACACAAGACCTTACAAAGTCATACAACAGTAAGACTGAACCCACCGACTAGGCAACAAAAGTGTCGCTATTCCTATCCAACTGATGAAGGGATGCTGATAGTCCGGGCCTCGTACCAAACAGACCTCGCAGCCAAGCCTAACATCTAAGACCTGAGGTCCCATCCAGGACGCCTGCCGGATATGGGTCACCTACCAGTCCGGCGTACTCCTCAACCAGGACGCCTGCCGGGTCTGAGGCCGCCGCAGCCACCTGCCACCAATCCATCTTCAGAGCTGTACTGATGCATCTACCTTGCCCGGTCTAGCTGCCGTCGACGCCACCACGACGCCAGACCGCGTCACCCTCCTGCGCGAGTCCATCTCCGTGCATCGGACGCAGAGTCACCACAGCGCCATGCCACCGAGATCCGCCGCCATCAATGAGTGAGATGCCGCACCGCTCCACCAAAGAATCCGTCCTCTAGTCCTGCATCCAGCCGCTGCTCAAAAAACGATGCCCCCATGAGGGAAAACGACGCCCCAAAAGCACCGCCATCGTCCGATCCGGAAACTCCGGATCAAGGTTTTCACCCAGAGCAGCGCAAGCAAGTCGACAGAAGCTGCAAAGGCGATGTCTTCAACAAGATAACGACGCGAAAACGCCGCCATCGCCCGCCATGACCCGAGTCATAGCACGGTTTTCACCGGCAGCCCCGTCTCCCCACTGTACGCCGAGACTGGATGCGAGAATCCACAACCATCTAGCCGACCACCTCCGGCGAAGAAGATGGCCACCACCTCCACGCCAAGGGCCGGAGCCCCCAACGTCCTCGTGTCGCGTGCCTAGTCCAGAGGCCGCTTGCCGCGCCGGAACAAAGGATGCGCACGACGGCTCGAGGAACCACCATCCAGATCCGAATGGGATCCAGATCGGACACCCTAGCCGCCGACGTGATCTCTTCGTCACCGGCACCAGCACAACAGCCCTGGTCGCCACCGGCCTGCGCCATCGCCCTTGGATCGGCCGGAGTGGGTCGCCACCACCCAGATCCGATCGCCGGACAGGGGCGGATCCAGAACAAAAATGTCCCGGTGTCCACGTGCACGTACACATCATATGTATAAGGATGGACACCAAGCAATAATATAAAATAACACACCAAGAACACTAATTATATGGCAACGAGATTTCTTATCAAAATAAATTGTTCACTTCCATTTGAAATACTAGTTGATTATGCAAATTTGAACAAGCCTAAGAACGCCAAACAATGAACGATTTACAATATTATTTAAGAAACCTTTCTATAAATTCTCCTGTGATTAATTATTACTGTTTTAGCAAAAATATACGAGTTACATTATTTGTGTTTGCATATGCAAGAGCATAAACAATAAACAAAATGTATCGATCGAATGATACGATTAAGGACTTAAACTTACTCGACATTGTGTCTCGCCGTTGTTGCATAAATAATCCTCCCCTGGTTAGATATGAATCACAGCGAATTGTTTCCAATTGTAATAGCTTTAAATTTTACGACCCTAGCCATACACTTAGAAAAATAGAACTTAATTTTTTTGTAATTCCTACACACAGCTGAGATTTCAGATTTGAAAGAGATCGGCAATTACCAAGTGCTGAGTTGAAGTCGAGACGTACCTCAAACTTTCAACAATCCATGACTGGGTGAGGGTTCAGGTCGCCGGCTAGCGATGCTTGAACAATGGTGACTGGGCGGACCGGCGGCTGGCCGCGCGACGGAGAAGGGCCGAGATGGGCGATGCTGTGAGGGTTGAGGCGCAGAAGCCGGGCGGATGAGTAACCGAACAGGTGCACGTATAGATAAGGTACAGCCGTATTGGGGATCGATTAATCAGATCGATAGTGTTTTTTTCTTTCAACACGCGCACATACAGGGACCAAGGATTAATCGATCGTTTCTGGAGTGGGCATTACGTAGATGGGCTGGACTGCCTCGCTTGTGTTTGTCAGTCGCTGGGCTGGCCGGTGTCCAGGTCCAAAAGTTACCGATGTCCAGCCTAAAAATCTGGACTTTGTATAAGGTAAATGCGTATTTTACCCGGTGCCAGTGACACCGGTGTCCATAACGTGCCTCCGCCCCTGTCGCCGGACGAGGAAGATTGCCGCCGCCGCCGCTGCGGCCCGCAGGCTTAGCCTGCGATGCCCTCGGCGGCGGCGGCGGGAGGAGAGGGAGGCCCGGCGGGGAGGCCCCGGTGCGGCGCGCCGCCGCCGCACGGGAGAGTGTGCATACGTAGTGACCAGCTCCTTCATCCAAAAAAGTTTAGAATCAGAATGTAATTAATTAGCCTCACTGACGTTTCCATCCCCAAACCGATGGCAATCCCGATACCATTCGAGCGACATGTCCGGCGGGGCAGCGCCCCAAGCGGCTATAAATAGCGGGCACCGAAGCAGCACAGCGATCATCAAACCATAACCACCGGAGCTTCGGAAGTGCAAAAACCATCAGAAAAAGCATCAGCGCTAGCTCGGTTTCCGATCCAGTTGGAGATGTCTTCTGGGTCAAGGAGCGCATCCCGCGGCGGCGCCAACCCGGAGTGGAGCAAGAAGGAGAATAAGCTGTTCGAGGAGGCACTCGCCTACTACGGCGAGGGCACGCCCGACCGCTGGCTCAAGGTGTCCCGCGCCATGGGCGGGACCAAGAATGCCGACGAGGTGCGCCGCCACTATGAGATCCTTGATAGCGACATCAAGCTGATCGACTCCGGCAGGCTCCCTTTCCCCAAGTACAACACCCAGGGCCAGGGGGCTTGGAACTGATTCATCAATCAAGGTAACCAAAACCCAACCTGATCATTCTCTTTTCTATACTGTACTATATGTGTGTCAACTGTCAAGTGTCAGCAGGAGTCCTCGCTCAAAGATATATAGTGTTCTCAATCAATTGCTCTTGTCATAATAATGGTAGACCATGCCCTAGCTAGGTTGACGTTGTCAATTGACAAATAAACAACAATGGAATGCCGCTTGTCAATGCTGTCGATTCCTTGGCTGTTTCTGCTCCAGATGCACTGCAAACATTAGTGTGACAGTGATTGCACTATTATTACACACAAGCAAAGCGGATCCGGCACACAATTTAAGCCTGGAGCAGGAACCTTGAAGGCTTGAACAGCATCATGCACGCACAATTTGCTTGCATGGATGCGCTAATCTTAGAGATCCTGCATCCCCGCATAAGGCTGTGAATTGAAGTCTGTTTTGCACACTCTTTAGGGCCAAAACCATGGTACCCCTTGAGAGGCAGCGCTGCATATCCCAAATCACAGAACATCAAAATTCCACACTCTTTGCCAAGTCTAGCATATTCACACAACACTATCCAAGGAAATGGGGGCATGATTCTCCTACTGAAGTGCAAATGTTAATTTATCCCAGTTCTAGATTTGAGAAGTTGTAGTAAGTTAGCTTACAAGGTACCTCTCTCGTTGTTTTTTTTCCAGGAGAAAAGCTTCTGAATTCTGAAGATCCTGCAAACACGATAATCTGTTCATAATCAAGTCCTTAGCTGGGACCATGTTATTGAAGCAAGCATAATTATGTACCGTAAAACAAAGATTATGAGCACTTGGTTAGGAATAAAAGAAGAAAACATATGTGTGTGTACATAATATTAGGTTTGTAAGCAAATCAAGTTCGCTTGGTTTTGCAGACGGTAGCATTTATTTTTCATTGTGTACAGTAATACTCCTCCCCAATAAGTTTTGGGGTAAACATCAGTGATGTAAATCCCCAGTACTCTCTGTACTCCTTTATGAACTTGTGCTCGAAGAATATTCATGTTTGTCTATCAGTTGGTTCAAGACACGGATGTTCGCATTGCACTTTACATATCATTATCGATCCCTTCCAACGAAGATGAAGTAGGTAAGTACGACTAGCTACGTGCCGTCTGATAACTTGTGTACTCCCTCCGTTTATTCATTTTGCATATTAGCTCTGACAGAAGTCAAACTTTTACAAGTTTGACCAAGTTTATAGAAAACTATGTGAACATTTACAATAACAGATCTGTATGAAGCGAAAACAAAGTAGATTCTTTGTTATTTCGAACAGCCTTCGCGTCTCAAAATAAATTTCCATAGGAGCGAGCTATTTTGCTTTGGAAATGCCAAGGAAACAGAGAATGAATATAGGCAACTCGATCGCTTTGAAAAGAAGCTCAACAGTTGGAAGGGGAACTAATGTCATATGGGGCACAATTGACTCTTATCAACACTATTCTCACAGTTGTCCTTTTTTTGAAATGCCCGAAGGGGTGTTTAAAAGGCTTGATTTGAATTGATCTAGGTTCTTCTGGCAGTGCGATGAGCACAAATAGAAGTACATACTAGATAAGTGGGATATCTTCTGTTGGCCAAAGGATCAAGGTGGTTTGGGTATTGAAAACTTAAAGATAAAAAAAAGCACTTGCTTGGTAAATGGCTATACAAATTGCTTAACGAGGAAGGTGTATGGCAAGAGCTTATTCATAATAACTATCTATATTCCAAAACTCTATCTCAGGTGGAAGCAAAATCAACGGACTCCCCTTTTTGGAAGGGCTTGATGAAGGCCAAGTCTTGTTTATTTAAGAGAGATTTGTTTGAGGTTGGCAATAGCCATTCTACAAGTTTTCGCAAACACACTTGGTTGGGGACAACCTGCTTGCTCTACAATACCCATTGTTAAATAACGTGGCACATAGAAAAAAATGAGTCCGTGCACTCGATTATGTGATCTACACCTATGAACATCCAATTTATGCAGGCTTTGATTGGGGGAAATGGGTAGCGTGGTTACATGTGATGTGTAGGTTGATGTTGGTCAACTTATCACAAACACCATATGTATTCAAATGACGATTGAATACTAGTGGTGTGTTTACAGTCAGGTGAAAATAATTTATGATGGTACATCTCACGACTGCCTCACTCGCCGCCCCCCTGACGGGCCACGTGGGAGGTCTCAGTCGCCGTTGCTGCCTAGTCCTTCCCTAACCCTCACCTCCCCCTCCGCCGCTATCAGTGGTCAGCGCCGGGCAAAGCCTGTGCGTGCGATGGCGGCGGCGGAGGGCCTCTCCTCACTCCCCCGGATCCGCGGGCGGCGTGGGCGCCCAGATCCGCGGGGTGTGGCCCTCCCGACGGCGCGGCCATTCCCGGTGGCGGCGGGCTTGTCGTGGTGCACGGGCGCCCAAATCCATGGGGTGTGGTTCTTCCGGAAGCGTGGCGGCTCCCGGGGGCGGCGGGCTCGGGCGGCGGCAGGCTTGGGCGACGACGTGGGCTGCGTGGCGGCGGATCTCGTCGCTTCGGTCATCGCAGAGGAATCTCGACCTGGGGCGGTGGCCCGGGTAAGCATAGCGACGGAGCCCTCAGTTGGCGGCGTTCCACTATACCACGCACTAGATTTCCCTACTGATGTGTGTTGGGAAAAGTCAATTTTACCAACAGACTGTTGGCTGGGAAAACTTCTATCTAACTGTTGGTCGATAATACTGATGTATCGTGTCCAACTGTCGGTCGGCAATACTGGAATGTTTCACGTTAAACTATCGGTCGGGAAAGCCCGCATCTCCATCAGACTGTTGGTCGGCGATTAATGCCGATCGACTGTTCATTACCAATTGGGCCGGCCCGTCTTTGCGCGCGCACGGGCCAAAAACTTAGCGCCAAGCCTCCTTCCTATTTTTTCATTCGGCCTTCAACAGGTGCCACGACCAAATCCAAATCCCCCAAACCTAAATCCTCTCACGCACTCCCTCCGCCGCCGCCCGCTAGCTAGCAGCCCGCACGCCGCCGACCACCCGCCGTCTCCAGCACGCCGTCACCTGTCTCCACCCTCCTGCAACCCCACTGCTTAGGCCCCGAACACTTCTAACCCTAGCTTGTGCGCTGGAGTTCGGGGAGAGGCCAAGGCGCGGTGGTGGACGCCGCCATCCCTCTCAGATCCGGTGCTGAGAGAGGGAGGGAGGGAGGGAGGGAGAGGTGGGTCACCTGCGAGAGAGAGAGCACTCGCACCCTCGCTCGTCTGTCGCCACCCAGGGGCCGCCACCACCGCCGCCACGCCATGGGCTTCCTCCGATCTGCGCTCGTCGGTTTGTTTGAAGAAGGATCTGGCCGTTGACTGCTGGTGCTTCCCCTCCCCGGGCGGTGAGTGTTCTTTTCACTCTCCTCTCCCTCTCCACCCATCCTCAATCGGTGCTGCCGTTAGTTGATTTATTTGCTTTTGCCTTTTCCGTTCAGATCAGCCATGACTTGGGATAGTACTTCTATCCAGCAAGCAGCGTTTTGGATGTGAGCTCCAGCTCAAGCAGAGCATCAAAAACAGGGGCTCTATCTGCTAATGGGGTAGCAGGCAATGCAGTCTAAGAGCTACATCTCGTGTGATTTCTGGATATGAGAACTTGAGAAGAACAAGCTTGATGCTATTATTGAAAAAAATAATCTATGCTACAGGTATTCCTTTCAGTAGTGTTGCAGGAAACCTTAATTAGCTACTGTTTTTTATGAACTGGTTGTGATTGATTTGTGAACTTTAGAGCTTGTGAGTTGTAATTTGTGATGTTTGAACCCTTGCCAGACTATCAAATTATGCTATGCGTGCCTGAAGGTCAATACATGGGTATTCATCATATGAAAATTCATTACTTTATTTATATAGAAAAACGTATCCACATATCTGTGCTTTGAGACGAGGGACAACCCTGAGAACTAGCTTCAGGTTCCACAAAAAGTCCAAATAATCATACTAATGTTTCAGACTTTTATTTAAACATTGTAGAATTCTGGCAAACATAGGACTATATTAAAATTAGTTCAGTTTTACTGGAATGAAGATAAAGTACATATCTAGCAGTTTGTATTTATACAGTCATGCTTCTATAGATTTTACAGTTCTATTTTATCTTTAAATTTGCTTCAGTAGTTCTGTAACTTCCAGAATAGTTCATGTATCCCATATTTTCCCAGGATTCTTCTTTGCATCCCATACACTTAGACGGAGTGGGAGGCTGCTGCAGCGGTGCTGGACTCGGAGCCCAAGCCATCCGACGCCGCCAACAGGTTGCACCTCTTCGCGGAAATCACCACAACTGTGATGTCTGTATAGAAAATCAGTATTTTCTTGGTTCATATCCTATCTGAAACTTGGAATGTTGATTGTTAGGCACAACTTGGCTTTCACAGTAGCCTGCATATTCTTCTGCTCACAAACAGGGCAAAACATGCACCATAGAATGCTGGGAGAACATAGATTTATTTTGCTCTTCGTACTTTTATTAGATAAGCCACATTGCAAGGAGAATATGGATTTATGTTGCTCTTCCTACTATTATTAGATAGGCCACATTCTTTTTGTTTCATTCATGCCTTTGTTACTAACAGTATGGTTGTGTAAATTCAACATTGATGTTTAATGTTATTACATGATTTACACAAAACTGGTATTCATATTACATGAGATGTTGCAGGTGCTGACAGTCGGATGCCTTCAGAATTGGCTCTTAAAACTTTCAACCAAGATTAGAGCTAGCATACAGTTTGCAGTTTATAGTCGTACTCATACTCAATGAGTCCCTACCTCGGCTTCTGGGCAAGATATTCTTTAATTTTAGGTAAGCTCTGATTTGTAAAGCATTATTGCAGCTTTTAGAAACTCTGAATCTCAGATTTATTGAGATATCGAAATCCCAGTTTGAGATTCATCGAGATAAGGAGATCTTATTCGACCATGTAATTTAAATCTTATTCCAATGAGTATTGTTGATTGTCGTTTTTACCAATATTACTCAACTTATGGTCACTTCCCTTTGTTTAGTTCAGCGCCATTCTTTTCTCTTAATCGTTTTGGTAAAAAGAAATGTCTCACTATAAAATATATTATGTAATCCTTTTTTGCTCAGCAGCAGTAAATTTCATAGAGGTGATGTAATATACTAATATATAATGTCATTATTGCTGTAGAAGTTGCAGAAGTGTAATGCTGACTCTACTCGAATGATGATTATCCCTACATGCATAACATATTATAAAGAGATCTTCCTACGTGCCCCTTTTGTAAGGATGCATGCTGACGTGTGCACATCATTTCTAGCTTGTTTTGGTGCATCTTTTATCCTGCTTCAGCTGGTTAGCCTGAATCCCCTTTTCTCCTGTTTCAGTTGGTTAGCAACCACTATTGTTCAGGAATTTTTAGTGGCGCACATCTTGGTCTGGCGAGCCGATGACCGGACATCACTTGTCAAGGTTTGCGCACATTGAAAACTCTTGCTGCGGATAGGAATGATTTTCATCACAAACTGATGTAGCTTCTTAATATGCGGCCACTCAGGCGCCACATCCGGCCACTAACATCACGTCTAGGCACTAACTCACTCCCACTCACACAACTAATTCCATGCACTTAATCCCTACATGCATGCATGTCCACTTGCGCATCTCCACTCAACGGCCACACACCTGGTCAGCGGCCATGTAGCTGACAAACAAACTAACTTGCCTATTCTCCTCTAGCTATTCCAGTCGTCAAGCGCCTTGCCGCTTCACACGGCGTGCTGCATCACACAGCACCGCGGCTTCACGCCGCCATCGACATCTCACCATGCTCGCCGCATCGCACTGCAGCCCGGTATCTCGCCTCCTCCGTGCACTCGATTTAACCTTCAACGACTAGATACTCCTAGACCATCTATGTTACATGCATAACGAAAGCAAACTAAGTATGCGGATACAAAATATAAAGATTAGTGCGAACAATCTCAACCGAGGATCAACGTTAGTGTTAACACATGATTATTGAATTCTCTGTATTTATTACTATTTATATTTTTGAGAATGTGATGATCCTGTATGTTGGCATTTTGGTACTGTAGTATAGTTTCTAATAGTGTATTATAACTGAGAATTGATTAACTTTTGTAGGAAGCAAAAAGGACTACACTCACAAGGAACCATGAAGCCAACGATCCACGTCAACTAGATGTTTTAGCTTTCATTTTGTACAACTGATGTCTCATACTTGCACCTTTTGACTGTCCTTTTGTAAACCTGATGTATGGTTCCTCGGTGGTTTTGTTTAGAACAGATTGAAGTGTATGTATGTGCCAATTAGTTAATGGAATAAAAAATGTTTCGTGCTCTTGGTTTGAGCGTGACGTATGGTGTTTGGGTGATTATGCTTAGAACAAATGAACTATATGTATATGACAATCAGTACCATATGTTAATTAAAGTTGTGGTTGGCTAAACAAAATGTTGGTGAACTGTTCGGCAAAAGAAAACCCCATCTGATTGTTGGTCGGCAAAACAAACGCCGTCTAATCGGTTGGGAAAGGATAATGCTAGGCCCAACAGAATGTTGGTTGGGAAAGAATACCCTGTCCAATAGTCGGTCGGGAAAGGCCAGTTGCTGCCCTAACAGACTGTTGGTCGGGAAAGGCCCATGGTAGGCCCAACAGACTGTCGGTCGGGAAAGATATTCCATAGCCATCAAGCAGTCGGTCGGGAAAGGGTTTTCCCGTCTGGACTTTCCCCAACAGACAAGGTTGGTCAGCAATAGTTTTTCCCGACCGACGCCAACCTGGTTGTTGGGGATGTAGTGCTGTGGTGTAGTGTTCGCGGGTGGTGGTTGGACGGCGTCTTGACCGCGTGGGCAGTGAGTTGCTGGTGGATCTCCTCCCCGATACAGGCCCTCTCCCGTTGCACCTGGTGTCTTGCGATCTTGGTCGTTGGCCTCAGTGCATTCGCGGGGCTGGTCGAGGTGACATTGGACCGAAGGAAACTCTGGATGACTCACTCATCCCAACGGTGGCGACGACCAAGGTCGCCGTTCTCCACCTTGCAAGCGCCGTCGAGGTTCCTGCCCTCCACCTCGACCCATGCCCGAGTGATGACCCAAATTCTCCTCAGATTGGGCGGCGGCGGCACTGCGTGTACGTCATGCCTTTCTTGGAGGCGTCGCCTGGGGTGTTCGGGTGCTTGGTTAGAGGAACTGCAGGTGGAGGGGATGGGGCCAGTGGCAACAGGTGTTGTTCGCGAAGGAGGGGCGGCGTGGCATCTGGCACGTCGACAACGACGGGTCTCAGTGGAATGGAGCACTAGGGTCTCGACGGTGGGCGCGTGATGATGAACGAGCGCAGGATGGTGGCGTTGTCTAGCGTCATGGTGGCGTCGACGGCAGCTAGGCCTGACAAGGTCGATCCGTCAGTACAGCTCTGAAGATGGATCGGCGGAAGACGGCGGCGGCTTCTAAGAGTGTGCCGGACTGCTGTGTGCTCCAGACCCGACAATGTGGCTTGGTTGGGGCCTTCGGTTTTAGATGTTATGCTATGGTGTGAGGTCTGTTTGGTATTCGACACAAACTATCGGCTCCCCTTCATCAAGTGGATAGGAGTTGCGACAGATATTGCCAAGATGGTGGCTTCAGACATACTGATGTATTACTTTGTAAGGTTTTTGTGAATAATTAATAAAGTGGTTGTATGCATCGTCCAGATGCAGAGGCCAGGGGTCGTCCTCATTTTCTAACAAAAAATGTTTACACTGGTCTATTCATGAGGACCTCATCAATACGGGACTGGTGCTCCATAGAAAACATATTTGGAAGATTAAAATCTCAATTAAACTGCCCGTGAAATCAATGCTATTGTGCCGCTATCGTCGTTTAGTAACTGCCCTACTATTTTCCTGCCTCCCAAAATGGTGCGAGATAGCGCCAATTTCACAGGAGAATTACGCCTGTAGGCCTAAATTTTGCTGCAATTCTATCTGCCGATTAATCCTTTAGCCCATGATTTTAATCAGTCCGTGAACCTGAAATATTGCACTGATCTTTGTCAAACTGGATTTACTTACTTATTGATGCCCTTCCTAGCGTTGCTAAACAGACTGAATCTGAGGAAACAAATGGCGGCGATTCCTTGGGGGGGGGGGGGGGGGGGGGTTCTCCTTTTTGCCGCCATTCTCTAGCGACCCCTCTCCTCCTGGTGGCCTTGCGGTTACAATGAGTAGGTGGGTCGATGGAGCCCCGCGTTCAAGTCATGTTTTCTGTAGGTTCAGGCCGTCCACTTGGTGGTCTTTTTTCTTATTTCTTTTATGCTTTTTTGGCGTGTTTGTGCTGATGCCCCAGCAGACAACTTTATTTCATGTGTAGCGTAAACTTGGTGGTTGCTTTATTTATAAAGCGAGGTGTAAACATATTTCGAGGTTCTATAGTTTTAGGCATTAATCATTAGAATTTCGGTCGGCTGGCGTTGTGGCTTCGACAACAATGACAAGGACGGCGAATAAGTGTGCTATAGATCTCCCCTTGATGTGGTAGCTTCCTTCCTCGTCAGCGGCATATCTAGGAGCTCAGACATTCCTGTATTATTAACGACCATATTATTTCCATATAGCCAAAGCAACCAATGTAAAGCCACAAACATGTCATGTTTAAGTATCATCCCAAAACCGAACTTCATTTCTATTTTCAGCCTTGGATTGGGCGGCGGCGTCATGCACGTCGTACCCTCCATGGAGGTGCTATCTTGGGAGGTTTTGGTTTTCGAGAGAGTGCGGCTGGGCGGTGGGCTCCAGACAAGGGCTCGGGCAACGGTGGTGGTGTGAAGGTTGGCAGGTGGAACGACGTGGCATCTACCGCGTCGAGGACAGCGGGTCTTGGTGGCATGGTGCACCTCAGTCTTGGCGACGAAAGCAAGGAGGTGACATGTTTGGTGCCATGGCAGCTTCGATGGCTGGTCAGCCTGGCAAGTATAATGTGGATCTGTTTTCTGTAGATGGGTCAGTGGATCGATGGTGGTGACGGCTTCTGAAGCATGTGCATGTGGCGTACGCGTTGGGTCTGCTGCACCGGGTCTATGCTCCCGGTTCTAAATGGTGGGGAGTGACATCATTCCCCATTATCGATTTTGTACGTTTGGGTGGTGGCTTTGGGTTGTTTCGTGTAGGTTGTTGTCAGGCCTTTGTTAAATAATTTAATAAAAATAATTGTGTGCATCTATTGATGCAGAGGTCGGGGCATTTAAGCTCCTTTTTAAGAAAAATATAGCATACTTGTCGTCTGCTTCTTGCTTGCGGAGATGCAATCGTGTTTGTGATGGAGCGTGGTTTTCACTTTTCAGTTCATATCATGAAGGAGATAAGATCGATGCTCCACTATTTCCAGGGGTTTAAGCTAGTATTTGCTGGGCGCAGTGCTAATTCTTTAGCCCATTCTTCTGCGCGCTTTGCTGTAATGAACTTTCAGTTATATATGATGTAATCTTCATCTAATTGATTCTTTGCAATCAGATAAGGTGCCGCCTAACGAATAAAGAGCTTTAGGGCCGTGCTTTCAAAAATAAAACAAAATATGAGGAAGGTGTGACAGCTCCTGGGTGCCCCTACATCCTCGTGAAACTGTAAATTCATAAAAATGAAAACAAAATCAAAAAAAATCTGAAACTTTAGGGGATCAAAGTTGGGCAAACTTTTGATGTTCTTGCAAAGTTTCAGGCACAAACAACATTCGAGGAGCCCTGACCAAAAAAAAATCACTACTCAAAACTGCACATAAACGTTGAACACTGATTTTGTCTTTTTAGGTGAGGTCTTTCCAAATGTTATTTGTGGCTGAAACTTTGTAACAACATCGAACGTTTGATCATCTTTGATCCCCCAAAGTTTCCGATTTTTTGATCTGTTTTTTTGAATTTACTGTTTATGAAGGGTGTAGGGGCATCCGTGTGTTGAAAGTCATGTCACATAAAATACAGAACCATATTTTTGCAGCCCAAGGTTCTTGGTAGCGATAGCTGCTGATGCACCTTGCATCCTGGCATAATCCCAACCATCCAATGTCTAGCCGCCAATTGGCAGAATCTATTCCAACTTCTAAGACCAAAAAGAAATAATGGACCTCTTCTCCCCACCCACGACTCCGATATGTTTGGAGAAGGAATTTGACCATATGCCACGATGAGGTTGCGATGCCTTCTATCCATGGTCATGTGACTCTGCTCATGTTCCTCGGTTGGCCACGGGGGCCATGGCATTGCGAGATTTTCCAACGCCACCATGCAGAGATTCCGCTGCCACATATTCCATCTTTACGGGAGAAGCTAGCTAGCTAGCTCACGTGGAGGCGCTCGGGTCCGTCTGGTGCCGACCGTGGACCAAAGAAACCGGGCATCTTGCCCAGTACAGTAGATCGAGGAGGCATGGGCCGAATAGATCGATCTCGCTGGAATATAATCCGCATAAAGCGCGGTTTCGGGATGACAGGATCCCCCTGTCATATTCTGATTTTTGAACCTCCTTTCTGAAATGCATCTTGTCAGCTACTTCACTTAGGGCGAATTTCTGCTAGCTAGGCAGAGCTCATGCTTTCTGAAATACATAAGTACGCTGCTTGAATTCTCTTTGTGAGCTCGCCTCTGCTGTGTACTACGTACCTAGCAGCCTCACAGCACGGAGATCACTGTTCTTCTAGTGGTTTTCTTACTGGGTTTGTACCCGTGGTCATGCTTTGTGTCTTGACTCTTGACTAGCTCACACAGTCACCACATACAATCTGCATCAAACTAGATCCCAAATCTGCCAACGGAAGCTCTCAGATTCCAGGCACCAACTTGCGGGATTGGAATCCAGGCGGCCTCTACATCACTTCAGCCAGGATTCAGAATATTTATTCCTTTTCCTCTGCCAAAAAGGGCATCCCATTCCCATTCCTGCGGGATTGGAATCCAGGCATCACTTCAGCCATGATTCAGAATATTTACTCCTTTTCCTTAGCCAAAAAGGGCATCCCATTCCAGATGTGCTGTAGATTCTCTCGGCTCGATCGTTCGTATACCCACCCGCCACCCCAGCTAGCCTATCTCTCTATCTAGGTATATATCTCGCTCGATCCATAGCGCGGGCACGGACAAGAAAGGCGAATTTCTGCATGTGGCCCTGATCGCTACTGCACCTCCAAGAGGAATGAGCATCAGCTTATCACGTCGACCGGATAGAGCAGCTCGAGAGTGTGCAGACGTAGTCACCAGCTCCTTCATCCAAAAAAGTTCAGAATCAGAATGTAATTAATTAGCCTCACTGACCTTTCAGTCGCCAAGCCGATGGCAATCCCGATACCATTCGAGCAACAAGGCCGTCGGGGCGGCGGCCCAAGCGCCTATAAATAGCGGGCACCGAAGCAGCACAGCGAGCATCAAACCATAACCACCGGAGTTTCTGAAGTGCAAAAACCATCAGAAAAAGCATCAGCGCTAACTTAGCTCGGTTTCGCATCCAGTTGGAGATGTCTTCTTCTGGGTCAAGGAGCTCATCCCGCGGCGGCGCCAACCCGGAGTGGAGCAAGAAGGAGAATAAGCTGTTCGAGGAGGCACTCGCCTACTACGGCGAGGGCATGCCCGACCGCTAGCTCAAGGTGTCCCGTGCCATGGGCGGGACCAAGAATGCCGACGAGGTGCGCCACCACTACGAGATCCTTGACGGCGACATCAAGCTGATCGACTCCGGCAGGGTTCCTTTCCCCAAGTACAACACCCAGGGGGCTTGGAACTGATTAATCAATCAAGGTAACCAAAACCCAACCGGATCCTTGACTCTTGTTTTTTTTTTGTTTTTTTGTTTTTTTGAGGGAATGTCCTAGCTAGCTAGGGCTGTTTATCCTCTAGTTCTACTTAATCACACTCTTTGCCAAGCCTGACATTCACACAACACTATCGAAAGAAACCCCGTGCACCATGCTCTATTTATCAAAGGCCAGAAGGTGGACGTGGGAAAGGGGATGATAATAAACCCCTTGCAACCCACGTTTCACAAACAGCCGATCCCCGCTGGGCACTTCAGGGTTAGCTTGTCCAGTGTGAAATCGGGGCACGAGGATTTGCCTCCTCCAGTACAGCATGTGGGAGAGGACGACGAGACCCCGCCGCGGATTGGAAGCTGCAAGGGTTGGGTGCTGCTATGGCCGAAGAATCTTATTCGTTTGGAGCCGGCCGAGAGCACACCAATAACCACACATCAACAAGCATGTGCGGAGACCACCCCGCCTACACAATTACCAGCTCCTGTAGTGCCGGGTGAGAGCGGCGGACGACGTGATGAAAGGGGTGCAATAGTACTGGCTGATGTAATCGGTCATGTAGAACAGAGAATGGATGATGAGACGGAGGTCGACCCTATGGGTTTTCTCAATACAAACGCGTATGACTGTGACATAGATATGATGAGTCAACCATATGACGAATCAGGCTATCAGCATGCTAATGAGGATATGGATGATCTGCCCGGGCAGGAAGGTCGTAGCAGGGATTGCAAAAAGTCTCTCTTCATGAAATCCTCACAGAACACGCCTGAAGATGCCACACTACTACAAAAACAGCTATAGCCAATATGGACACTAATGATGCACTATGCATGTGGTGCGCCATTACTAAATAGTAATGGCGCACCATGTGTTGGTGCGCCATTAGTGTGCAAATACTAATGCCGCACCACATCCATGGTGCGCCATTAGTAAAATTTTTTCTTCAAAACTAGTAATGGCGTACCGGGGATAGTGCGCCATTACTAGTTCAACTAGTAATGGCGCACCACTCCCACGGTGCGCCATTAGTAAATATGTTTCAATTTTTTTTCAAATTTTTATTTTATTTTATTTTTTAAACTACTAATGGCGCACCGTGGGACTAGTAATGGCGCACCACTCCCACGGTGCGCCATTAGTAGTTTAAAAAATAAAACTAGTAATGGCGCACCATACCCGTGGTGCGCCATTAGTAGTTTGGCCCAAACATTCCCCCGAATGCACCCCGTGACTGCCTTTTCAGTTTCAAAAAAAAGAAAATAAGATTCCCATGTGATATGTGGTCTAGTTGTTAGCAAAATTTATAAACATGAATTTTCGACTTTTTTGCAAAATCTCTCGAGAATTTGTAAAATGGGCACAACTTTTGCATACGAACTCGGATGAAAAAGTATTTTATATGAAAAATCATCTACTCGAAAAGTTACATCCGAATTTAACAGGGGGAACCCCGTTAAACATTTTCAAAATTCTCAAAAACCTAACAGAAAAAAGATACGGGGCTTTTAAGATCTGGAGAGGCAAACAAATTTAAAAAAATTCAAACTTACTAATGGCGCACCTGCCCGTGGTGCGCCATTACTATGTTCCCGCCTTCAAAATTCAAAAAAAAAATATAAAAAAATAAAAAAGTTAGTAATGGCGCACCTGCCCGCGGTGCGCCATTACTATGCCGTATATATGGCTGGGCGTGGTCCTCTCCTCCTTACCTCTTCATTCTTCTCCTCCACTCCACCTCTCCTCCACTCCATCTCCTCCTCTCCTCCACTCCATCTCCCCTTCTCTCCTCCACCATACTACCCTCCTCCTCTCCGGCGACCTTCTCCTCCCTCCTCTCCTCCCCTCCCCTCACGGTTTCTCCTCCCTCCTCTCCGGTGATCTCCTCCTCCCTCCTCTCCGGTGAGCTCCTCCTCCCTCCTCTCCTCCCCTCCCCTCACGGTTTCTCCTTCCTCCTCTCCGGTGCTCCGGTGAACTCCTCTCCGGCGACCTCCTCCTCCTCTCCGGCGATGTAGGCGAGCGCCTCTCCGGTGACCTCCTACTCCCCCTCTCCGGCAAAAGAACGTACAAGATACAAAAAAGAGAACAAAATTTGAAAAAATATCGTGCAAAAAAATGAGCAAAAAATGGGCAAAAAAATCGCGATCCAGATCCAAATTCAAAATTCAAAAATAGCAATGGCGCACGGTGGGGGTTAGACGGTGCGCCACTACTATTTTCCCGCCTTCAAAATTCAAAAATACTAATGGCGCACCGTGGCCTATACTAATGGCGCACCAGTGGCCTATACTAATGGCGCACCGTGGCCTATACTAATGGCGCACCAGTGGTGCGCCATTAGTATATTAGTATACCAGATACTAATGGCGCACCAGTGGCCTATACTAATGGCGCACCGTGGCCTATACTAATGGCGCACCAGTGCGCCATTAGTATACCAGATACTAATGGCGCACCAGTGGTGCGTCATTAGTATTTAATACTAGTGGCGTGGTACTAGTGGCGCACCAGTAGTGCGCCATTAGTAGGCAAAACTGGTGCGCCACTAGTAGGCCTTTTCCTAGTAGTGCCACCTCAACACAGGCTCAACTAGCCAGGGGTTGTACAGTGCTTAGCCCGGGAATATTGGGGCAGGGGTTAAGGAAGGGCCTGGAAGGTGTGCCCAAGAAAAAGGAGAGGAAGAGATCCGGGAAGATAGCTGCCTCCAAACAAGCCAGAGCACATAGCAGCCAGATGATGGATTCTGAAGAGCGTGTACCCGTGAAAGGTGCGGCCATGTTCCATCTCACGGGCGAGCCGATGCTACCGCCGAAACCGCTGGAGGCACTATCAGGGGATCTCAGGATACTGCACGACCATGTGTTGTCGACTGAGAAAAGCCTACTAGCCTCGAAGGATCCAAGATATCCGACATACACGGCTCGTGTGCCTGAGGGGAAGTGCTACGTCGACACACGGCCCGCAAAGGTGTTCTTCCTGCGGTTTGACCATATCTTTGAGATGTTTCTGACGAGGCGGCTCGATTTTACAATCGTCCGCCTTTTTGTGCTACATATGAGCTCCGTCATGAAGAGAGAAGAAGTCTCGCAAATCTGTGTGGCGGATCCGTACTACATGCACGAGTCTTTCTTGAGTCACGGCGACTTTGAGCGTGAAACTGCTAGGAACTACCTCCAAAACTTCATGGTACAGAATAAGGACCAGGAAATTGTCCTCCTGCCTTATCATCCAAAGTAAGTCAGTTCCGGACAACCCTTTCGTACATTTCAATCATTCCTTCTCGCTCATATGGAGAATAATTTGAGGTGTCTTTTCCCCGCAGCAACGGGCGCGCCGTCCTTATCATTCTTTACCCGCGAGTCTCCCACGCCGTGTATTTCGACCCTTCCAGAGACTACAAGAAAAAGGACTACACCCACATAATGAATATTCTAGATGATGCTCTCCAAGGCTTCAGCATTAGAGGTGGCCACATGCAGATCAGGAAACAAAGGAACAAGAAGATGGGTTTCGCGCATAAAACTAACTTCTGCTGCATCCATATCCCAAAACCAAGCAAGAAGGATGGATTCTACATCGTCCATCTCATGATTGAGTTCAGCAGGGATCACCAAAAGCTTCGCATGACAAGCAGAAATGATGATCATATCCACAAGTGGCTAGTATCTCATGGAGAAGCGGATTATAAACTTAGAGATGACTTCTTTCGCATCCAAAGGGACATTGCGACGATCATCATGAAAGAAGTCATCGATGAGAAGGCGGTCCTATATCGCGAGCTGACGTCCGAACTCACATAGGCATGCAACGTCTAGACCTCACGCCGTTCAAGAAGCTAGGGTCCATCCTCGATGATATGGAAGGATGGAACTTCTAGTGATTTACGATGCCGATGATGATGATATGTGTCGGTTGAACTTGTAGACTTCCTGTAGCGATGAAACTTTGTGATGTCCACAGTCCCTGCCGAACTTGCGTAACGCTACTTTGTTAGTTTGCGTACGATGACCTGCGTACCTCTAGTTAATTAGTTTGCGTACTGTATGTTGCATCTAGTTGCTAACCCTTTCTTTTTCGTGTTGCTCTGGTATATTTTGTTGCATATGATTGTACCCTCTTGATGAAGATGCATCTCTAACAGGTACCTAGTTTCTTGATGGCCAAGTGCTATGTCGTGTACGAAGGGAAGGTTCCGGGAGTGTATGACGAGTGGCATGAGTGCAGGCACAAGTGCAGGGAGTCTTGGGCGTCAACCATAAAGGCTTCAAAAGCAGACAAGAAGCACAAGCTAGTTACTTGAGGTTCAGGCGAGCGCGAGAGAGGACTCATGACCGCCGCCTCATGTACTGCATAGTTCCACTATCACTCATAGTGATAGCACTTCTCGCGTATATCATTGTTTAGATGGATGACGTTGTAGTTGCAAGTATTCGAGACTTGCATGTATCGCTATTTTTGAGATGATGACGAGATACCACTTTGTGTTGGATGATGATTATGATGAGACTATTTGTATGTATATGCTATGATTACATTTGTGGTCTCGCAGCCATTTGTATGTGTATGATGATGACATTTGTATGTGCTAAAGATTCTTGTATAAAGCCTGTTCAAATACAAAACAAATATGCAGAAAAAAATATCAAAAACTACTAAAATTAGCAGTAGCGAGTGGAGAAAAGTTAGCAGCAGCGTGACTATAGCAGTAGCGCGTACGGCCAAAGCGCGCTAGAGCTATTAGCAGTAGCGAGCTTCCACGCAGCATGCTGCTGCTACACTTGTATAGCAGTAGCGCGGGCGTGCACGCGCTGCTGCTATGGGTTAGCTGTAGCACCTTATTAGTAGCGCCGGTCCCCGCGCTACTGATATACCTAAAACCCGCGCTGCTGCTAGACTTTTCCCTAGTAGTGGGTGGTCTTTTTTCTTATTTCCTTTATGCTTTTCTTGGGCGTGTTTGTGCTGATGCCTGAGCAGACAACTTTATTTCATGTGTTGCTCGTAAACTTGGTGGTTGTTTTATTTATAAAGCAGGACGAAAGCATATTTAGAGATTCAGGTTTAAGCCTTAGTCGTTAGAATTTCGGTCGGCTGGCGTTGTGGCTTCAACGACAATGACAACGCGGTCAATAAGTGTGCTCTAGATCTTCCCTTGACGTGGTAGCTTCCTCCCTCATCGGCTACAAATTTAGGAGCTCATACGTTCCTCTATCATTAACGACCATATTAGTTTTACATAGTCAAAGCAATCAATGTAAAGCCACAAACATGTTTAAGTATCATCCCAAAACCAAACTTCATCTCCGTTTTCAGCCTTGGATTGGGCGGCGGCGGCAGTGCAATGCGCGTCGTACCCTCCATGGGGTTGCCGATTTTTTGTTTAAAAAGACCTCTTACTGAGATGAATTAATAAAAAAATACCTGCGAATCAAATTAACAAAAAAGACCCAGTGTAACACCTGCCGCCACACCACCGGCGAGTAACACGAATCGGCAGGCGCGGGCGTCCCATGATGGAACGTTGTTGGCCTTGTGGGCCATGCCGCCGACGATTGAGGCGGCCTCTGCCGTTGCTGTTTTGCAACGCGGAGATTGTTTTGCTGTGTTGATTCCCATCGTGTTGTTATTCTATGGACTGATTGCAATGCCTTTCGTCTTTTTAGATGGCACTAATTGCTACGAAGACTACGATGATTGAAGCACTATCTGATTCCCGTCTAAAATTTCATCTGTGTACACACTGATTGTAGTGTTTTGGATCACATATATTTCCCGTTTAAAATTCAGATGTACTTGTATTATTAGTTTGTACCGGCGTAGGCGGTGGCGGAGCTGCTCATTTCCCCTCCTCGTGGATCCACTGCCGGTGCGGGACGTTTGGTCGCCGGAGGCGCTGGGCTACTCCGATGACAAATATAAGAGCAACTTCAACGCGGCGACCTATTTCGTTCGCGCGCGTCCGTTTGGGTCGGCGCAGACAGAAAAGTTGGTTCAACGCGCCGACCCAAACGGACGCGCGTCCGCTTTTTGTCCGCCTGCCGACCCATTCCCGGCCCATTTTGAGGCTCATTTGCGTCGGCCCAGACACGAGGCGGACACGCGCGACGCGCGCCAACTACTCCACCTGGCAAGCCTCCCCCCTCCCGCAAGACCGCTGCCGCGCCCAAGCCGAAGAAGAAGCTAACGCCCGCGGAGCGCGCAAGGGAATTAACAAAGAGGAAGGGCCGGAGGCACGCGGCGGGCGCAAGGGACGAAGCATCGCGGCGGCCGCCGCGCAGTAGGAGGCCCCTAACGCGCCGCGTCACGCTGATGTTTCTAGGGTTAAACCCTGGCCAGCACGTCAGCGACGCAGCCGATACCCGGCTTCCATGTCTATCCGCAAGGCTCCCGACTCTCCGGGGAATGCTCGCTCGAGGTGAGCGTGATGGCGCCTTCCACGCCCGCGCCAGCAACCATCGACCTCAATGCCACACCGGTGGCCGGTGGCTCGTCATCCGGAGGGGAGGAAACGCGCGCGGCCCATGCCAGCCGACGTGAACTTCGGGCGACGACATGCCTGCTGGCATGGTGTAGGCATGAACTTCGGGCGACGACATGCCCGCTGGCATGATCTATGGCCGCGGACCTTATTCGAAATTTGCACGCGGACATGAAAATGGGTCGCAGCCATTGGGCGAACTGCCGACCCAAATCTTAAAGAGGGCGGACACCGAGCGGGCGGCCGACACAAACGGACAAAAAGCGGATAAAAGCGCCGTCCGTTTAGCTCGGCGCGTTGGAGTTGCTCTAATGGCGTGAAAATAACCGTGAACAGACATAATTTTAGGCGAAAAATATACGTGATCTAAAACACTACAATCAGTATGTAGATGGGAATCAAATAGTGCTTCAGTCATCGTAGTCTTGTAGGAATTAGTGCCATCTAAAAAGTCAAAAAGCACAATTAGTGCATAGAACAGCAGCGGCAGAGGCCGCCTCATACGTTGGCGGCATGGCCCACAAGGCCAGCACCGTTCCATCGCAGGATGGCCGCGAATGCCAATTCCTGTTACTCGCTGGTGGCCGCCTGCCAGTTTGGCGGCAGGTGCTGCCGCCACCAGACGTGGCGGCAGGTGCCACGTGTTGGCTGCCGCGCCTGCCGCCACGGCTGGGGTTTTTTTGCCAATTTAATCTACATGTAGTCTTTTCTGTTAATTCGTCTCGGCAAGTGGTCTTTTTGAACAAAAAATCGGGGTTGCCATCTTGGGAGGTTTGGGTTTTAGGGAGAGTGTGGCTGTGGGCGGTGGGCTCCGGACAAGGGCTCAAGCAACGACGGTGGTGTGGAGGTTAGCAGGTGGAGCTGTGTGGCATCTACCGCGTCGACGACGACAGGTCTTGGCAGCATGGTGAAGCTCATTCTTGGCAACGGATGTGACTGGATGGACGAGCTCAGGGCGGCGGAGTGTTTGACGTCGTGGTGGTGTCGATGGCCGGTCGGCCTCACAAGTACAATGCATATCTCTTTTCTAGAGATGGGTTAGCGGATCGATGACGGTGGCGGCTTCTGAAGCGTGTGCATGTGGTGTACACTTTGGATCTGCTGCACCGGGTCTATGCCCCTAGTATGTCATGCGGGCGGATAGGCGGTAAGCCCGGTTCTAAATGGTGGGGGTGATGTCATTTCCCATCATCGAGTGTGTAGGTTTGAGTAGTGGTTTCAGATTGTTTGGTGTATGTTCTTGTCAAACCTTTATTAAATAATTTAATAAATATGAGTGTGTGCATCTATTAATGCAGAGGCCGGGGGTTTTAACCTCTTTTCCGGAAAAAATCTCATGCTTGTCGTGTGCTTCTTGCTTGCAGAGATGCAATCGTGCTTGCGGTGGAGCGTGGTTTTCACTTTTCAGTTTATTACTGTTGAGACTGATTGTCAAATGATGCAGCAACTATGGGATACCAAAGATGACAAATCTGGAGGAGTTCATAGCATGAAGGAGATGAGATCGATGATCCACTCTTTCCACGGGTTTAAGCTAGTATTTGCTGGGAGCAGGTGCTAGTTTTTTAGCCCATTTTTGTGCGTGTTTTGCTGTTAAATTTGATGAACTTTCAGTTACGTATGATGTAATCCCTGGCCATCTAATGGATTCTTGCAATCAGATAAGGTGCCGCCTAACGAGTAAAGAGCTTTAGGGCAGTGCTTTCAACAATAAAATAAAATTTACTACCGTACCACATTTTTGCAGCCCAAGAAGGTCCTTCGTAGCGATAGCTGTTGATGCACCTTGCATCCTGGCATAATCCCAACCATCCAATGTGTAGCCGCCAATTGGTAGCTAGAATATGTTCCAACTTTTAAGACCAAAGAGAAAGAATGGATCTCCCCACTCATGACTCCGATATGTTTGGAGAAAGAATTTGACCATATGCCATGATGAGGTTGTGATGCCTTTTATCCATGGTCCTGTGACTCTGCTCATGTTCCTCGGTTGGCCACGGGGGCAATGAAATTGCGAGATTTCGCCGCCACATGTTCCATCTCCATGGGAGGAGCTACTAGCTCACGTGGAGGCGCTCCGGCCCGTCTGATGCTCGCCGTGGACCAAAGAATTAAACTGGGCATCTTTCCCCACTACAGTAGATCAATCTTCGTGGAATATAATCTGCATAAAGCGCGGTTTCAGGATTCCCCCGTCAAATTGTGATTTCTGGACCTCCTTTCTGAAGTGCATCTTGTCAGCTATACTTAGGGTGAATTTCTGCTGGGCAGAGCATGTGCGGGTTCTAACGACATAAAGTTCGCTGCTTCACGTACGTGTTGAATTCTCTTCGTGGGGAGTTTCTGCTGTGACCTAGCAACCTCGCAGCATGCACGGAGATTACTACCACGAACGTACACGCAGCCACCGCCGCGTGCAGTCTACATCAAACTGGATCCCAAATCTGCCAATGGAACCTCTCAGATTCCAGGCACCAACTTGCGGGATTGGAATCCAGGCGGTCTCTACTCTACATCAGCTAAGCCAGGATTCAGAATATTTACTCCTTTTCCTGAGCCAAAAAGGGCATCCCAATCCTGATGTGCCGTAAATTATTCTCTCGGCTCGATCATTCCTATACGCACCCGCCACCCTAGCTAGCCTATCTCTCTATCTAGGTATATATCTCGCTCGATCCATAGCGCGGGCACGGACAAGAAAGGCGAATTTCTGCATGTGGCCCTGATCGCTACTGCACCTCCAAGAGGCATGAGCATCTGCTTATCACGTCGATCGGATAGAGCAGCTCCAGAGTGTGCAGACGTAGTCACCAACTCGTCGCCATGTTGCCCATCGGCCCGGAAGGCGCCACGTTGGTACAGTGGCCGGAAACGCTAGGTCTTCGACTTTTGAATCTTATCGCAAAAATGATCGCGAAATGCAAGGCAGGACCCCGTAGACTCTTTGCTGCAAGTTCAAGAAAACAAGAACTAACGAGCCATGCATGCATTTGACGTTGACGTGGATCGTTGATTCTTTGTTCCCAGGCGATCGTTGATTCTTTGTTCCCAGGCGCACCGCAGCACCAGAATCTACATTCCAAAGGAAGCACCTTCATCCAAAAAAGTTCAGAATCTAATTAGCCTCACTGATCTTTCAATCCCCGAGCCGATGGCAATCCCGATACCATTCGAGCGACAAGGACGGCGGGGCGGCGCCCCAAGCGCCTATAAATAGCGGGCACCGAAGAAGCACGGCGATCATCAAACCATAACCACCGGAGCTTCTGAAGTGCAAAAACCATCAATCAGCGCAAACGTAGCTCGGTTTCCGATCCAGTTGGAGATGTCTTCTGGGTCGAGGAGCTCATCCCGCGGCGCGGAGTGGAGCAAAAAAGAGAACAAGCTGTTCGAGGATGCACTCGCCTACTACGGCGAGGGCACGCCCGACCGCTGGCTCAAGGTGTCCCGCGCCATGGGCGGGACCAAGACGGCCGACGAGGTGCGCCGCCACTACGAGATCCTTGATAGCGACATCAAGCTGATCGACTCCGGCAGGGTTCCTTTCCCCAAGTACAACACCCAGGGCCGGGGGGCTTGGAACTGATTCATCAATCAAGGTACCGAAAACCCAACCGGATCCTTGTCTCTTGTCTACAGTTTTTATAAGTGTGAAATATCAGCAGGTCCTTGAGATCTCAACTCAGTCACTTCTCATAATAACGTTAGACCATGGCCTAGCCTAGCATCTACACAAAACTATCCAAACAAATGGGGGCATGCATGTTTCTCCCATTAAAATGCAAATGTCAATAATGTAGCCCAGTTCTAAATTTGAGAAGTTAAGATATGTTAACTTACAAGGTACATCTCTTGTTGTTGTTGTTTTTTTCAGGAGCAAAGCTTCTGAATTTTGAAGATCCTGCAAAGAGCTTTCCATCAAAAAAAGAGAGAGAAGATCCTGCAAACAGGATAACCTGTTGATAATCTAGTCCTTAGCTGGGACCATGTTATTGAAGCAAGCATAATTATGTACCGTATAACTAAGATTGTGGGCACTTGGTTAGGAATAAAAGAAGAAAACATATGTGTGTGTACATAATATTAATTAGGTTTGTAAGCAAATCAAGTGTGCTTGGTCTTGCTGATGCTAGCTTGTATTTTTCATTGCGTACAGTATTACTCATCTCCAATAAGTTTTGGAGTAAACATCTGTGATGTAAATCCCCTTTACCTGTGTGTAGTGTTTATGAACTTGTGCTTGGTAGAATATTCCTGTTTTATCCATCTTCATGACTCGGATGTTTACATTACACTTTACAAGTAATAATTATTGATCCTTTCTGACAAAGATGGAGTAGATGTGAGTATGGCTATGTGGCATCTGGTAACTTGTGTACTCCCTCCGTTTTATTTATTCCGCATAGTTTTGATTGAAGTCAAACTTTGAAAAGTTTGACCAAGTTTATAGAAAACTATATGAACATTTACAATAACAACCTTAAAAAAACATTTACAATAACAAAAATGTATGAAGTGAAAACATGAAGTTGATTCTTTGTCTTTTCGAACAGCTTTCGCATCTCAATAAATTTCCATAAGAGCGAGCTATTTTCCTTTGGAAAGGCCAAGGAAAGAGAGAATTAATATAGGCAACTCTTCGGTTGTGAGGTGGAATCTCTTTTGTTTATGTACCTCGGAATACTCATTCACCCCCTAAGCTCACAAAATAAGAATGGAAAATTATCAAGGATCGTTTTCAAAAGAAGCTCAACAGTTGGAAGGGGAACTCATGTCATATGGGGTACGATTGACTCTTATCAACACTGTTCTCACAAGTCTACCCATGTTTATGTTGTCCATTTTTTTAATGCCCAAAGTGTTGTTTAGAAGGCTTGATTTTTTTTTAGCTAGGCTCTTCTATCGGTGCGATTAGGGGTGGGCACATTAACCAAGTACCGATGTACCGAACCAAAATAACCGGGACCGAAGCCGAATTGACCGAAACTAATTTTTTGGGTTCGTATTTCGGTTTTCAAATTTGCAGAACCAAAATTTATTCAGTAATTTCGGTTTCACGATCTGACCCTTTTGGTAACGCCACAAGCCGTGGTGTTTCTTCTCTATCTGGAAAAGCCGAACTAGCTAGCATTGCTTCACTTCATAAATAAATGAAAAATGTGAAAAGCTAGTTGAAACGCCAACCACCCTTGGCGTTGCATGCTTGGGCAGCAACACCCACCCCCTTGGCGTTTCCAGCAACGTTACAAACTTTGGCGTTTCAGCCCTGCCACGTAGCGTCTCGATCAGGCCAGCAACGCTAACTAGTTCGGCGTTTTCATATAGTGCAACAACGCCACGACCTTTGGCGTTTCTGAAAGGGCAGCGGTCTGCGCCGGCGCACCGGCCCAATCATTGGGCCGGTCAAGCCCCAGCCTCTCCCATCTTCAACCTCTCCCATCTTCAACCTCCCGCACGGAAAAGGGAGAGGCCCGCCTTCGCACGCGCCAACTGCCTCGCCTCGCCTCCTCACCGCCGATCGCCGCCCTCACCTATGCCGCCTTCATGCGTTTCTCACCTCTGTGGATGCAGCAGCGTGCGCCCATGGTTGCACTCGTGGTTGCAGGCTTGCAGCTCCGGGGGAGATGGCCACAGCTCCGGGGGAGATGGCCGCATCTCCGGTGGCGCTGGCCGCCGGCCGCAGCACTGTCGTTGTGCTCGTGATGTACCTCGCCGTGTGCCCACCTGAGGCTCTTGCTGGTTCCAACAAAAAAGGACACCGGTTGTAGCAAAAAAGTTTATCGCTTCCAGCAAAAAAGCTTACCGCTGCAGCCCGCCGTCGTCATTGTAGAAAAAATGTTAACCGGATGTAGCTTCTGTGGTTGCCGATTGCAGCAAAAAAATGACGTGGTTGTAGCAAACACAAAAAAAAGAAAAAAGTTTCCATCGTTTTCAGAAAAGCTTCGACTGTGGTTTGGAGAAGCTTCAACCGTGTATAAAAAAGCTTCATTCGTTAAGAAAAAAAGCTTCAACCAGACCTGCGACCAGAGAAAAAGTTGCGAACATTGACAGAGAAAGCTTCAACCGTATATAGGAAAAGCTTCAACCGGCAACCGGCGATGGAAAAGCCATGGTTGCAGCCTGCGGTCACCTCGGTCATCGCCGTCACACACCCCGGCCTCCGCGGGGTTGCATCAGTGTCACCGTGGTAGCACCCCGTCACCCCGGTTGCAGCATCTCCCGTGGTCACCCCCCTCGATCGCCGGCAAGATGGGATGGTCACTGCGCAGAGCCATGGCGAGCTTTGAGCGGGGAGGGAAGGCGTGGTGCTGCGACCGGGGGCGGGGGCGGGGGAGGGGGAGGGGATGGGGAGGAGGGGGCAGAAGAAGAGGGCGGCGCGCGCCCCCGGCGAGCTGCACGAGATGTGGGGGAGCTGCGTGAGATGTGCGGGAGATGCGGGGAGACGCGGTGAAGGAGACGCGAGGAAGAGGGAGCGACCGGCCCAATCTTCCGCCGGTGCCCCGGCCCCAAACGTTTCCCTTTCTGAAAAGGGTCAATCGTGAAATTGTTTTGTTTGGACTTCATTTTGTGCTAAAGTTTCCTCATAAGGTCAGAACAGTGAAAATGGTCTAGTCTTTCTCCCATCTCAGTTTAACAACGTACATGTTTGGTATGGCCCAAATATTCTGTAGCAATCGGCCCATATATACAAAATACGTTAATTGCACTACAGCTGTTTATGGTTTAGTACCACCTCGGGCAGCCACGGAGAAAGGTACCGTAGGCAAGACTATATAAGGAAGTACCAGCTACTAGCCATTCGTCTCGTCCGCTGCTTGTACTGACACGTA
The DNA here is from genome assembly GCF_018294505.1 of Triticum aestivum. Taxonomy (NCBI): domain Eukaryota; kingdom Viridiplantae; phylum Streptophyta; class Magnoliopsida; order Poales; family Poaceae; genus Triticum; species Triticum aestivum. Next base: position 388,856,514 of record NC_057808.1, on the reverse strand, counting down.
CAGGCTGACTAAAAAGGAAAACAGATTCTCGGGCCTGAACTTCCGGTTCTGTTCGGTCAGAACCGATCAAAGAACCGAGTTTTCGGTTCAGAATAATATCGGTTACCTACTTATGTAGGAACCGATCGGCCTGCATTTTTAGGAAACCTAGAAAAAGTTTAACCCGGAAAATTGAACTGAAAGCTTCGGTTAGACCGAACGCCCAGGCCTAGGTGCGATGATCACAAATAGCAGTACATACTCCCTCTGTTCAATTTTATAAGACGTTTTAGAAATTCAGACAATAGCCAAAATAGTTCAATGTATGTTGTCATAAACGTCTTATTAAAGGGGGGGGGGGGGGGGGTGTACTAGATAAGTGGGTTATCTTCTGTTGGCCAAAGGATCAAGGTGGTTTGTGTATTAAAAACTTAAGGATAAAAAACAAGCGCTGCTTAGTAAATGGCTATACGAGGAGGGTGTATGAGCTTATTCATAATAAGTATCTATATTCCAAAACTCTATCTCAGGTGGAAGCAAAATCAACGGACTCCCCTTTCTGGAAGGGCTTGATGAACGCCATGTCTTCTTTATTTAAGATAGATTCGCTTGAGGTTCGCAATGGCCATTCTATGAGTTTTTGCAAAGACACTTAGTTGGGGACTTTGCTTGCTCTACAATACCCATTGTTAAATAACGTGGCACGTAGAACAAATGAGACTATGCAGTCGATTATGGGATCTACACCTATGAACAACAAATTTAGGCAGCCTTTGATAGGGGAAAATGGGTAGCGTAGTTACATGTTGACGTTGGTCAACTTATCACAAACGCCAGATGTATTCAAATGACGATTGAATACTAATGGTGTGTTTACAGCCAGCTCTATGCATGGGGACCTCATCAATATATACTGGACTGCCGTTCCATAGAAAACATATTGGGCAGCACTAGGCATCAGCCTACTGATGCTTCTTTCCTATCAGACCAGTCCATAGCCCTCCGATTGATTGCATCCTAGTCGTTAGATCAACCAATAAACCCCGCGCATGATTTCTGGAGTGAAGCATTAATTGCCTGGTGCATCCTACTGCTATGCATGCATGGACCCTGTGGTGGTTCCTTTTTTTGCGGGGACGATGGGCCTGATTTCCGCTAATTACTACTGCTTCCGAGAATTGTTTCCTAGATTTGTTATGGGAGATACCATCTTTTTGCCATGCAAACGTGCCTTTGTCATGGAAACATTCCTTTGAGCCAAAGGAAGCATACAATTCAATAAATCCAATACAATAGCTATGTTTTTCCGAGACGCATTTTTATGCAACAACAACATAGCTTTTGTGTCATGGAAGCATTTCCGTTAACTTGTGGTAAACTATAGTTTCTGGTGTGGCAGAAAATATTGTTCAACAGAAGGATTTGATCTATCTAATGTTTTTAGAAGATTTGGAAATAGTTTTTTGGTGTTTAGTAAACATTTTTCTTTTATAACGAAAACATTTTCTTAGCAAAGAAATCATGGGGAAGCACAACTCTTTTTTGCAGCTAAATAAAAGACTATTACAACACCACTTTTATAGGATGGTCATGGACAAGATCCACGCGTGCCACCAGCTCTCCGTCATTCTAGTACAACCGACAACTTAGAGCAGTCATTGGCTTGTCTCAATTATAGGGAACTTAACGTCATTGGCATCTTGTTGGGAATAAAGAAGCCCATCTGGAATCGGGTGCAGGTATCTATACAAGAGAAGCATTATGTGAGAAAGAAGGAAGCACATAGTTGTTGATACACTAGAAGATGTGAAATGTATGTACAATAAAGTTTCACCAATAGAAGCAACACCGGTGGTGGTTGAAGCACATATCATTAGTGGTTGAAGCATACACTAGTGCTGCTAATGGTACTATAAAAAAATTGTAAAACAAAATAAGCACACTTATAATGCCTGAAGCAAAAGTTCTATACCATAGAAACATAAGCAAGAAATAATATTAGGAAGCTTGGCTACTAGGAAGCAACAACTTCATTATATCGTAACATATACAAAACACGTCGGAAAAATGCAATTTTCATGGATTGCTAGCATGATTAGATGCAGAAAGTTGTGCTTCGCAAAAAGTTTAAGAACATACAATTCATTAGCTACTATTTCCACACACACAAAAAACATTCAGTAGGTCATACCAGACATGTTTTCATTTCTTCTGCTACTTGCTTCCTGGTCAGCTATTTGGAGTTTCATTCCGCCAATATGTTGCATGCAAAAGATCTGATTGGCAAATGGCAATAGCACAGTGGGTGAAACTCCCATGATACATCCACCCATGCCCTTGGGCAAGCACGACAGCAAGGACATTCTACGCCCGCCTGCAGTACATCCGACAGCTTAGAGCAGTGCCTGGTTGATCTCAGCCTGTAAGCATTGAACACAGTACAACACCATTGTGTTTATATTGAAAACAAAGAAGCACAAATGGAATCCAGCGCGGCAAAATTTCGGTACAATAGCATTCAGTGAGAAAGGTGGAAGCACACGCTGAAGTGATTGATGATAAAAAACACACCAAAAGAAGCAAAATGTTTGCACAATAAATTTACTAGCAGTAGCAACACTCTGAATGCTTGAACCACACATTGGTAGTGGTTAGTGCATACACATATACACTAGTATCTGATAATGGTTAAGTAAAATATTTGCATGATACGAAGTAGCACGCACTTATAATGGTCGAAGCAAAAATTCCTTACGATATATATATGCATAACATTTATTATGGAAAAATTAGAGGAAGCATGGTTGATAGAAACAATAACCTCATTTTATCAGACATATATAAGTCACACTTGAATCCTTATAATTTGATTGCTAATATGGTCAGATACATAATATAAGGTTGTGCATGACAAATAAATTAAGATATAAACTCTTGGCAAGTATGAACATATGATGTTGCCGAAACACATCTACGATGCTTAGGAGTTAGGAAGCATGGATATTTGGAAGCGTCGATTTCATGCAATCTCAGCATCGATAGCACAAAGAGGAGAAGAAAATAGAAGCATGGCTAGAATGCCGCAAATTCTACGCAGTGAAGCAGGATTATGATGCTTCTTAAGCATGGATACTTGGAAGCATCATATTCATACAGAACATAGCTTGAAAATTGTAAATAGTGTAAGCACAAAATTTTAAATTTGAGAATCACTAATACTTTGTAACCAATATGTGACTGCACATCATAGGGAATAAAGCAAGATATTGACATACACAAACCTCAGAGCACGTTTGTGTTAGGAACCAACAAGCAAATCAGGAATACCTAGGAATCAATAGGAGTTGATCAAAATCCTAATTCAGACAAGGATGGGATGGGGGAATCCTTATGTACTACTCCACCTCCACTCGTGCTGGACTTGCTCATAAATTAAGATGCGCTCCGGCGTGGTGGACGGCAGGACACAATTGCAGGTGGAGCAGGGGTCGATCCTGGTGAAGATAAACACGGCGGCGAGGGATGTTGCGATCTATCGGTGAGCACGTGGCGGGCCGGTCGCCGGGCGGCCGGCCGACGGGACGACACATCGGCGACGTGGATCGGATGCCGTAGAGGGTCGCGTTAGGAACTCATGCTGGGGGGTCAATAGCCCCTGTGCGACATCTTTGAGGTGCAATGGAAGGAGTGCGACATAGTTGATGAAAATAGATCTGGTGCAACGTTTCATAAGCCCAAATAGCCAAGGCCCACTCGGGCGATTAAAATGGTCGTCAACGGAACTGAGGTTATGTTTAAGACATGTGGGTCCCACTTGACAGTGCATCTGTTTACGACCCCAATTGGCAGTGCATCAGGTGAGACGTGTCCCCGTGCTTTTCTGAATCAGGTGAGACATGACCCGTTGCTCCCTCCTCTTCGTTCTCAGCGGTGAGCCGGCGACGGCACCAGAGCTTTTTTTCTTGGTGACAGCAGCGGCGGAGCTTTCATTCTCGCCGACGGTGGCGACTGTGGTGAGTGAATCCGGAACCCTTCTCCTGCTCCTCTCCTTGTCGAGTTAGATCTCACCGCATCGCCTCTGTTTCCCTCCGTTTTTCATCGATTTGATCCAGATTTGGGTGCGGGGGAGGGAGGCTGACTGCGACGGAGCTGCCAGAGACAACAACGTCGACTAGGTATGTGTATCACTTTCCAAGCTATGCGATTTGTGCCTCATCTGCTTCCGCTAGCTCACACTGCCCGCCATTGACAAACAGGGGCGATGGTGCTCGGACATTCGAATTCACTATCGAATTCTTTCCTTCTAAGGCAAAGCTAGGTGATGGTAGCGTGCGAGACATAGAGAGAGATACAGTTGTGAAATGGGAGGTTGAATTTGCAGAGATTGATCCACAGGAAATACAGAGCATGAAAGAGAGGGCCGTGAGAAATGTTGTGGAGAAAATTGGGGAGAGCATTTTTTGGTGTCCAGAGCAAGAGATAGCATTGTTACGGTTTGATAATTGGAAGGGTGAGTATGTGAGAATTGAGAATGGTGAAGAGATGATGGATGAAATCGATCGGCAAGACGGCTGGGCAAGCAAACAGACTACCTTTCATGTAGAGCTCGTTGATCTGAAATCAATTTCTAAGGTTGGATATGTGCCCTCAAAGTTGGCTTCGCAGATGGTAGATGATGATTGGGCTTCACAGAGACAGATAATGCCCATGTTTATGGGTGAAGTGACAGTAATAGAGGGGGCTGAGCAAGATGCAGAAGAGGGCTGTGATGGTGCTGCAAGGGTTATTTGTGTTGATTGGAATTCAGTACAATTAGAAGACACTACTGATTTGGTCATTGCACTGATGGCTGACACTGAGATGGCCAAAAAAATTGGCATTCCAGTAGATGATCAAGATGAGGAAGAGAGGGATGAATCGAGTTTGCCTAATGATGCTAACATAGATGCTTGTGAAGATGTGGATGGGCAGCTGATGAAAGATGTTGCAGATGATGTAGATGATGCACATGATGATGAGCTTGTAAGTGTGTATGACAAAGAAAATCCTGTTATTGAAGTAGGCAAGTTGTTCCCAAGCATGGAGGAGTTTAGGATGTGTTTCAAGACTTATGCAGTCAAACATGAGTTTGATGCCAAGACTATGTGGACTGATCGAAAGAAACTTTATGCAAGGTGCAGAGGTTTTGATGGAAGCGTCAGGCCTTGCAAGTGGTACATATCTGCTAGAATTCAACCTAATGGAAGTACCATTAGGGTTAATAAAATCCCAAATCCACATACTTGTATTACAAGTTCACAGAGAGTATCAACCATGACATCACAACTTTGGATTGCAGAAAAGATCACTCCAATTTTAGCCAAGAAACCAAACACTACAACAAAGAAACTTAAAGTGGACTTGGAAAAGCAGTACCCCATTAAGGTGAAGTATACCACAGTGTGGAAAGCAAAACAGAGGGCAATGAAAGAATTATATGGTGATTGGGCAAATACTTTTAGGATGCTTTATAACTTCAAAGCAGAGGTGGAAAAGAGGTCACCTGGCAGTGTTGTGGAGATAGATACTGAGGTAACAGAGGATGGTAGAGTTCTTTTCTCCAAGTTCTTTATGGCTTTAAAGCCTTGCATAGATGGCTTCAAAGCAGGGTGCCGTCCATATTTGAGCATAGACTCATCTTTTTTGACAGGCAAATGGAATGGTCAATTGGCAGCATGCAATGCTTTAGATGGACACAACTGGATGTTCCCTGTTGCTATTGGTTTGTTTCAGTCAGAGACAGAGGTTTCATGGACATGGTTCATGATGTAGTTGAAAAGATGCATAGGGCCAGTGTCTCCTTTGGCAGTACACACAGATGCATGTAAAGGGCTAGAAAATGCAGTGAAGAATGTTTTTCCTCATTGTGAGCAGAGGGAGTGCTTCGGCCATATGTGGATGAATTTGATCAAAAAATCAGAGGGGAAGAATTTGGGAGAATGTGGCCAGCAGCACGATCTTACACCAAACAACCACATTCATATCATCTTGATAAGATAAAAGCAGCATGCAGTGAGTTTGGTCCATGGTTGAACACCTATCATTCTCTATTGTGGTACAGGTCAGGGTTTAACACTGCCATCAAATGTGATCATATCAACAATAACTTGCCAGAAAGTTTTAACAACAAGATAAAGCAGTTAAAGAACTTGCATGTGCATGAGATGGTTGACCAAATCAGGATCATGATCATGCACATGTGGGAATTGAGAAGAAGGATTGGTGATTGTCTGCAAGGGGATAACCTTCCTGCAGTGGTACAACAGGTGGTGAACAGGAGCAGAAATCTTACACATTTGTCTGTGGAAAAATCTTCATTGTGGGGTGCTGAAGTTAGAGATACCAAGACTGGAAGGAGGCATGTTGTTAACACTGAGTTGCATGACTGCACTTGCCTCGAGTGGCAACACACACAGAAACCATGTGACCATTCCATTCTTTTCTTGGCCTCCCAACCCAAGATAAACATACACCCATATTTTCATGAATATTACTCAGTGGCAAGATTCAAGGCTGCATATGCAACTCCAATTCCAGCACTTACAGATCAGTCTCAGTGGCCTGAAGTGAAAATTGAATTTTCCATGTGTCCTCCCCTAACAAAAAGAAAGGCTGGCAGGCCTAAAGAGAGTAGATTCAAGGCATGGTTTGAGAAAGGTGGGAGTAGTAAAAAGGGGAAGGGGACGAAGGATGCAAAGCCAAAAATGTCCCAAAAAGGTAACAAAAATAGATGCAAGCTGTGCCAGAACTTGGGCACCGAAAAGGATCTCCAAAATGTCGTTACACTCCTGAAAGGCCAAAGTATGTTTACGTTTGTGTTTTTTTATTTGGGTGTTGTTTTTAATTACTAGCAAAATTACAAGCTTTGTTTCCCAGGAGGAAGCGTGGTGGTCAACCCCTTGTTGTTGAAGATTGCTGGGCAATCAAAAAGGCAAGAATTAATGGATGTAGAAACAAGAGAAATTTTGGTGATGAACCAGAGTTGGATGATGCTGCGGTGCAAAATGAGCAAGAGTTGGATGATGTTGTGATGCAAAATGATCAAGATTTGGATGATGTTGTGCAAAATGAGGCAGTCTTTGATCTTGTGATGCATCATGAGCAACATTTGGATGATGATGTGGTGCAGAATGTGGTGCAAACTGAAGCTGTTGCGGCAGATGTTCTGCAAACTGAAGCTGTTGCGGCAGATGTTCCGCAAACTGAGCCTATATTGCAAATTGTATTACCAATTGAAGCTACTGGAGTTGATGTTGTGCAAACTGAGCCTCATGTAGATGTTGTGGTGCCAACTGAAGCTATCCCAGCTAGTCCAGTTAAGAAAACCAAGACTTTGAGTGAACTAGGTGTGGTAGGATCGAAAAGTGGTAAGAAGAAGAAATCGAGTGGTAAGAAGAAGTGAAAAATTCTTTTGTCAAACTTGTCTAATGGTGATGTGTGTTGTAGAGTAACAAACTTGCCTCAATTTGTGTAAAATGGTATTTGCGTAATGCTATTCAAATTCTGGCTGAATTTCAAATTTGACCCAAAATTCAAATTTGAAATTGTTTAGTATATGGTATTGATGTTACAATGCTTTCTCAAATATTAGTCATATATATGCATGTTAAGCGATCAATCCGAGCACTTATTGTTGATGTGAAACACTAGTCATGAAAAATGGGCTCCAAATGAGCTCCGAAGCTAGGCTAAACACCCCATTCGTAAGCAAATTTTTTCTACCTTTTCTAAACGGGCCAAAAATCAAAACTTGACATCTAGTGTGGAAATATAGGGTCCATGCCCAATATGAGATCGTTTGGATAAATTATGACATACTTAGCGCTAAACCCTAGCTTGAATCCCATGCAACCTCGTTCATGATAGCTATGTTTTGTGAAGGGTTTTTCATGAAAATACCATAGACTAAGTTTCCTATTTTTCCTAGCAACTCACTCACATAAAACGATGATGAGTGCAAAGTTTCATATTTTTATGATTTTTTTTGAATTAGTTATGCTCAACCCTAGCCCTCAAAACCCTCTGAAAACCCCTCAAAACCCCATCTGAAACCCCGCACCCTTCGCGCCGCTGAATCTTTGTTAGTGGACGGCCTGGATCAGGCGCTAGGGCTACATCACTGATCCGCGTGAGGCTTTGTGATTGCCTGCAGTCGACAATGCTGGATAAGCCCCCGCCTCAACTCTGGATCACTGGATCACTACGCGTTCAACGGTGTGGATCAGCATGTAGTGCTACGTCAGCGATCCACGCGCTACGCTCTGATTTGCTGGATTCAGAAACATTTTTTTGCGCTGTGGCGAGTGGGCTAGCCGTTGGGCTCTGGTGAAAGAAGCCCACCCTTTGGACCTTTGGACCGAACTACGCCTCCTCTAGCCAGGCCCTAGCCAGCAGGCTACGTTGCCATGCTCGATTGGAGCCTACGATGCATGCATGCACGGGCGGCACACGCACAGAAGAACGGGTCAGCGTGACCCCTTAACCCCCGACCGATGGCACAGACGCGTGTAGCTGTGAAACGTCGCAGCGGGGCTATTGATGCAGGGGCACCCATTGATGCGATGCAGCCTTTCGGTTCCCCATGCGTGTGTACACACTCCCGATGCCACCAAACGCCGCCCGGTCATTACTTCCACCCGGTGAAACCATTCAAAAAAAAATCAAAAAACATGTCGCACTAGGGCTATTTAAGCCATACCTATCGTCTTCCTCTCCCTCCTCATCCATACCCCAACCCCATCCTCTCACATCTGCCCCCATCTGCCCTCCTTCTTCCTTCTTCTCCACAAAGTAGAGGGTCCCGAAGCCACCATGCAGTACAACGGCCCAACCTACCGCTTCCCCCCCCCCCCCACCGTGCGGGAGAGGCTCTATCCCGCCGACGTCTATGTAGAGAACACCCTTAGGGTGTAGGCGATCTCCAGGTGGAGGGGCGTAAGGGAGTTAACGCAGTTCTTCCTTTCGGCCGGCTACCGCCACCTCCCCTGGCTCTCCAAGGATGTTCCATGTTGAGGAGGTCAATCACAATGGCGTTGTGGTTGCGCTCCTCGCTATATTCACCAACCCCTTCAACGCCTTCCACCTCCTCGGCCGAGTGTTTTTGTGTGGGTGTGAGTTTATTGCTTTCACCACCCACAACATCTTCACCGACTTCAACAACATCTTCCCCACCAACAATAGCGTGCACACCCTCCTGTGCCCCGTCGACAACCAGGAGTGAAGGGCGTCCGGAGGAGCGAGGTAGCGTTTGCCAAGAGGAGGAGAAGGAGAAGAACTCGATTGGTGCCCCCGAACTATCTAGCTATCTATCTATCATATTAGTATTTTAAGTTGTAATCATTTATGTTTGTGTGCTACTATTATTAAGTTGTAAGGCTATGCTATCTATGTCGTGGAACTATGGGTTGTGCTACTATTTATATTGTTGTTGGGTTTCGTGCTACTATATATTCTTGTTTCGTGCTATTATTTGTGGGTTGCTATGGGTTGTACCCGTTTTGTGCTATTATTTGTGTGTTGCCTTGTGTTGCTACACCCCATTCACCACGCCACACAAACGGTCTTCACAATGTTGGCCAAATCATGGGTCATGACCCAAACCATGGACATGCAAACTAGATACTCACAAAGTGTTCTATCTAGTTTTTGTTTTTTCTATCGAGTTGATATTGGTCAATTGATATATGTGCTTGATGATCTATCTAGTTGATCTATGTGTTACTAATACAAGGAAGATTTCACTATGGACATGCAAGTGTATGGGTACCCAATTGTTTTTGCAAAAAAAAAAATCATATATTGGTGTGCTGCATGTGGGCATGCATGTATCTAGGCCCCGGCTATTAGGGCCACCCTAGCTAGTAGGTGTAGGGTGAAATTTTATTTGTGAAAATAATTATTGGATTAACTCAAATGCCCAAATAAATATTTCTGTGCTCCTAAAAATATTGGTTTGAATTTTACCTTTGGCCAATATTTTCAGAGCAAAATAGGAACATTTTCTTAGACCTATTTGAAGCGAATTTTAACATGATCATTTCCAAAAATGATTTCTGAGGCTTTCACATATCCCCATTTAATTTGGGTTTCATGGAACCGTAGACAAGCAACAAATATATAAAGCAAAACAAAAAAAGTTACAATACATACATGTGTTCATGCAGCCATTTTATGAATTGCTACATTTGGTGCACCAAGCGGGTGGGCTTGTTTTCTATTTGGGCCTGCTTTTTGTCACGGTACTCATCAGCCCATGGCCCAATAACTTTTTTTTACCATGAACTCTACACATGCACTCTGTTAACTGAAGAATTACTGCATTTTATGAATTGCTACATTTCATTCATCAATTGCTTCACACATGCACTCTGTTAACTGAGAATATCATTGGGTCTGAATATCATTACCAGAATTCAGGCTTTGCTTCACACAAATTCAAATTCAGCTAACAAATGATCCCTGACTTATTGAAACTACAAGCTAGACACAATAATTGAAACTAGGGACCCCTGACTCTGAAACTAGCTTGACACACAAACTGAAACTGTAACAATTTCTAGCGATTGATGAACATCAAGTAAAAGAAACCCATAGCAATGACACAACAATAAAATACTCCAGCCATCATATTTGTTTGCTGCTTCAAATGATCGATCAGCTGCTTTAGTTGCTTGCCCATTTTCTTCAATTCACACTTCACTTCAGCACTGTCCATCATCGGATCGGCTCTGTCCACCAAATGTGAGGCGTGTTCCACACCAAGCTGCCCCCCAAAATTGAAATTGAGCTCCCTGCATTTTCAACCTCTCAACGTACTCATCGAGCCACTCGAGATGTCCACATTTCTTCAGAACCTGAAAAACAGGGTAAACAGGGGTCGACGCGGCATGAACCCTAGATCAGATCCACTGCCCAAATTCAACGGAAAAATAAAGAAATCGGGAGAATTTAGATAATCTGCTTGGTGCGGTACACGGATCTAACCTGCCCCGGCTGTGGCCTGCTCAAGCATTTGACGAACTCACACCCACGGTTGCCATTTTCCTCCTTCACACAAGTCAAACGCTTCAGAGGCTCCATGCGCGGTCAATCGGGGCATCTTGCCAACAGCACTGGACCGTACTGCGGCCATGATTGGCGGGAGGCCGAAGTTGAGCTAGACATCACTCGCCGGTGGCGCACTCATCGGCGGTGTGCTTCTTTGCCGGAGAAGAGGAAGAACAATGTGGGGGAAAGGGGAAAGGGGAAGGGCAGGTGCTACCTCTTGAGCATGCGTTGGTTTTCCCTTGAAGAGGAAAGGGTGATGCAGCAAAGTAGCGTAAGTATTTCCCTCAGTTTTTGAGAACCAAGGTATCAATCCAGTAGGAGACTACACGCAAATCCCTAGTACCTGCACAAACAAATAAGAACCTTGCAACCAACGCGATAAAGGGGTTGTCAATCCCTTCACGGCCACTTGCAAAAGTGAGATCTGATAAAGATAATAAGATAAATATTTTTGGTATTTTTGTTGTATAGATTGAAAAGTAAAGATGGCAAAATAAACGGCGACAGAAATAACACGATGGCGGGAGATTAATATGATGGAAAATAGACCTGGGGGCCATAGGTTTCACTAGTGGCTTATCTCAAGATAGCATATTTTACGGTGGGTGAACAAATTACTGTCGAGCAATTGATAGAAAAGTGCATAGTTATGAGAATGTCTAGGCATGACCATGTATATAGGCATCACGTCCGTGACAAGTAGACCGAAACGATTCTGCATCTACTACCATTACTCCACACATCGACCGCTATCCAGCATGCATCTAGAGTATTAAGTTCATAAGAACAGAGTAACGCATTAGGCAAGATGACATGATGTAGAGGGATAAACTCAAGCAATATGATATAAACCCCATCTTTTTATCCTCGATGGCAACAATACAATACGTGCCTTGCTGCCCCTGCTGTCACTGGGAAAGGACACCGCAAGATTGAACCCAAAGCTAAGCACTTCTCCCATTGCAAGAAAGATCAATCTAGTAGGCCAAACCAAACTGATAATTCAAAGAGACTTGCAAAGATATCAAATCATGCATATAAGAATTCAGAGAAGAATCAAATATTGTTCATAGATAATCTTGATCATAAACCGACAATTCATCGGATCTCGACAAACACACCGCAAAAAGTATTACATCGAATAGATCTCCAAGAAGATAGAGGAGAACTTTGTATTGAGATCCAAAGAGAGAGAGGAAGCCATCTAGCTAATAACTATGGACCCGAAGGTCTGTGGTAAACTACTCACACATCATCGAAGAGGCTATGGTGTTGATGTAGAAGCCCTCCGTGATCGATTCCCCCTCCGGCGGAGCGCCGGAAAAGGCCCCAAGATGGGATCTCACGGGTACAGAAGGTTGCGGCGGTGGAAAAAGTAGGTTGGTGGAGCTGCGAGGGGCCCACGAGGGTGGGGGGCATGCCTACCCCCCTGGGCGCGCCTACCCCCCTGGGCGCGCCTTCCTACCTCGTGGCTTCCTTGACGTCCACTCCAAGTCTCCTGCATTGCGTTTGTTCCAAAAATGATCCTCGCGAAGGTTTCATTTCGTTTGGACTCCGTTTGATATTCCTTTTCTGCGAAATACTGAAATAGGCATAAAAACAGCAATTTGCACCGGGCCTTCGGTCAATAGGTTATTCCCAAAAATAATATAAAAAGGTATATTAAAGCCCATTAAACATCCCAAACAGATAATATAATAGCATGGTGTTGGGAAACGTACTAATTTCAAAAACAATCCTACGCACACGCAAGATCATGGTGATGCATAGCAACGATAGGGGAGAGTGTCGTCTACGTACCCTCGTAGACCTTAAGCGGAAGCGTTATGACAACACGGTTGATGTAGTCGCACGTCTTCACGATCGACTGATCCTTAGTACCGAACGTATGGCACCTCCGCGTTCAGCACAAGTTCAGCTCGGTGACGTCCCGCGTGTTGGAAATATGCCCTAGAGGCAATAATAAATGGTTATTATTATATTTCTTTGTTCATGATAATTGTCTATTGTTCATGCTATAATTGTGTTATCCGGAAATCATAATACATGTGTGAATACATAGACCACAACGTGTCCCTAGTAAGCCTCTAGTTGACTAGCTCATTGATCAACAGATAGTCATGGTTTCCTGACTATGGACATTGGATGTCATTGATAACGGGATCACATCATGAGGAGAATGATGTGATGGACGAGACCCAATCCTAAGCATAGCACAAAAGATCGTGTAGTTCGTTTGCTAGAGCTTTTCCAATGTCAAGTATATTTTCCTTAGACCATGAGATCGTGCAACTCCCGGATGCCGTAGGAGTGCTTTGGGTGTGCCAAACGTCACAACGTAACTGGGTGACTATAAAGGTACACTACGGGTATCTCCGAAAGTGTCTGTTGAGTTGGCACGGATTGAGACTGGGATTTGTCACTCCGTATGACGGAGAGGTATCTCTGGGCCCACTCGGTAATGCATCATCATAATGAGCTCAATGTGACTAAGGAGTTAGCCACGGGATCATGCATTACGGTACGAGTAAAGTGACCTGCTGGTAACGAGATTGAACAAGGTATTGGGATACCGACGATCGAATCTCGGGCAAGTAACGTACCGATTGACAAAGGGAATTGTATACGGGATTGATTGAATCCTCGACATCGTGGTTCATCCGAGGAGATCATCGTGGAACATGTGGGAGCCAACATGGGTATCCAGATCCCGCTGTTGGTTATTGGCCGGAGAGGCGTCTCGGTCATGTCTGCATGTCTCCCGAACCCGTAGTGTCTACACACTTAAGGTTCGGTGACGCTAGGGTTGTAGAGATATTAGTATGCGGAAACCTGAAAGTTGTTCGGAGTCCCGGATGAGATCCCGGACGTCACGAGGAGTTCCGGAATGGTCCGGAGGTGAATAATTATATATAGGAAGTCAAGTTTCGGCCACCGGGAAAGTTTCGGGGGTTATCGGTATTGTACCGGGACCACCGAAAGGGTCCCGAGGGTCCACCGGGTGGGGGCACCTGTCCCGGAGGGCCCCATGGGCTGAAGTGGGAGGGGAACCAGCCCTTAGTGGGCTGGGGCACCCCCCCATGGGCCTCCCCCTGTGCCTAGGGTTGGAAACCCTAGGGGTGGGGGCGCCCCACTTGCCTTGGGGGGCAAGTTTCCCCCCTGGCCGCCCCCCCCTTGTAGATGGGAGCCAGGGCCGGCGCCCCCCCTCCCAGGGGCCTATATATAGTGGGGGGGAGGGAGGGCAGCAGTACTACAGCCCCTGGCGCCTCCCTCCCCCCTGCAACACCTCTCCCTCTCGCAGAAGCTTGGCGAAGCCCTGCCGAGATCCCCGCTACTTCCACCACCACGCCGTCGTGCTGCTGGATCTCCATCAACCTCTCCTCCCCCCTTGCTGGATCAAGAAGGAGGAGACGTTGCTGCTCCGTACGTGTGTTGAACGCGGAGGTGCCGTCCGTTCGGCACTCGGTCATCGGTGATTTGGATCACGGCGAGTACGACTCCATCAACCCCGTTCACTTGAACGCTTCCGCTCGCGATCTACAAGGGTATGTAGATGCACTCCTTTCCCCTCGTTGCTAGTATACTCCATAGATGGATCTTGGTGATGCGTAGGAAATTTTAAAATTCTGCTACGATCCCCAACAGTGGCATCATGAGCCAGGCCTATGCGTAGTTACTATGCACGAGTAGAACACAAAGCAGTTGTGGGCGTAGATGTTGCCAATTCTTCTTGCCGCTACTAGTCCTATCTTGTTTCGGCGGTATTGTGGGATGAAGCGGCCCGGACCGACCTTACACGTACGCTTACGTGAGACAGGTTCCACCGACTGACATGCACTAGTTGCATAAGGTGGCTAGCGGGTGTCTGTCTCTCCCACTTTAGTCGGAACGGATTCGATGAAAAGGGTCCTTATGAAGGGTAAATAGAAATTGGCATATCACGTTGTGGTTTTACGTAGGTAAGAAAAGTTCTTGCTAGAAACCTATAGAAGCCACGTAAAAACTTGCAACAACAATTAGAGGACGTCTAACTTGTTTTTGCAGCATGTGCCTTGTGATGTGATATGGCCAGAAGATGTGATGAATGATATATGTGATGTATGAGATTGATCATATTCTTGTAATAGGAATCACGACTTGCATGTCGATGAGTATGACAACCGGCAGGAGCCATAGGAGTTTTCTTTATTTTTTGTATGACCTGCGTGTCATTGAATAACGCCATGTAAATTACTTTACTTTATTGCTAAACGCGTTAGCCATAGAAGTAGAAGTAATCGTTGGCGTGACAACTTCATGAAGACACAATGATGGAGATCATGATGATGGAGATCATGGTGTCATGCCGGTGACGAAGATGATCATGGCGCCCCGAAGATGGAGATCAAAGGAGCAAAATGATATTGGCCATATCATGTCACTATTTGATTGCATGTGATGTTTATCATGTTTTGCATCTTATTTGCTTATAATGACAGTAGTAAGTAAGATGATCCCTTATAATAATTTCAAGAAAGTGTTCCCCCTAACTGTGCACCGTTGCGAAGGTTCGTTGTTTCGAAGCACCACGTGATGATCGGGTGTGATAGATTCTAACGTTCGCATACAACGGGTGTTGACGAGCCTAGCATGTACAGACATGGCCTCGGAACACACGCAATACACTTAGGTTGACTTGACGAGCCTAGCATGTACAGACATGGCCTCGGAACACGGAGGACCGAAAGGTCGAGCATGAGTCGTATAGAAGATACGATCAACATGGAGATGTTCACCGATCTTGACTAGTCCGTCTCACGTGATGATCGGACACGGCCTAGTTAACTCGGATCATGTTTCACTTAGATGACGAGAGGGATGTCTATCTGAGTGGGAGTTCATTGAATAATTTGATTAGATGAACTTAATTATCATGAAATTAGCCTAAAATCTTTACAATATGTCTTGTAGATCAAATGGCCCACGTTGTCCTCAACTTCAACGCGTTCCTAGAGAAAACCAAGCTAAAAGATGATGGCAGCAACTATACGGACTGGGTCCGGAACCTGAGGATCATCCTCATAGCTGCCAAGAAAGATTATGTCCTATAAGCACCGCTAGGTGAAGCACCAATCCCAGAGAACCAAGACGTTATGAACGCTTGGCAATCACGTGCTGATGATTACTCCCTCGTTCAGTGCGGCATGCTTTACAGCTTAGAACCGGTCTCCAAAAGCGTTTTGAGAAACATGGAGCATATGAGATGTTCGAAGAGCTGAAAATGGTTTTCCAAGCTCATGCCCGGGTCGAGAGATATGAAATCTCCGACAAGTTCTTCAGCTGTAAAATGGAGGAAAATAGTTCTGTTAGTGAGCACATACTCAGAATGTCTGGGTTACACAACCGCTTGTCTCAGTTGGGAGTTAATCTCCCGGATGACGCGGTCATTGACAGAATCCTCCAGTCGCTTCCACCGAGCTACAAGAGCTTTGTGATGAACTTCAATATGCAGGGGATGGAAAAGACCATTCCTGAGGTATATTCAATGCTGAAATCAGCGAAGGTGGAGATCAGAAAGGAACATCAAGTGTTGATGGTAAATAAAACCACTAAGTTCAAGAAAGGCAAGGGTAAGAAGAACTTCAAGAAGGACGGCGAGGGAGTTGCCGCGCCCGGTAAGCCAGTGACCGGGAAGAAGTCAAAGAATGGACCCAAGCCTGAGACTGAGTGCTTTTATTGCAAGGGAAGTGGTCACTGGAAGCGGAACTGCCCCAAATACTTAGCGGACAAGAAGGCCGGCAACACCAAAGGTATATGTGATATACATGTAATTGATGTGTACCTTACCAGTACTCGTAGTAGCTCCTGGGTATTTGATACCGGTGCGGTTGCTCATATTTGTAACTCAAAACAGGAACTGCGGAATAAGCGGAGACTGGCAAAGGACGAGGTGACGATGCGCGTCGGGAATGGTTCCAAGGTCGATGTGATCGCCGTCGGCACGCTGCCTCTGCATTTACCTACGGGATTAGTTTTAAACCTCAATAATTGTTATTTAGTGCCAGCTTTGAGCATGAACATTGTATCAGGATCTCGTTTAATTCGAGATGGCTACTCATTTAAATCCGAGAATAATGGTTGTTCTATTTATATGAGAGATATGTTTTATGGTCATGCTCCGCTGGTCAATGGTTTATTCTTGATGAATCTCGAACGTGATGTTACACATATTCATAGTGTGAATACCAAAAGATGTAAAGTTGATAACGATAGTCCCACATACTTGTGGCACTGCCGCCTTGGTCACATTTGTGTCAAACGCATGAAGAAGCTCCATGCAGATGGACTTTTGGAGTCTCTTGATTATGAATCATTTGACACGTGCGAACCATGCCTCATGGGTAAGATGACCAAGACTCCGTTCTCCGGAACGATGGAGCGAGCAACCAACTTATTGGAAATCATACATACTGATGTGTGCGGTCCAATGAGTGTTGAGGCTCGCGGTGGCTATCGTTATGTTCTCACTCTCACTGATGACTTAAGTAGATATGGGTATGTCTACCTAATGAAACACAAGTCTGAAACCTTTGAAAAGTTCAAGGAATTTCAGAGTGAGGTTGAGAATCAACGTGACAGGAAAATAAAGTTCCTACGATCAGATCGTGGAGGAGAATATTTAAGTCATGAATTTGGTACGCACTTAAGGAAATGTGGAATCGTTTCACAACTCACGCCGCCTGGAACACCTCAGCGAAACGGTGTGTCCGAACGTCGTAATCGCACTCTATTGGATATGGTGCGATCTATGATGTCTCTTACCGATCTACCGCTCTCATTTTGGGGCTATGCTTTAGAGACTGCCGCATTCACTTTAAATAGGGCTCCGTCAAAATCCGTTGAGACGACACCGTATGAATTATGGTTTGGGAAGAAACCTAAGCTGTCGTTTCTAAAAGTTTGGGGATGCGATGCTTATGTCAAGAAACTTCAACCTGAAAAGCTCGAACCCAAGTCGGAAAAATGCGTCTTCATAGGATACCCTAAGGAAACCATTGGGTATACCTTCTACCTCAGATCCGAAGGCAAGATCTTTGTTGCCAAGAACGGGTCCTTTCTGGAGAAAGAGTTTCTCTCGAAAGAATTAAGTGGGAGGAAAGTGGAACTTGATGAGGTGATAGTCACCCCTTCCGAATCGGAAAGTAGCGCAGCGCGGGAAGATGTTCCTGTGGTGCCTACACCGACTAGGGAGGAAGTTAATGATGATGATCATGAAGCTTCGGATCAAGTTACTGCTGAACTTCGTAGGTCCACAAGGACACGTTCCGCACCAGAGTGGTACGGCAACCCTGTCCTGGAAATCATGTTGTTAGACAACGGTGAACCTTCGAACTATGAAGAAGCGATGGCGGGCCCGGATTCCGACAAATGGGTAGAAGCCATGAAATCCGAGATAGGATCCATGTAAGAAAACAAAGTATGGACTTTGACTGACTTGACCGATGATCGGCGAGCCATAGAAAATAAATGGATCTTTAAGAAGAAGACAGACGCGGATGGTAATGTGACCATCTATAAGGCTCGACTTGTCGCTAAGGGTTATCGACAAGTTCAAGGGGTTGACTACGATGAGACTTTCTCACCCGTAGCGAAGCTGAAGTCCGTCCGAATCATGTTAGCAATTGCCGCATACTATGATTATGAGATATGGCAGATGGACGTCAAAATGGCATTCCTTAACGGCTTTCTTAAGGAAGAATTGTATATGATGCAGCCGGAAGGTTTTGTCGATCCTAAGAATGCTAACAAGGTATGCAAGCTCCAGCGCTCCATCTATGGGCTGGTGCAAGCATCTCGGAGTTGGAACATTCGTTTTGATGAGATGATCAAAGCGTTTGGGTTTACACAGACTTATGGAGAAGCCTGTGTTTACAAGAAAGTGAGTGGGAGCTCTGTAGCATTTCTCTTATTATATGTGGATGACATACTATTGATGGGAAATGATATAGAATTCTTGGAAAGTATAAAGGCCTATTTGAATAAGTGTTTTTCAATGAAGGACCTTGGAGAAGCTGCTTATATATTAGGCATCAAGATCTATAGAGATAGATCAAGACGCCTCATTGGTCTTTCACAGAGTACGTACCTTGACAAGATATTGAAGAAGTTCAATATGGATCAGTCCAAGAAGGGGTTCTTGCCTGTATTGCAAGGTGTGCAATTGAGCACGGCTCAATGCCCGACCACGGCAGAAGATAGAGAAAAGATGAGTGTCATCCCCTATGCCTCGGCCATAGGGTCTATTATGTATGCCATGCTGTGTACCAGACCTGATGTAAACCTTGCCGTAAGTTTGGTAGGAAGGTACCAAAGTAATCCCGGCATGGAACACTGGACAGCGGTCAAGAATATCCTGAAGTACCTGAAGAGGACTAAGGATATGTTTCTCGTTTATGGAGGTGACGAAGAGCTCGTCGTAAAGGGTTACGTCGATGCTAGCTTCGACACAGATCTGGATGACTCGAAGTCACAAACCGGATACGTGTATATTTTGAATGGAGGGGCAGTAAGCTGGTGCAGTTGCAAGCAAAGCGTCGTGGCGGGATCTACATGTGAAGCGGAGTACATGGCAGCCTCAGAGGCAGCGCAAGAAGCAATCTGGATGAAGGAGTTCATTACCGACCTAGGGGTGATTCCCAATGCGTCGGGCCCGATGACTCTCTTCTGTGACAACACTGGAGCTATTGCCCTTGCGAAGGAGCCCAGGTTTCACAGGAAGACCAGGCATATCAAGCGTCGCTTCAACTCCATTCGTGAAAGTGTTCAAAATGGAGACATAGATATTTGTAAAGTACATACGGACCTGAATGTAGCAGATCCGTTGACTAAACCTCTCCCTAGAGCAAAACATGATCAACACCAGAACGCTATGGGTGTTCGATTCATCACAATGTAACTAGATTATTGACTCTAGTGCAAGTGGGAGACTGTTGGAAATATGCCCTAGAGGCAATAATAAATGGTTATTATTATATTTCTTTGTTCATGATAATTGTCTATTGTTCATGCTATAATTGTGTTATCCGGAAATCGTAATACATGTGTGAATACATAGACCACAACGTGTCCCTAGTAAGCCTCTAGTTGACTAGCTCGTTGATCAACAGATAGTCATGGTTTCCTGACTATGGACATTGGATGTCATTGATAACGGGATCACATCATTAGGAGAATGATGTGATGGACAAGACCCAATCCTAAGCATAGCACAAAAGATCGTGTAGTTCGTTTGCTAGAGCTTTTCCAATGTCAAGTATCTTTTCCTTAGACCATGAGATCGTGCAACTCCCGGATGTCATAGGAGTGCTTTGGGTGTGCCAAACGTCACAACGTAACTGGGTGACTATAAAGGTACACTACGGGTATCTCCGAAAGTGTCTGTTGAGTTGGCACGGATCGAGACTGGGATTTGTCACTCCGTATGACGGAGAGGTATCTCTGGGCCCACTCGGTAATGCATCATCATAATGAGCTCAATGTGACTAAGGAGTTAGCCACGGGATCATGCATTACGGTACGAGTAAAGTGACTTGCTGGTAACGAGGTTGAACAAGGTATTGGGATACCGACGATCGAATCTCGGGCAAGTAACGTACCGATTACAAAGGGAATTGTATATGGGATTAATTGAATCCTCGACATCGTGGTTCATCTGATGAGATCATCGTGGAACATGTCGGAGCCAACATGGGTATCTTGATCCCGCTGTTGGTTATTGACCGGAGAGGCGTCTCGGTCATGTCTACATGTCTCCCGAACCCGTAGGGTCTACACACTTAAGGTTCGGTGACGCTAGGGTTGTAGAGATATTAGTATGCGGAAACCCGAAAGTTGTTCGGAGTCCCGGATGAGATCCCGGACGTCACGAGGAATTCTGGAATGGTCCGGAGGTGAAGAATTATATATAGGAAGTCAAGTTTCGGCCACCGGGAAAGTTTCGGGGGTTATCGGTATTGTACCGGGACCACCGGAAGGGTCCCGGGGGTCCACCGGGTGGGGCCACCTGTCCCGGAGGGCCCCATGGGCTGAAGTGGGAGGGGAACCAGCCCTTAGTGGGCTGGGGCGCCCCCCCATGGGCCTCCCCCTGCGCCTAGGGTTGGAAACCCTAGGGGTGGGGGGCGCCCCACTTGCCTTGGGGGGCAAGTTTCCCCCCTGGCCGCCGCCCCCCCTTGTAGATGGGATCCAGGGCCGGCGCCCCCCTCCCAGGGGCCTATATATAGTGGGGGGAGGGAGGGCAGCAGTACTACAGCCCCTGGCGCCTCCCTCTCCCCCTGCAACACCTCTCCCTCTCGCAGAAGCTTGGCGAAGCCCTGCCGAGATCCCCGCTACTTCCACCACCACGCCGTCGTGCTGCTGGATCTCCATCAACCTCTCCTCCCCCCTTGCTGGATCAAGAAGGAGGAGACGTCGCTGCTCCGTACGTGTATTGAACACGGAGGTGCCGTCCGTTCGGCACTCGGTCATCGGTGATTTGGATCACAGCGAGTACGACTCCATCAACCCCGTTCACTTGAACGCTTCCGCTCGCAATCTACAAGGGTATGTAGATGCATTCCTTTCCCCTCGTTGCTAGTATACTCCATAGATGGATCTTGGTGATGCGTAGGAAATTTTAAAATTCTGCTACGATCCCCAACACCGCGAACTCACGATCCAGTAGAGCTTCGGGGAAGAGCTTCATCAGCACGACGGCGTGGTGACGGTGTTGATGAAGTTACCGACGCAGGGCTTCGCCTAAGCACCGCTACGATATGACTGAGGTGGATTATGGTGGAGGGGGGCACCGCACACGGCTAAGAGAGATCAATGATCAACTTGTGTGTCTATGGGGTGCCCCTTGCCACGTATATAAAGGAGTGGAGGAGGGGGAGGCCCGGCCTAGCTATGGCGCGCCCTGGAGGAGTCCTACTCCCACCGGGAGTAGGATCCCCCCCCTTCCCTAGTTGGACTAGGAGACAAGGAAGGGGGAGAGAGGGAGGAAGGAAAGGGGGCACCCCCCTTAGTCCAATTCGTACCAGAGGGGGAGGGGGCGCGCGGCCTGCCCTGGCCTCCTCTCTCTCTCTCCACTATGGCCCATTAAGGCCCATACAATTACCGGGGGGTTCCGGCAACCTCCCGGTGCTCCGGTAAAACCCCGATTTCACCCGGAACCATTCCGATGTCCAAATTGTTAGGGAACGTAGTAATTTCAAAAAAATTCCTACAGACACACAGGATCATGGTGATGCATAGCAACAAGAGGGGAGAGTGTTGTCCATGTACCCTCGTAGACCGAAAGCGGAAGCGTTAGCACAACGCGGTTGATGTAGTCGTACGTCTTCACAATCCGACCGATCAAGTACCGAATGTACGGCACCTCCGAGTTCAGCACACGTTCAGCTTGATGACGTCCCTCGAACTCCGATCCAGCCGAGCTTTGAGGGAGAGTTCCGTCAGCACGACGGCGTGGTGACGATGATGATGTTCTACCGACGCAGGGCTTCGCCTAAGCACCGCTACGATATTATCGAGGTGGACTATGGTGGAGGGGGGCACCGCAAACGGCTTAGAGATCCAAGGGATCAATTGTTGTGTCTAGAGGTGCCCCCGTAACCCCGTATATAAGGGAGGGAGGGAGAGGCCGGCCCTAGAGGGGGCGCGCCAAGTGTGGGGAGTCCTACTAGGACTCCCAAGTCCTAGTAGGATTCCCCTTTCCTTTCCGGAGTAGGAGAGAAGGAAAGAGGGGGAGAGGGAGAAGGAAAAGGGGGCTGCACCCCTTGTCCAATTCGGACCAGAGGGGGGCGCGCGCCTCCTTCCTTTTGGCCTCTCTCCTCTATTCCCGTATGGCCCAATAAGGCCCAATACTTCTCCCGGTGAATTCCCGTAACTCCCTGGTACTCCGAAAATACCCGAATCACTCGGAACCTTTCTGATGTCCGAATATAGTCGTCCAATATATCGATCTTTACGTCTCGACCATTTCGAGACTCCTCGTCATGTCCCCGATCTCATCCGGGACTCCGAACTACCTTCGGTACATCAAATCACATAAACTCATAATACAAATCGTCACAGAACTTTAAGCGTGCGGACCCTACGGGTTCGAGAACTATGTAGACATGACCGAGACACGTCTCCGGTCAATAACCAATAGCGGAACCTGGATGCTCATATTGGCTCCCTACATATTCTACGAAGATCTTTATCGGTCAAACCGCATAACAACATACGTTGTTCCCTTTGTCATCGGTATGTTACTTGCCCGAGATTCGATCGTCGGTATCTCAATACCTAGTTCAATCTCGTTACCGGCAAGTCTCTTTACTCGTTCCGTAATACAACATCCCGCAACTAACTCATTAGTTACAATGCTTGCAAGGCTTATAGTGATGTGCATTACCGAGTGGGCCCAGAGATACCTCTCCGACAATCGGAGTGACAAATCCTAATCTCGAAATACGCCAACCCAACAAGTACCTTCGGAGACACCTGTAGAGCACCTTTATAATCACCCAGTTACGTTGTGACGTTTGGTAGCACACAAAGTGTTCCTCCGGTAAACGGGAGTTGCATAATCTCATAGTCATAGGAACATGTATAAGTCATGAAGAAAGCAATAGCAACATACTAAACGATCAAGTGCTAAGCTAACGGAATGGGTCAAGTCAATCACATCATTCTCCTAATGATGTGACCCCGTTAATCAAATGACAACTCATGTCTATGGCTAGGAAACATAACCATCTTTGATCAACGAGCTAGTCAAGTAGAGGCATACTAGTGACACTCTGTTTGTCTATGTACTCACACATGTATTATGTTTCCGGTTAATACAATTCTAGCATGAATAATAAACATTTATCATGAAATAAGGAAATAAATAATAACTTTATTATTGCCTCTAGGGCATATTTCCTTCAGTCTCCCACTTGCACTAGAGTCAATAATCTAGATCACATCGCCATGTGATTTAACATCAATAGTTCACATCACCATGTGATTAACACCCATAGTTCACATCGTCATGTGACCAACACCCAAAGGGTTTACTAGAGTCAATAATCTAGTTCACATCGCTATGTGATTAACACCCAAAGAGTACTAAGGTGTGATCATGTTTTGCTTGTGAGAGAAGTTTAGTCAACGGGTCTGCCATATTCAGATCCGTATGTATTTTGCAAATTTCTATGTCTACAATGCTCTGCACGGAGCTACTTTAGCTAATTGCTCCCACTTTCAATATGTATCCAGATTAAGACTTAGAGTCATCTGGGTCAGTGCCAAAACTTGTATCGACGTAACCCTTTACGACGAACCTTTTGTCACCTCCATAATCGAGAAACATATCCTTATTCCACTAAGGATAATTTTGACCGCTGTTCAGTGATCTACTCCTTGATCACTATTGTACTCCCTTGCTAAAATCAGTGTAGGGTATACAATAGATCTGGTACACAGCATGGCATACTTTATAGAACCTATGGCTGAGGCATAGGGAATGACTTTCATTCTCTTTCTATCTTCTGCCGTGGTCGGGCTTTGAGTCTTACTCAATTTCACACCTTGTAACACAGGCAAGAACTCTTTCTTTGACTGTTCTATTTTGAACTACTTCAAAATCTTGTCAAGGTATGTACTCATTGAAAAAACTTATCAAGCGTCTTGATCTATCTCTAGAGATCTTGATGCTCAATATGTAAGCAGCTTCACCGAGGTCTTTCTTTGAAAAAACTCCTTTCAAACACTCCTTTATGCTTTGCAGAATAATTCTACATTATTTCCGATCAACAATATGTCATTCACATATACTTATCAGAAATGTTGTAGTGCTCCCACTCACTTTCTTGTAAATACAGGCTTCACCTCAAGTCTGTATAAAACTATATGCTTTGATCAATTTATCAAAGCGTATATTCCAACTCCGAGATGCTTGCCCTAGTCCATAGATGGATCGCTGGAGCTTGCATATTTTGTTAGCACCTTTAGGATTGACAAAACCTTCTTGTTGCATCATATACAACTCTTCTTTAATAAATCCATTAAGGAATGCAGTTTTGTTTATCCATTTGCCAGATTTCATAAAATGCGGCAATTGCTAACATGATTCGGACAGACTTAAGCATAGATACGAATGAGAAACTCTCATCGTAGTCAACACCTTGAACTTGTCGAAAACCTTTTTGCGACAATTCTAGCTTTGTAGATAGTAACACTACTATCAGCGTCCGTCTTCCTCTTGAGGATCCATTTAATCTCAATGGCTCACCAATCATCGGGCAAGTCAATCAAAGTCCATACTTTGTTCTCATACATGGATCCCATCTCAGATTTCATGGCCTCAAGCCATTTTGCGGAATCTGGGCTCATCATCGCTTCCTCATAGTTCGTAGGTTCGTCATGGTCAAGTAACATGACCTCCAGAACAGGATTACCGTACCACTCTGGTGCGGATCTTACTCTGGTTGACCTACGAGGTTCGGTATTAACTTGATCTGAAGTTTCATGATCATTATCATTAGCTTCCTCACTAATTGGTGTAGGTGTCACAGGAACCGGTTTCTGTGATGAACTACTTTCCAATAAGGGAGCAGGTACAGTTACCTCATCAAGTTCTACTTTCCTCCCACTCACTTCTTTCGAGAGAAACTCCTTCTCTAGAAAGGATCCATTCTTAGCAACGAATTTGCCTTCGGATCTGTGATAGAAGATATACCCAATAGTCTCCTTTGGGTATCCTATGAAGACGCATTTCTCCGATTTGGGTTCAAGCTTATCATGTTGAAACTTTTTCACATAAGCATCGCAACCCCAAACTTTAAGAAACGACAACTTTGGTTTCTTGCCAAACCACCGTTCATAAGGTGTCATCTCAACGGATTTAGATGGTTCCCTTTTTAACGTGAATGCAGCTGTCTATAATGCATAACCCCAAAACGATAGTGGTAGATTGGTAAGAAACATCATAGATCGCACCATATCTAATAAAGTACGGTTATGACGTCCGGACACACCATTACGCTGTGGTGTTCCAGGTGGCGTGAGTTGCGAAACTATTCCGCATTGTTTCAAATGAAGACCAAACTCGTAACTCAAATATTCTCCTCCACGATCAGATCGTAGAAACTTTATTTTCTTGTTACGATGATTTTCCACTTCACTCTGAAATTATATGAACTTTTCAAATGTTTCAGACTTTATGTTTCATCAAGTAGATATACCCATATCTGCTCAAATCATCTGTGAAGGTCAGAAAATAACGATACCTGCCGCGAGCCTCAATATTCATCGGACCACATACATCAGTATGTATGATTTCCAACAAATCTGTTGCTCGCTCCATTGTTCCGGAGAACGGCGTTTTAGTCATCTTGCCCAAGAGGCATGGTTCGCAAGCATCAAGTGATTCGTAATCAAGTGATTCCAAAAGCCCATCAGCATGGAGTTTCTTCATGCGCTTTACACCAATATGACCTAAACGGCAGTGCCACAAATAAGTTGCACTATCATTATTAACTTTGCATCTTTTGGCTTCAATATTATGAATATGTGTATCACTACGATCGAGATCCAACGAACCATTTTCATTGGGTGTGTAACCATATAAGGTTTTATTCATGTAAACAGAACAACAATTATTCTCTAACTTAAATGAATAACCGTATTGCAATAAACATGATCAAATCATATTCATGCTCAACGCAAACACCAAATAACACTTATTTAGGTTCAACACTAATCCCGAAAGTATAGGGAGTGTGCGATGATGATCATATCAATCTTGGAACCACTTCCAATACACATCGTCACTTCATCCTTAACTAGTTTCTGTTCATTATGCAACTCCCGTTTCGAGTTACTACTCTTTAGCAACTGAACCAGTATCAAGTACCGAGGGGTTGCTATAAACACTAGTAAAGTACACATCAATAACATGTATATCAAATATACTTTTGTTCACTTTGCCATCCTTCTTATCCGCCAATTATTTGGGGTAGTTCCGCTTCCAGTGACCAGTCCTTTTTGCAGTAGAAGCACTCAGTATCAGGCTTAGGTCCAAACTTGGGCTTCTTCACTTGAGCAGCAACTTGCTTGCCGTTCTTCTTGAAGTTCCCCTTCTTTCCCTTTGCCCTTTTCTTGAAACTAGTGATCTTGTTAACCATCAACACTTGATGCTCTTTTCTTGATTTCTACCTTCGCCGATCTCAGCATCGCGAAGAGCTCGGGAATTACTTTCGTCATCCCTTGCATATTATAGTTCATCACGAAGTTCTATTAACTTGGTGATAGTGACTAGAGAACTTTGTCAATTACTATCTTATCTGGAAGATTAACTCCCACTTGATTCAAGTAATTGTAGTACTCAGACAATCTGAGCACATGCTCACTGGTTGAGCTATTCTCCTCCATCTTATTGGCAAAGTACTGTCAGAGGTCTCATACCTCTCGACATGGGCACGAGTATGAAATACCAATTTCAACTCTTGGAACATCTTATATGCTCCGTGGCGTTCAAAACATTTTTGAAGTCCCGGTTCTAAGCCGTAAAGCATGGTGCACTAAACTATCAAGTAGTCATCATACCGAGCTTTTGTCAAAACGTTCATAACGTCTGCATCTGCTCCTGCAATAGTTCTGTCACCTAGCGGTGCATCAAGGACATAATACTTCTGTGCAGCAATGAGGTTAATCCTCAGATCACGGACCAAGTCCGCATCATTGCTACTAACATCTTTCAACTTAGTTTTCTCTAGGAACATATCAAAATAAAACAGGGGAGCTAAACGCGAGCTATTGATCTACAACATAGATATGCTAATACTACCAGGACTAAGTTCATGATAAATTTAAGTTCAATTAATCATATTACTTAAGAACTCCCACTTAGATAGACATCTCTCTAATCATCTAAGTGATCACGTGATCCAAATCAACTAAACCATGTCCGATCATCACGTGAGATGGAGTAGTTTCAATGGTGAACATCACTATGTTGATCATATCTACTATATGATTCACGCTCGACCTTTCGGTCTCAGTGTTCCGAGGCCATATCTGCATATGCTAGGCTCGTCAAGTTTAACCTGAGTATTCCGCGTGTGCAAACTGTTTTGCACCCGTTGTATTTGAACGTAGAGCCTATCACACCCGATCATCACGTGGTGTCTCAGCACGAAGAACTTTCGCAACGGTGCATACTCAGGGAGAACACTTATACCTTGAAATTTAGTGAGAGATCATCTTATAATGCTACCGTCGATCTAAGCAAAATAAGATGCATAAAAGATAAACATCACATGCAATCAATATAAGTGATATGATATGGCCATCATCATCTTGTGCTTGTGATCTCCATCTCCGAAGCACCGTCATGATCACCATCGTCACCGGCGCGACACCTTGATCTCCATCGTAGCATCGTTGTCGTCTCGCCAACTTATGCTTCTATGACTATCGCTACCGCTTAGTGATAAAGTAAAGCATTACAGGGCGTTTGCATTGCATACAATAAAGCGACAACCATATGGCTCCTGCCAGTTGCCGATAACTCGGTTACAAAACATGATCATCTCATACAATAAAATTTAGCATCATGTCTTGACCATATCACATCACAACATGCCCTGCAAAAACAAGTTAGACGTCCTCTACATTGTTGTTGCAAGTTTTACGTGGCTGCTACGGGCTGAGCAAGAACCGTTCTTACCTACGCATCAAAACCACAACGATAGTTTGTCAAGTTAGTGCTGTTTTAACCTTCTCAAGGACCGGGCGTAGCCATACTCGATTCAACTAAAGTTGGAGAAACTGACACCCGCCAGCCACCTGTCTGCAAAGCACGTCGGTAGAACCAGTCTCGCGTAAGCGTACGCGTAATGTCGGTCCGGGCCGCTTCATCCAACAATACCGCCGAACCAAAGTATGACATGCTGGTAAGCAGTATGACTTGTATCGCCCACAACTCACTTGTGTTCTACTCGTGCATATAACATCTACGCATAAAACCTGGCTCGGATGCCACTATTAGGGAACGTAGTAATTTCAATAAAATTCCTACGCACACACAGGATCATGGTGATGCATAGCAACGAGAGGGGAGAGTGTTGTCCACGTACCCTTGTAGACCGAAAGCGGAAGCGTTAGCACAACGCGGTTGATGTAGTCGTACGTCTTCACGATCCGACCGATCAAGTACCGAACGTACGGCACCTCCGAGTTCAGCACACGTTCAGCTCGATGACGTCCCTCGAACTCCGATCCAGCCGAGCTTTGAGGGAGAGTTCCGTCAGCACGACGGCGTGGTGACGGTGATGATGATGCTACCGACGCAGGGCTTCGCCTAAGCACCGCTACGATATGATCGAGGTGGATTATGGTGGAGGGGGGCACCGCACACGGCTAAGAGATCAAGAGATCAATTGTTGTGTCTAGAGGTGCCCCCTGCCCCCGTATATAAAGGAGGGAGGAGAGGCCGGCCCTAGAGGGGGCGCGCCAAGTGTGGGGAGTCCTACTAGGACTCCCAAGTCCTAGTAGGATTCCCCTTTCCTTTCCGGAGTAGGAGAGAAGGAAAGAGGGGGAGAGGGAGAAGGAAAAGGGGGCTGCACCCCTTGTCCAATTCGGACCAGAGGGGGGCGCGCGCCTCCTTCCTTTTGGCCTCTCTCCTCTATTCCCGTATGGCCCAATAAGGCCCAATACTTCTCCCGGTGAATTCCCGTAACTCCCCGGTACTCCGAAAATACCCGAATCACTCGGAACCTTTCCGATGTCCGAATATAGTCGTCCAATATATCGATCTTTACGTCTCGACCATTTCGAGACTCCTCGTCATGTCCCCGATCTCATCCGGGACTCCGAACTACCTTCGGTACATCAAATCACATAAACTCATAATACAATCGTCACCGAAACTTTAAGCGTGCGGACCCTACGGGTTCGAGAACTATGTAGACATGACCGAGACACGTCTCCGGTCAATAACCAATAGCGGAACCTGGATGCTCATATTGGCTCCCACATATTCTACGAAGATCTTTATCGGTCAAACCGCATAACAACATACGTTGTTCCCTTTGTCATCGGTATGTTACTTGCCCGAGATTCGATCGTCGGTATCTCAATACCTAGTTCAATCTCGTTACCGGCAAGTCTCTTTACTCGTTCCGTAATACATCATCCCGCAACTAACTCATTAGTTACAATGCTTGCAAGGCTTATAGTGATGTGCATTACCGAGTGGGCCCAGAGATACCTCTCCGACAATCGGAGTGACAAATCCTAATCTCGAAATACGCCAACCCAATAAGTACCTTCGGAGACACCTGTAGAGCACCTTTATAATCACCAAGTTACGTTATGACGTTTGGTAGCACACAAAGTGTTCCTCCGGTAAACGGGAGTTGCATAATCTCATAGTCATAGGAACATGTATAAGTCATGAAGAAAGCAATAGCAACATACTAAACGATCAAGTGCTAAGATAACGGAATGGGTCAAGTCAATCACATCATTCTCCTAATGATGCGACCCCATTAATCAAATAACAACTCATGTCTATGGCTAGGAAACATAAGCATGTTTGATCAACGAGCTAGTCAAGTAGAGGCATACTAGTGACACTCTGTTTGTCTATGTACTCACACATGTATTATGTTTCCGGTTAATACAATTCTAGCATGAATAATAAACATTTGTCATGAAATAAGGAAATAAATAATAACTTTATTATTGCCTCTAGGGCATATTTCCTTCACAAATATAGGCTTCCAATATATCGATCTTTACATCTCGACCATTTCGAGACTCCTCGTCATGTCCATGATCATATCCGGGACTCCGAACTACCTTCGGTACATCAAAACACAAAAACTCATAATATCGATCGTCACAGAACTTTAAGCGTGCGGACCCTACGAGTTCGAGAACCATGTAGACATGACCAAGACACGTCTCCGGTCAATAACCAATAGCGGAACCTGGATGCTCATATTGGTCCCTACATATGTTACGAAGATCTTTATCGGTCAAACCGCATAACAACATACGTTGTTCCCTTTGTCATCGGTATGTTACTTGCCCGAGATTCGATCGTCGGTATCTCAATACCTAGCTCAATCTCGTTACCGGCAAGTCTCTTTACTCGTTCTGTAGTGCATCATCCCGTAACTAACTCATTAGTTACATTGCTTGCAAGGCTTATAGTGATGTGCATTACCGAGAGGGCCCAGAGATACCTGATACGTCTCCAACGTATCTATAATTTTTTATTGTTCCATGCTATTATATTATCTGTTTTGGATGTTTATGGGCTTTATTAAACACTTTTATATTATTTTTGGGACTAACCTATTGACCCAGAGCCCAGTGCCAGTTCCTGTTTTTTCCCTTGTTTCAGTGTTTCGAAGAAAAGGAATATCAAACAGAGTCGAAACGGAATGAAACCTTCTGGAGAAGTTATTTTTGGAAGGAAAGCAACCTGATAGACTTGGAGTGCACGTTAGGAAAGAAACGAGGGAGCCACGAGGTAGGGCGCCCTCCACCCTCGTGGGACCCTCGTGGCTCCCCTGACGTACTTCTTCTGCCTATATATCTCCATATACCCTAAAAACTTCGGGGAACAGAATAGATAGGGAGTTCTGCCGCCGCAAGCCTCTGTAGCCACCAAAAACCAATCGGGACCCTGTTCCAGCACCCTGCCGGAGGGGGGAACCCTCACCGGTGGCCATCTTCATCATCTCGGCGCTCTCCATGACGAGGAGGGAGTAGTTCACCCTCGGGGCTGAGGGTATGTACCAGTAGCTATGTGTTTGATCTCTCTCTCGTGTTCTTGATTTTGCACGATCTTCATGTATCGCGAGCTTTGCTATTATAGTTGGATCTTATGTTGCTTCTCCCCCTCTACTCTCTTGTAATGGATTGAGTTTTCCCTTTGAAGTAATCTTATCGGATTGAGTCTTTAATGATTTGAGAACACTTGATGTATGTCTTGCCGTGCGTATTTGTGGTGACAATGGGATATCACGTGATTCACTTGATGTATGTTTTGGTGATCAACTTGCGGGTTCCGCCCATGAACCTATGCATAGGGGTTGGCACACGTTTTCGTCTTGATTCTCCTGTAGAAACTTTGGGGCACTCTTTGAGGTTCTATGTGTTGGTTGAAAAGATGAATCTGAGATTGTGTGATGCATATCGTATAATCATACCCACGGATACTTGAGGTGACATTGGAGTATCTAGGTGACATTAGGGTTTTGGTTGATTTGTGTCTTAAGGTGTTATTCTAGTACAAACTCTAGGGCTGTTTGTGACACTTATAGGAATAGCCCAACGGATTGATTGGAAAGAATAACTTTGAGGTGGTTTCATACCCTACCATAATCTCTTCGTTTGTTCTCCGCTATTAGTGAGTTTGGAGTGACTCTTTGTTGCATGTTGAGGGATAGTTATATGATCCAATTATGTTATTATTGTTGAGAGAACTTGCACTAGTGAAAGTATGAACCCTAGGCCTTGTTTCCTAGCATTGCAATACCGTTTACGCTCGCTTTTACCACTTGCTACCTTGCTGTTTTTATATTTTCAGATTACAAAAACCTATATCTACCATCCATATTGCACTTGTATCACCATCTCTTCGCCGAACTAGTGCACCTATACAATTTACCATTGTATTGGGTGTGTTGGGGACACAAGAGACTCTTTGTTATTTGGTTGCAGGGTTGTTTGAGAGAGACCATCTTCATCCTACGCCTCCCACGGATTGATAAACCTTAGGTCATCCACTTGAGGGAAATTTGCTACTATCCTACAAACCTCTGCACTTGGAGGCCCAACAACGTCTACAAGAAGAAGGTTGTGTAGTAGACATCAATACCTCACTGACAATCGGAGTGAAAAATCCTATTCTCGATCTATGCCAACTCAACGAACACCATCGGAGACACCTGTAGAGCACCTTTATAATCACCCAGTTACGTTGTGACGTTTCGTAGCACACAAAGTGTTCCTCCGGTATTCGGGATTTGCATAATCTCATAGTCATAGGAACATGTATAAGTCATGGAGAAAGCAATAGCAGTAAACTAAACGATCAAGTGCTAAGCTAAAGAAATGGGTCAAGTCAATCACATCATTCTCCTAATGATGTGATCCCGTTAATCAAATGACAACTCATGTCTATGGTTAGGAAACTCAACCATCTTTGATCAACGAGCAAGTCAAGTAGAGGCATACTAGTGACACTATGTTTGTCTATGTATTCACACATGTATTATGTTTCCGATTAATACAATTCTAGCATGAATAATAAACATTTATCATGATATGAGGAAATAAATAATAACTTTATTATTGCCTCTAGGGCATATTTCGTTCAGTCTCCCACTTGCACTAGAGTCAATAATCTAGATTACACAGTAATGATTCTAACACCCATGGAGTCTTGGTGCTGATCATGTTTTGCTCATGGAAGAGGCTTAGTCAACGGGTCTGCAACATTCAGATCCGTATGTATCTTGCAAATCTCTATGTCTCCCACCTGGATTTGATCCCGGATGGAATTGAAGCGTCTCTTGATGTGCTTGGTTCTCTTGTGAAATCTGGATTCCTTTGCCAAGGCAATTGCACCAGTATTGTCACAAAAGATTTTCATTGGACCCGATGCACTAGGTATGACACCTAGATCGGATATGAACTCCTTCATCCAGACTCCTTCATTTGCTGCTTCTGAAGCAGCTATGTACTCCGCTTCACACATAGATCCCGCCACGACACTTTGTTTAGAACTGCACCAACTGACAGCTCCACCGTTTAATATAAACACGTATCCAGTTTGCGATTTAGAATCGTCCGGATCAGTGTCAAAGCTTGCATCGACGTAACCATTTACGATGAGCTCTTTGTCACCTCCATAAATGAGAAACATATCCTTAGTCCTTTTCAGGTATTTCAGGATGTTCTTGACCGCTGTCCAGTGATCCACTCCTGGATTACTTTGGTACCTCCCTGCTAAACTAATAGCAAGGCACACATCAGGTCTGGTACACAGCATTGCATACATGATAGAGCCTATGGATGAAGCATAGGGAACACTTTTCATTTTCTCTCTGTCTTCTGCAGTGGTCGGGCATTGAGTCTGACTCAACTTCACACCTTGTAACACAGGCAAGAACCCTTTCTTTGCTTGATCCATTTTGAACTTTTTCAAAACTTTATCAAGGTATGTGCTTTGTGAAAGTCCAATCAAGTGTCTTGATCTATCTCTATAGATCTTGATCCCAATATGTAAGCAGCTTCACCGAGGTCTTTCATTGAAAAACTCTTATTCAAGTATCATTTTATGCTATCCAGAAATTCTATATCATTTGCAGTCAATAATATGTCATCCACATATAATATTAGAAATGCTACAGAGTTCCCACTCACTTTCTTGTAAATACAGGCTTCTCCAAACGTCTGTATAATACCATATGCTTTGATCACACTATCAAAACGTTTATTCCAACTCCGAGAGGCTTGCACCAGTCCATAAATGGCTCGCTGGAGCTTGCACACTTTGTTAGCACCCTTTGGATCGACAAAACCTTCTGGTTGCATCATATACAACTCTTCTTCCAGAAATCCATTCAGGAATGTAGTTTTTGACATCCATTTGCCAAATTTCATAATAATAAAATGAAGCAATTGCTAACATGATTCGGACAGACTTAAGCATCGCTACGGGTGAGAAAGTCTCATCGTAGTCAACCCCTTGAACTTGTTGAAAACCTTTTGCAACAAGTCGAGCTTTGTAGACAGTAATATTACCGTCAGCGTCAGTCTTCTTCTTGAAGATCCATTTATTCTCTATGTCTTTCCGATCATCGGGCAAGTCAACCAAAGTCCACACTTTGTTCTCATACATGGATCCCATCTCAGATTTCATGGCCTCAAGCCATTTTGCGGAATCTGGGCTCACCATCGCTTCTTCATTGTTCGTAGGTTCGCCATGGTCAAGTAACATGACTTCCAGAATAGGATCACCGTACCACTCTGGTGCGGATCTTACTCTAGTTGACCTATGAGGTTCGGTAGTAACTTGATCTGAAGATTCATGATCAATATC
This sequence comes from Triticum aestivum, assembly GCF_018294505.1. Classification (NCBI taxonomy): domain Eukaryota; kingdom Viridiplantae; phylum Streptophyta; class Magnoliopsida; order Poales; family Poaceae; genus Triticum; species Triticum aestivum. The sequence goes on along the minus strand of NC_057808.1, from coordinate 388,821,332 downwards.
ATTAGCTTCCTCACTAATTGGTGTAGGTGTCACAGGAACCGGTTTCTGTGATGAACTACTTTCCAACAAGGGTGTAGGTACAGTTACCTCATCAAGTTCTACTTTCCTCCCACTCATTTCTTTCGAGAGAAACTCCCTCTCTAGAAAGGATCCATTCTTAGCAACAAATGTCTTGCCTTCGGATCTGTGATAGAAGGTGTACCCAATAGTTTCCTTTGGGTATCCTATGAAGACACATTTCTCCGATTTGGGTTCGAGCTTATCAGGTTTAAGCATTTTCACATAAGCATCGCAGCCCCAAACTTTAAGAAACGACAACTTTGGTTTCTTGCCAAACCACAGTTCATAAGGCGTCGTCTCAACGGATTTCGATGGTGCCCTATCTAATGTGAATGCAGCCGTCTCTAAAGCATAACCCCAAAACGATAGCGGAAAATCAGTAAGAGACATCATAGATCGCACCATATCTAGTAAAGTACGATTACGACGTTCGGACACACCATTACGATGTGGTGTTCTGGGTGGCGTGAGTTGCGAAACTATTCCGCATTGTTTCAAATGTAGACCAAACTCGTAACTCAAATATTATCCTCCACGATCAGATCGTAGAAACTTTATTTTCTTGTTACGATGATTTTCCACTTCACTCTGAAATTCTTTGAACTTTTCAAATGTTTCAGACTTATGTTTCATTAAGTAGATATACCCATATCTGCTCAAATCATCTGTGAAGGTGTGAAAATAACGATACCCGCCGCGAGCCTCAATATTCATTGGACCACATACATCAGTATGTATGATTTCCAACAAATCTGTTGCTCGCTCCATTGTTCCGGAGAACGGCGTTTTAGTCATCTTGCCCATGAGGCATGGTTCGCAAGTACAAAGTGATTCATAATCAAGTGGTTCTAGAAGTCCATCGGTATGGAGTTTCTTCATGCGCATTACACCAATATGACCCAAACGGCAGTGCCGCAAATAAGTTGCACTATCATTATCAACTCTGCATCTTTTGGCTTCAACATTATGAATATGTGTGTCACTACTATCGAGATTCAACACAAATAGACCACTCTTCAAGGGCGCATGACCATAAAAGATATTACTCATATAAATAGAACAACCATTATTCTCATATTTAAATGAATAACCGTCTCGCATCAAGCAAGATCCAGATATAATGTTCATGCTTAACGCTGGCACCGAATAACAATTATTTAGGTCTAAAATTAATCCCGAAGGTAGGTAGAGGTAGCGTGCCGACGGCGATCACATCGAAGTTGGAACCATTTCCCACGCGCATTGTCACCTCGTCCTTAGCCAATCTTCACTCAATCTATAGTCCCTGTTTCGAGTTGCAAATATTAGCAACAGTACCAGTATCAAATACCCAGGTGCTACTGCGAGCTTTAGTAAGGTGCACATTAATAACATGTATATCACATATACCTTTGTTCACCTTGCCATCCTTCTTATCCGCCAAATACTTGGGGCAGTTCTGCTTCCAGTGACCAGTCTATTTGCAATAGAAGCACTCAGTCTCAGGCTTAGGTCCAGACTTGGGCTTCTTCACTTGAGCAGCAACTTGCTTGCCGTTCTTCTTGAAGTTCCCCTTCTTCCCTTTACCCTTTTTCTTGAAACTGGTGGTCTTGTTGACCATCAACACTTGATGCTCCTTCTTGATTTCTACCTCCGCAGCTTTTAGCATTGCGAAGAGCTCGGGAATTGTCTTATCCATCCCTTGCATATTATAGTTCATCATGAAGCTCTTGTAGCTTGCTGGCAGTGATTGAAGAATTTTGTTAATGACCCTATCATCCGGAAGATTAACTCCCAATTGAATCAAGTGATTATTATACCCCAGACATTTTGAGTATATGTTCACTGATAGAACTATTCTCCTCCATTTTGCAGTTGTAGAACTTATTGGAGACTTCATATCTCTCAATCCGGGCATTTGCTTCAAATATTAACTTCAACTCCTGGACCATCTCATATGCTCCATGGCGTTCAAAACGTCGTTGAAGTCCCGGTTCTAAGCCATAAAGCATGGCACACTGAACTATCGAGTAGTCATCAGCTTTGCTCTGCCAGAGGTTCTTAACGTCATCAGTAGCATCTGCAGCAGGCCTGGCACCTAGCGGTGCTTCCAGGACGTAATTCTTCTGTGCAGCAATGAGGATAATCCTCAAGTTATGGACCTAGTCCGTGTAATTGCTACCATCATCTTTCAACTTTGCTTTCTCAAGGAACGCATTAAAATTCAACGGAACAACAGCACGGGCCATCTATCTACAACAACATAGACAAGCAAAATACTATCATGTACTAAGTTCATGATAAATTTAAGTTCAATTAATCATATTACTTAAGAACTCCCACTTAGATAGACATCTCTCTTATCATCTAAGTGATCACGTGATCCAAATCAACTAAACCATAACCGATCATCACGTGAAATGGAGTAGTTTTCAATGGTGAACATCACTATGTTGATGATATCTACTATATGATTCACGTTCGACCTTTCGGTCTCAGCGTTCCGAGGCCATATCTGCATATGCAAGGCTCGTCAAGTTTAACCCGAGTATTCTGCGTGTGCAAAACTGGCTTGCACCCGTTGTATAAGAACATTGAGCTTATCACACTCGATCATCACGTGGTGTCTCGGCACGACGAACTTTGGCAACGGTGCATACTCAGGGAGAACACTTGTACCTTGAAATTTTTAGTGAGAGATCATCTTATAATGCTACTGTCAATCAAAGCGGAATAAGATGCATAAAGGATAAACATCACATGTAATCAATATAAGTGATATGATATGGCCATCATCATCTTGTGCCTTTGATCTCCATCTCCAAAGCACCGTCATGATCACCATCGTCACCGACGCGACACCTTGATCTCCATCGTAGCATCGTTCTCGTCTCGCCAACTATTGCTTCTACAACTATCGCTACCGCTTAGTGATAAAGTAAAGCAATTACAGGGCGATTGCATTGCATACAATAAAGCGACAACCATATGGCTCCTGCCAGTTGCCGATAACTCTGTTACAAAACATGATAATCTCATACAATAAAATATAGCATCATGTCTTGACCATATCACATCACAACATGCCCTGCAAAAACAAGTTAGAAGTCCTCTACTTTGTCGTTGCAAGTTTTACGTGGCTGCTATGGGCTGAGCAAGAACCGTTCTTACCTACGCATCAAAACCACAAATCGTAAAGTTAGTGATATTTTAACCTTCTCAAGGACCGGGCATAGTCACACTTGGTTCAACTAAAGTTGGAGAAACTGACACCCGCCAGCCACCTGTGTGCAAAGCACGTCGGTAGAACCAGTCTCGCGTAAGCGTACGCGTAATGTTGGTCCGGGCCGCTTCATCCAAGAATACCGCCGAACCAAAGTATGACATGCTAGTAAGCAGTATGACTTGTATCGCCCACAACTCACTTGTGTTCTACTCATGCATATAACATCTACGCATAAACCTGGCTCGGATGACACTGTTGGGAAACGTAGTAATTTCAAAAAAAATCTACGCACACGCAAGATCATGGTGATGCATAGCAACGATAGGGGAGAGTGTCGTCTACGTACCCTCGTAGACCATAAGCGGAAGCGTTATGACAACGCGGTTGAAGTAGTCGTACGTCTTCATGATCGACCGATCCTCAGTACCGAACGTACGACACCTCCGCGTTCAGCACACGTTCAGCTCGGTGACGTCCCGCGAACTCACGATCCAGTAGAGCTTCGGGGAAGAGCTTCGTCAGCACGATGGCGTGGTGACAGTGTTGATGAAGTTACCGACGCAGGTCTTCGCCTAAGCACCGCTACGATATGACCGAGGTGGATTATGGTGGAGGGGGGCACCGCACACGGCTAAGAGAGATCAATGATCAACTTGTGTGTCTATGGGGTGCCCCCTGGCCACGTATATAAAGGAGTGGAGGAGGGGGGCAGGGCCGGCCTAACTATGGCGTGCCCTGGAGGAGTCCTACTCCCACCGGGAGTAGGACTCCCCCCCCCCTTCCCTAGTTGGACTAGGAGAGAAGGAAGGGGGAGAGAGGGAGGAAGGAAAGGGGGCGCCGCCCCCCCCCCCTCCTAGTCCAATTCGGACCAGAGTAGGAGGGGCGCGCGGCCTGCCATGCCTCCTCTCTCTCTCCACTATGGCCCATTAAGGCCCATACAATTACCGGGGGGTTCCGGCAACCTCCCGGTGCTCCGGTAAAATCCCGATTTCACCCGGAACCATTCCGATGTCCAAATATAGGCTTCCAATATATCGATCTTTACGTCTTAACCATTTCGAGACTCCTCGTCATGTCCATGATCATATCTGGGACTCCGAACTACCTTCGGTACATCAAAACACAAAAACTCATAATACCGATCGTCACAGAACTTTAAGCGTGCGGACCCTACGGGTTCGAGAACCATGTAGACATGACCGAGACACGTCTCCGGTCCATAACCAATAGCGGAACCTGGATGCTCATATTGGTTCCTACATATTCTACGAAGATCTTTATCGGTCAAACCGCATAACAACATACGTTGTTCCCTTTGTCATCGGTATGTTACTTGCCCGAGATTCGATCGTCGGTATCTCAATACCTAGCTGAATCTCGTTACCGGCATGTCTCTTTACTCGTTCGGTAGTGCATCATCCCGTAACTAACTCATTAGTTACATTGCTTGCAAGGCTTATAGTGATGTCCATTACCGAGAGGGCCCAGAGATACCTCTCCGACAATCGGAGTGACAAATCCTATTCTCGATCTATGCCAACTCAACGAACACCATCGGAGACACCTGTAGAGCACCTTTATAATCACCCAGTTACGTTGTGACGTTTGGTAGCACACAAAGTGTTCCTCCGGTATTCGGGAGTTGCATAATCTCATAGTCATAGGAACATGTATAAGTCATGGAGAAAGCAATAGCAATGAACTAAACGATCAAGTGCTAAGCTAACGAAATGGGTCAAGTCAATCACATCATTCTCCTAATGATGTGATCCCGTTATTCAAATCATAACTCATGTCTATGGTTAGGAAACTCAACCATCTTTGATCAACGAGCTAGTCAAGTAGAGGCATACTAGTGACACTATGTTTGTCTATGTATTCACACATGTATTATGTTTCCGATTAATACAATTCTAGCATGAATAATAAACATTTATCATGATATGAGTTAATAAATAATAACTTTATTATTTCCTCTAGGGCATATTTCCTTCACATGGAACAATCAAAAATTATAGATACGTTGGAGACGTATCAAGCATCCCCAAGCTTAATTCCTGCTCATCCTCGAGTAGGTAAATGATAAAAACAGAATTTTTGATGTGGAATGCTACCCAACATAATTTTCAATTTAATTATCTTTATTGTGGCATGAATGTTTAGATCCAAAAGATTCAAGACAAAAGTTTAATATTAACATAAAAATAGTATACTTCAAGCATACTAACTAAGCAATTATGTCTTATCAAAATAACTTAGCCAAGGAAAGCTTTATCCCTACAAAATCATATAGTTTGGCCATGCTTCATTTTCGTCACACAAAATGCTCCATCATGCACAACCCCGATGACAAGCCGAGCAATTGGTTCATACTTTTTAACGCGCTTCAGCTTTTTCAACCCTCACGCAATACATGAGCGCTAGCCATGGATATAGCACTATGGGTGGAGTAGAGTACGATGATAGGGGTTATGTGAGAAGACAAAAAAGGAGAAAGTCTCACATTGACGCGGCTAATCAACGGGCTATGGAGATGCCCATCAATTGATGTCAATGCGAGGAGTAGGGATTGCCATGCAACGGATGCACTAGAGCTATAAGTGTAAGAAAGCTCACAAAAAGAAACTAAGTGGGTGTGCATCCAACTTGCTTGCTCACAAAGACCTAGGGCATTTTGAGGAAGCCCATCATTGGAATATACAAGCCAAGTTCTATAATAAAAAATTCCCACTAGTATATGAAAGTGACAAAATAAGAAACTCTCTATCATGAAGATCATGGTGCTATTTTGAAGCACAAGTGTGGAAAAAGGATAGTAACATTGTCCCTTCTCTCTTTTTCTCTCATTTTTTTGTTTGGGCTTCTTTGGCCTCTTTTTCCCCTTTTTTTATTTATTTGGGCATCTTTGGCCTCTTTTTTTCGTCTAGAGTCTCATCCCGACTTGTGGGGGAATCATAGTCTTCATCATCCTTTCCTCACATGGGACAATGCTCTAATAATAAAAATCATCACACTTTAATTTACTTACAACTCAAGAATTACAACTCAATACTTAGAACAAACTATGACTCTATGTGAATGCCTCCGCCGGTGTACCGGGATATGCAATGAATCAAGAGTGACATATATGAAAGAATTATAAAGGTGGCTTTGCCACAAATACGATGTCAACTACATGACCATGCAAAGCAATATGACAATGATGGAGCATGTCATAATACGGAACGGTGGAAAGTTGCATGGTAATATATCTCGGAATGGCTATGGAAATGCCATAATAGGTAGGTATGGTGGCTGTTTTGAGGAAGATATAAGGAGGTTTATGTGTGATAGAGCGTATCATATCACAGGGTTTGGATGCACCGGCGAAGTTTGCACCAACTCTCAAGGTGAGAAAGGGCAATGCACGGTACTGTAGAGGCTAGCAAATTGCGGAAAGGTAAGAGTGCGTATAATCCATGGACTCGCATTAGTCATAAAGAACTCATATACTTATTGCAAAAGTTTATTAGCCCTCGAAGCAAAGTACTACTACACATGCCCCTAGGGGGATAGATTGGTAGGAAAAGACCATCGCTCGTCCCTGACCGCCACTCATAAGGAAAGCAATCAAAGAACACCCCATGTTTCAAATTTGTCACACAACGTTCACCATACGTGCATGCTACGGGACTTGCCAACCTTAACACAAGTATTTCTCAATTTCATAATTACCCAACTAGCATGGCTCTAACATTACGACCTTTATATCTCAAAAAAATTATCAAGTATCAAATTTATCATAATATTTAATGCACTCTATATGAAGGTTTTTATTATACCTATCTTGGATGCCTATCATATTAGGACTAATTTTATAGCCAAAGCAAATTACCATGCTGTTCTATAAGACTCTCAAAATAATATATGTGAAGCATGAGAGATCAATAATTTCTATAAAATAAAACCACCACCGTGCTCTAAAAAGGTATAAGTGAAGTACTAGAGCAAAATTATCCAGCTCAAAAGATATAAGTGAAGCACATAGAGTATTCTAATAAATTCCGATTCATGTGTGTCTCTCCAAAAGGTGTGTACAGCAAGGATGATTGTGATAAACTAAAAAGCAAAGACTCAAATCATACAAGACACTCCAAGCAAAACACATATCATGTGGTGAATAAAAATATAGCATCGAGTAAAGTTACCGATAGACGAAGACGAAAGAGGGGATGCCTTCTGGGGCATCCCCAAGCTTAGGCTTTTGGTTGTCCTTGAATTTTACCTTGGGGTGCCTTGGTCATCCCGAAGCTTAGGCTCTTGCCACTCCTTGTTCCAAAATCCATCAAATCTTTACCCAAAAACTTGAAAACTTCACAACACAAAACTCAACAGAAAATCTCATGAGCTCCGTTAGCGAAATAAAACAAACCACCACTTTAAGGTACTTTAACGAACTCATTGTTTATTTATATTGGTGTTAAACCTACTGTATTCAAACTTCTCTATGGTTCATACCCCCCCCCCCCCCCCCCCCGATACTAGCCATAGATTCATCAAAATAAGCAAACAACACACGAAAAACAGAATCTGTCAAAAACAGAACAGTCTGTAGTAATCTGTATCTAACGCAAACTTCTCTAACTCAAAAATTCTGCCAAAATAGGAAGACCTAAATAATTTGTTTATTGATCTACTGCAATTGGAATCAGTATTTTATCACGTTCTGGTGATTTTTAACAATTGTTTTCGTGAGCAGATAGTTTCTGAGTTTTTCAGCAAGATCAAATAATTATCATCCAAGAAGATCCTATAGGTATTACTTGGCACAAACACTAATTAAAACATAAAACCAAATCTAACCAGAGGCTAGATGAAATATTTATTGCTAAACAGAAACAAAAATAAAATTGGGTTGCCTCCCAACAAGCGCTATCGTTTAACGCCCCTAGCTAGGCATAAAAATGAGAATAGATCTAGGTATTATCATCTTTGGTATGCAATCCATAAGTGGCTCTCATGATAGATTCATAAGGTAATTTAATTTTCTTCCTAGGAAAGTGTTCCATGCCTTTCCTTAATGGAAATTGGAATCTAATATTTCCTTCTTTCATATCAATAATTGCACCAATCGTTCTAAGGAAAGGTCTACCAAGAATAATAGGACATGTAGGATTGCAATCTATATCAAGAACAATGAAGTCTACGGGCACATAATTCCTATTTGCAACAATAAGAACATAATTAATCCTTCCCATAGGTTTCTTAATGGTGGAATCCGCAAGATGCAAATTTAAAGAACAATCATCAAATTCACGGAAACCTAACACATCACACAAAGTTTTTGGAATCGTGGAAACACTAGCACCCAAATCACACAAAGCATAGCATTCATGATCTTTAATCTTAATTTTAATAGTAGGTTCCCACTCATCATAAAGTTTTCTAGGGATAGAAACTTCTAATTCAAGTTTTTCTTCATAGGATTGCATTAAAGCATCAACGATATGTTTGGTAAAAGCTTTATTTTGACTATAAGCATGAGGAGAATTTAACACGGATTGCAACAAGGAAATACAATCTATCAAAGAACAATTGTCATAATTAAATTCCTTGAAATCCAAAATAGTGGGTTCATTGCTATCTAAAGTTTTGACCTCTTCAATCCCACTTTTACCAATTTTTGCATCAAGATCTAAAAACTCCGAATGATTGGGACACCTTCTAACTAAAGTTGACTCATCTCCAGCCCCATCATTATCAAGATTCATATTGGAAAACAAAGATTTAATAGGGGAGACATCAATCACTTTTAGATCTTCATCCTTATTACCCTCTAGCTCTTCCAGTTTGGCGGCCATCTTATTAACTAAGGTGGCTTGCTTATCCGAAATTTGGCCTACTAAATTTTCAAGATGAGCAAACTGAGATTTCAAACAGTAAAATTCCTTAGACATATCATCAAGCTCTTTATTCATGTACTCCATAAAGCTTTTTTTGTTCTTTAAGCTCGTTTCTGAAGAAATTATTATGCTCAAATTGCAAGGTCATAAAGCTTCTAACGTTGTTTTCAATTTCTTCCAACCTTCTAAGGTGAGGATCAAGGTTTTAAGGCAAGGTCATCAGGGCAAACAGGCACACAAGAAGCAAGCGAAAAGAGGCAAATGGAAAAGGCGAATAAAACGGCAAGGGTGAAGTGGGGGAGAGGCAAATGAGAGGCAAATGGCAAATAATGTAATGCGAGGGATAAGAGTTTGTGATGGGTACTTGGTATGTCTTGACTTGTGCGTAGATCTCCCCGGCAACGGCGCCAGAAATCCTTCTTGCTACCTCTTGAGCATGCGTTGGTTTTCCCTTGAAGAGGAAAGGGTGATGCAGCAAAGTAGCATAAGTATTTCCCTCAGTTTTTTAGAACCAAAGTATCAATCCAATAGGAGACTACACACAAATCCCTAGTACCTCCACAAACAAATAAGAACCTTACAACCAACGCGATAAAGGGGTTGTCAATCCCTTCACGGCCACTTGCAAAAGTGAGATCTGATAAAGATAATAAGATAAATATTTTGTTATTTTTGTTGTATAGATTGAAAAGTAAAGATTGCAAAATAAAGGGCGACAGAAATAACATGTTGGCGGGAGATTAATATGATGGAAAATAGACCCGGGGGCCATAAGTTTCACTAGTGGCTTCTCTCAAGATAGCATATTTTACGGTGGGTGAACAAATTACTGTCGAGCAATTGATAGAAAAGCGCGTAGTTATGAGAATATCTAGGCATGATCATGTATATAGGCATCACGTCCGTGACAAATAGACCGAAACGATTCTGCATCTACTACTATTACCCCACACATCGACCGCTATCCAGCATGCATCTAGAGTATTAAGTTCATAAGAACAGAGTAACGCATTAAGTAAGATGACATGATGTAGAGGCATAAACTCAAGCAATATGATATAAACCCCATCTTTTTATCCTCGATGGCAACAATACAATACGTGCCTTGCTGCCCCTGCTGTCACTGGGAAAGGACACCACAAGATTGAACCCAAAGCTAAGCACTTCTCCCATTGCAAGAAAGATCAATCTAGTAGGCCAAACCAAACTGATAATTCAAAGAGGCTTGCAAAGATATCAAATCATGCAATATAAGAATTCAGAGAAGAATCAAATATTGTTCATAGTAAATCTTGATCGTAAACCCACAATTCATCGGATCTCGACAAACACACCGCAAAAAGTATTACATCGAATAGATCTCCAAGAAGATAGAGGAGAACTTTGTATTGAGATCCAAAGAGAGAGAAGAATCTATCTAGCTAATAACTATGGACCCGAAGGTCTGTGGTAAACTACTCACACATCATCGGAGAGGCTATGGTGTGGATGTAGAAGCCCTCCGTGATCGATTCCCCCTCCGGCGGAGCGCCAGAAAAGGCCCCAAGATGAGATCTCACGGGTACAGAAGGTTGCGACGGTGGAAAAGTGTTTCGTGGCTCTCCCCGATGTTTTCGGGGTATAAGAGTATATATAGGCGAAAGAAGTAGGTCGGTGGAGCTGCGAGGGGCTCACGAGGGTGGGGGCGTGCCTACCCCCTGGGCGCGCCCTTCTACCTCATGGCCACCTCGTGGCTTCCTTGACGTCCACTCCAAGTCTCCTAGATTGCGTTTGTTCCAAAAACGATCCTCGCGGAGGTTTCATTCCGTTTGGACTCTGTTTGATATTCCTTTTCTATGAAACACTGAAATAGGCGAAAAACAGCAATTTGCACTTGGCCTTCGGTTAATAGGTTAGTCCCAAAAATAATATAGAAAGGTATATTAAAGCACATTAAACATCCAAAACAGATAATATAATAGCATGGAACAATCAAAAATTATAGATACGTTGGAGACGTATCGCAGGCAATGGGGGGTGGGCTGGCTCGGGCTCGTGGATGGCTCGGGGCATGCTTATGTGGATAAGTTGTGGGTCCCGCACGCATGTGAGTAAGTGGTGGGTCCCACATTCATGTGGACAACTGATGGGTCCCGCGTGTCATAACTCAGGCCACTAACCCCTTGTGTTTTGCATTTCATGGTTAAACAGGGCCATGTCGCATTGGAGCTATTGTTGGCTGCAAATAGGTCGCACCAGAGATATTTTCGTCAACTACGCCGCTTCTCATCCAATTCATCTCAAAGATGTCGCACAGGAGCTATTAACCCTGCTGGGAGAGAGAGCCGGGGCGGAAGGGGGAATGGCGAGCTCGGGATGAGCAGCGGCGGGATGGAGAGATGGAGGACCTGCTGGCTCAGTTGATTTGGCCGGTTAATTTGGGGTTAGGGAGAGATTATGGGGACGTGGGTCCAGAATAGCGGACAGATTGCAACTGCCTCCTCGCGAAGGATTTTACACATTTCTCAGCTGTGAGATAAAATACGAATAGACGGCCCAGGACTGGTTTGACGAATGCGCCGCATCAGACGTCTGCACATAAGTGTTTCCCAAACATATTTGGAAGATTAAGGTCCTTATTAAACCACCTGTGAAATCAATGCTATCGCTGTTTAGAAACTGACCTACTATTTGCTTGCCTCCCAAAATGGCAGTAAATAGCACCAATTTTGCAAGAGAATTGCGCCTACAGGCCTAAATTTTGCTGCAATTTTCTCTGCCGATTAATCTTTTAGCCCATGATTTTAATCAATCCGTGAACCTTAAATGTTGCATTGATCTTTGTCAAACTGGAGTTACTATCGATGCCCCTCCTAGCGTTGCTAAACAGATTGAATCCAAGGAAACAAACAATGGTGATTCCTGGAGGGTTCTCCTTTTTGCTGCCATTCTCTAGCGAATCTATCAATAAGCAGGTGGGTCGATGGAGCTCCGCGTTCAAGTTGTGTTTTCTGTAGGTTCAGGCCGGCCACTAGGTGGTCTTTTTTCTTATTTCTTTTATGCTTTTTCGGGCGTGTTTGTGTTGTTTCCCCAGCAGACAACTTTCTTTCACGTGTTGCTCTTAAACTTGGTGGTTGATTTATTTATAAAGCGGTGCGAAAGCATATTTCGAGGTTCTTGCCCGGCTATGATCCATCCACTCCAATCTGGGTTCCTGCACGGACACTGCATTATTGAGAATTTTGCACTCGCTGCAGAACTAGTTCAACAAGCTAACAAGAGGAAGAAACCTATGATTGTACTGAAGCTGGACTTCCAAAAGGCCTTCGATAGTGTCAGTTGGGATGTTCTACGACACATGTTTGCTGCCAGGGGCTTCGGAAATCGGTGGATTAGATGGATTTCTGACATCTTTAATTCCAGTTCCTCACAGATACTTATGAATGGCCACCTTGGGGAGAACATCATTTCCAAATGTGGCCTTAGACAGAGCGACGCTCACTCTCCCTAACTATTCATGTTGGTGGCAAATGTTCTACAACAAATCTGCGAGAAGGAGTATAGGGCTGGAAATCTGAAGCACCCGCTTGGGGTAGATGGCCCCTTCCCGGTTCTACAATATGCGGATGACACGCTTCTGCTAATAAAGGGAAATGCTCAGCAAGTTGGCATCATCAAGAGGATTCTTGATACATTCTCCAGCTTCACCGGGCTCATAGTTACCTTTCAAAAGAGCTCCTTTGTTCCTATTTGCTTGGACCAACCGGTGTGCCAACAGATTGCTGATATCCTCCGGTGCCAGACTTCACCTTTCCTCTGCGCATACCTGGGATTACCCATATCTACACACAAGATCACACATGGTTTGTTGATGCCGGTTATACACAAAGTTGAGAATTTTCAGGTTGGCTGGCCACTTTTCTATCATTGGGGGGGGGGGGGGGGGGGGGGGGGGGCTTACTTTGATAAATGATGTTCTGGCAACGATTGCCTGTCATTTTACGGGATGCTCTCTGGCCTAAGCAATCCCTGGACAAGCTAGAGCAAATTATGAGAGGATTCCTATGGCAAGGAAAGAATTATGCAAAAGGGGGACACTGTCTTGTGTTGCTTGGGATTTTGTTACATTACCACGGCAAAATGGTGGCTTGGGGATTCGAGATCTCACTGATCATAACAGGGCAATGATATGAAAGGTTATGGCAAAGGTACTACAACACAGTGACACGCCATGCTACCAATGGTTTCCCTCGAGATACTATCAAAAGGCCATTTCCATCAGCATGCATAATGGAGATACTGCGATCTGGCGTTGCCTTAAAAATCATCCCTTCAGCTAGTTCTGCAGGCTACTAGATGTGAAATCGGAGACAACACAAGAATCTCGTTTTGGATGGATTGTGGTCGACTCATGCTTTCCTTCCCGACACTCTTCACCTTGTCAACATCCAGGTTTTGCACCGTCGCCTCCCAATATACTAATGGCCATTGGATGATTCAACTACACTCAAATCTATCGCTCATGGCATCACAAGAGTTGGAGGCTCTCAATGGACTGCTAAACAGCGTTTCGCCAGAGGTTGATAAGCCAAGCATCAGGCGACCGATCGCTTTTGACAAGAAGTTGTCCACGGCATATTTCCAGAAGGTGCTAACTTTCAGAGGTCTTGACTGCCCTGTGGCTCCTTTCATTTGGGATAGGATCATACCAAAAAGACACCGCATCTTCCTCCGGATCGCTCTTAGAGACAAGCACAACACGAGGGATACTATGTTGAGGAAGCATTGGACAAGACTTGTGAAACACAACGGGTGTGACCTATGCCCAGCAGCTGAGACCATGCATCATATAATCCTCAGGTGCAAGCTTTCCCATGCTGTTTGGTCCAAAGCAGGAATCAAGGATCTCGCAGATTTAGTCACAACAATATATGACTTCCTTACCTCTGCGCTGCCACGGGATTCATATGGTAGGCTTTGGAATATTTTCTTTGCGGCATGCGCAGTAGCTCTTTGGCACGCTAGGAATGCAGAGGTCTTTCATGATGATCTCTGGCGAGACAGGAGGATTTTACAGGAGATTGCCGAGCTGCTCAAACTATGGAGGATGCGTGCGCTAGGAGAAAATGAGAAGGAAATTCTCGGCATCTGGGCTAGCGAAATGACCCGCAATTAGCTTACTAACATCTCTTGTTGTATCTCTCAAGGTTGGTGATGGCCTGCTGCACATTCTGCGCAACGCTCACATCACCTTCATGTAATTGACTTGGTTACTCGGGCTCCGGTCCATTTTGAATGCATGAGGTAAAACATGATATACCTTTTTATTCAAAAAATAATAATTGATTCCTTGCAATCAGATAAGGTGCCACCTAACGAATAAAGAGCTTTAGGTCACTACTTTCAAAAATAAAATAAAGAGTCAATTACACCACAGGTGCTTGAATTTGGCAAGAAAAGTCAGTTTGGTGCTAAAACTTACGGCATACATTGAACCGGTGATAGCACTTGGCTTGAGCGTACATCTACGGTGCTAATCACGTTTGTATATACTCAACATGCTGATGAGGCGCGCCAACATGGCGTAGGACCCACTGTCAGTGACCAGAAAGGCGGGTATTGGCGTGTGATCAGTTTTTTTTTTTTTGCAAAAAACAGTCTGGAATTTTTCTCATCACAAAAGAGCCCCTTGATTTTTTTCCTAAAAAAAACAAGCAAGGCCCACCACTCAGGAAACAGTACAAGAGGAAATGCAAAAGAAAGGGTCGAACGCGCGACCTCTTCCTAACAGCCGAAACTGCTAGCCACAACAGGAAGTCAAACTAGCTGTCTTTATTGGATAGCTAAACCTAATGACAAATACTCCCTTCATCCCAAAATAAGTGACTCAACTTTGTACTAGCCTTTGTATAAGTCTAACAAAAAAAGTAATGACCCAGATGGGGCTTAAATGGTCTGCAGTAACCGCGGCCAATTTCTACAATGATAGTGTTTTTAATTCATATATACGATTATAGTTTATATTTATTTAAATTATATAATTGTTTTCTAGTTAATGCTTAAATATATTTTATAATTACATGAACAGTATTTTAAGTAATACTATTTCTTGTAAAGTGAATACATGAATATTTATCTGAATGCATGAATACAGCCTAAAGATATGTGAATATTTTTCTGAATACATTAATATGGCATGAATATTTTTGTAGTTTACGAAAATAATTCATGAATATTATTTTTACTATAAAACCATTTTGAAATAATACTTGAATATTTAATAGGATAACATTGACATTCGTTCAAATATGAACATTTTTCGAATTACGTGAACATTATTTTAAATAATAATGTTTTGAGAATTACATGAACATTATTTTAAATAATAATAATTTTTAGAATTACATGACCATTATGTTAGATAAGAATATATTTTTAGAATTACATGAAAATTATCTTAAATATCTTTCTTATAATTACAAGAACAATATCTTAAATAATTTAATTTATTTGTATGTATAATCTTTTTAATTTATGTATTGTTACAAAATGCTATGAAAAAACAAACATGTGAAAATGGCGCTGGATGACTGTAGCCGATTTAAGCCCTATGTGTGTGCTTCTCTATAGGTCATTATGGGTGGAAATCCCACTTGTACAGCATTGGTACGTGGTGTGGTGCTGGCCTGTGTGGGCTGGCGGTAACAAGTCGTGTGTTCGAACCTGGGGCCGGTGCTACATTTTTCGTCCTAATTTCTCTTTGTTGTATTGTGCCCTGGCAGGAGGGGTCCAATTGTCATAGTGACATTTCAGGGTTATTTTAAGAAATAAATTGGTTGGCTTTTGTGAGGAAAATAAAATATCAGGTCGTTTTCGCAAAATATCAGGCCACACGCCCTTGCCCGCCTTCCTGACACTAACATTGAGTCCCATGCCACATTGGCGCGCCTCGTCAGCATGTTGTGCGTATACAAAACGTAATTAACATCGTAGATGCACGACCCGGTTAAATGTATGCCACAAGTTTTAGCACCAAACTGACTTTTCTTGCCAAGTTCACACACCTGTGGTGTAATTGACTCTAAAATAAAATATACTAGTATGACACTTTTGCAGCCCAAGGTTCTTTGTAGCGGTAGTTGTCGATGCACCTTGCATCCTGGCATAATCCCAACCATCCAATGTGTAGCCGCCAATTAGCAGAATCTATTCCAACTTCTATAAGACCGAAAAGAAAGAATGGGTCTCCCCAGCCACAACTCCGGTATGTTTGGAGAAGGAATTTGACCATATGCCATGATGAGGTTGCGATGCCTTTTATCCATGGTCCCGTGACCCTGCTCATGTTCCTCGGTTGGCCACGGGGGGCATGGAATTGCGAGATTTTCCAACGCCACCATGCAGAGATTTCGCTGCCATACGAGCTCACGTGGAGGCGCTCGGGTCCGTTTGGTGCTCGCCATGGACCAAAGAAACTGGGCATCTTGCCCCAGTACAGTAGACCGGGGATGCATTGGGCCAGACAGATCGATCTCGCTGGAATATAATCTGCATAAAGCGTGGTTTCAGGATGACAGGATCCCCCCGCCATATTCTGATTTTTTTTAACCTCCTTTCTTCTAGGAAGAGCTCGTGCTAAGGTGCTTCGTCAGCTCGCTTCTGCTTTGCAACCTCGCAGCACAGAGATTAGATGGTCGTCAGCTCGTTCGTCGAGTGGTTTTTGACTGGGTTTCTAGGCAGTGCTGCTCTGAACTACCACCGACGTACCCATGGTCTATGCTTTTAGTTTTGACTAGCACACGCAGCCATGCAGTCTGCATCAAACTGGATCCCAAATCTGCCAATGGAAACTATCAGATTCCAGGCACCAACTTGCGCGGTTGGAATCCAGGCGGCCTCTACATCAGTTCAGCCAGGATTCAGAATACTTGCTCCTTTTCCTCAGCCAAAAAGGGCATCCCAATCCTGATGTGCCGTGGATTATTCTATATCGGCTCGATCGTTCCTATACCCACCCGCCACCCTAGCTAGCCTATCTCTCTATCTAGGGCCTGTTCGGAGTCTCGCCGCTCCGCACGACTCCGCTCCCGGAGCGGCCCGAGCTTCTGTTGAAAATACGGAGTGGAGAAAGAGATGCTCCGTAGATTCTTGTATTTCTTGGAGCGGTGGATTGACGAACAGGCCTCTAGTATCTCGCTCGATCCATAGCGCGGGCGCCGACAAGGAAGGCGAATTTCTGCATGTAGCCCTCGGCTACTGCACCCTCCAAGAGGCATGATGAGCATATGCTTATCACGTCGATCAGATAGAGAAGACCGACAGTGTGCAGACGTAGTCACCAACTCGTCGCCATGTTGCCCATCGGCCCGGAAGGCGCCACGCTGGTACAGTGGCCGGAGACGCTAGGTCTTCGACTTTTGAATCTTCTCGTAAAATGATCGCGAAATGCAAGGCAGGGCCCGTAGAAACTCTTTGCTGCAAGTTCAAGAAAACAAAAAATAACGAGCCATGCATTTGAGACGTACGTGTGGATCAACAAATTATGCGTACTCCTATGTGTCGTCCCAAGCGCATCGCAGCACGAGAATCTACATTCCAAAGGAAGCACCTTCGTCCAAAAAAGTTGAGAATCTAATTAGCCACTGACCTTTCAATCCCCAGGCCGAAATGGCAATCCCGATGCCATACGAGCTACAAGCGCCTATAAATAGTGGGCACCGAAGCAGCACAGAGATCATCAAACCATTACCATCGGAGCTTCTCAAGTGCAAAAACCATCAGCGCTAACTTAGCTCGGTTTCCGAGAAACATACTATAGTTCCGAACTTCCGATCCAGTTGGAGATGTCTTCTGGGTCAAGGAGCGCATCCCGCGGCGGCGCCAACCCGGAGTGGAGCAAGAAGGAGAACAAGCTGTTCGAGGATGCACTCGCCTACTACGGCGAGGGCACGCCCGACCGCTGGCTCAAGGTGTCCCGCGCCATGGGCGGGACCAAGACGGCCGACGAGGTGCGCCGCCACTACGAGATCCTTGATAGCGACATCAAGCTGATCGACTCCGGCAGGGTTCCTTTCCCCAAGTACAACACCCAGGGCCAGGGGACTTGGAACTGATTCATCAATCAAGGTACCAAAAACCCAACCGGATCCTTGTCTCTTGTCTACAGTTTTTATAAGTGTGAAATATCAGCAGGTCCTTCAGATCTCAACTCAGTCACTTCTCATAATAACGTTAGACCATGCCCTAGCCTAGCATCTACACAAAACTATCCAAACAAATGGGGGCATGCATGTTTCTCCCATTGAAATGCAAATGTCAATGTAGCCCAGTTCTAAATTTGAGAAGTTCGAGATATGTTAACTTACAAGGTACATCTCTTGTTGCATTTTTTTTTCAGGAGCAAAGCTTCTGAATTCTGAAGATCCTTCAAAAACAGGGTAATCTGTTGATTATCTAGTCCTTAGCTGTGACCATGTTATTGAAGCAGGCATGATTATGTATGTGTAACGAAGATTGTTAGCACTTGGTTAAAAAAGACATGTGTGTGTACATAATATTAGGTTTGTAAGCAAATCAAGTGCGCTTGGTCTCGCAGACTCTAGCATGTATTTGTCATTGTGTACAGTATTACTAATCCCCAATAAGTTTTGAAGTAAACATCAGTGGTGTAAATCCCCTGTACTTGTGTGTAGTGTTTATGAACTTGTGCTTGGTAGAATATTCCTATTTTGTCTATCTTCAAGATTTGGATGTTTACATTAGCTATTTACAATTTACCATTATCGATCCCTTTGGATGAAGAGGGAGTAGATGCGAGTATGATTATGTGGCATCTGATAACTTGTGTACTCCCTACGTTTTTATTTACTCCACATATTAGCTTTGACTAAAGTCAAATTTTGAAAAGTTTGGCCAAGTTTATAGAAAAAATGAACATCTACAATAAAATATCTATATGAAGTGCAAATATATTCAATGATGAATCTAGTGGTAATGATTTTGTATTGCATACGTCAATACATTTTTTGATGAACTTGATCAAACTTAATAAAGTTTGACTTCTCACAAAACTAACATGTGGAGTATATTTTCCGAAGATGCATGACTGCCTCATACTTCTGTGGAGTATCTTACCAGCCGTGCTTAAAGGAATTGTACTAAAGGAGATGTATCAGGCTATTGCTAAATTGGGAAGAATTTTTAGGAAGTTGTGTGCCAAAACATTGATCGAAATAATTGAAGGTTTAAATTCCTCTAATTCTACACAAGCTTCGGAAGATCTTCCCACTCCCTTCTTTGACGTAATGGTGCACTTAGCTATTCATCGCCCTGATGAGTCACTTGTACAAGGCCCTATTTAATGTGGTTGGATGTATCCAGTTGAGAGAAGACTAGGGTACCTTAAAGGAATTGTTCGTAACAGAGTAACGCCTGAAGGTCTTCTGAAGTATGCTTGACTTTTTACCCTGGATATTTGCATGTTGATATATAAATCAGATTAACAGGCCTGAGATGAACAAGGATAGCCAACTTAAACCTGCTAAAGATGAGCTAGGTTTGTTTTTCAATGGTGCAAAAGCCCTTCAGCAATCCCACATGAAACATTTCGACAAGGAATTTGATAAAAATGGTTTGGTGTGTACTTCACAATTTTTCAGAGCCACATGGTTACATGCAGTGAGTTTCCTTTACATTATTAATTCATAATAGAATAGCACAAAGAACTTTTACTCGTGGTATAAAAAGTTCATTTCTTTAGTTTGAGGCTTTGCAAGGAAGCAAAAATATTAGAAGGGGTATCAATAACATTGACAAGGAGCTTGAGAAGGTGTTCCCAAAGTGGCTTGAAAACATGTGAGAATTTTGAAAAGTGAATTGCAAAAAACATCGACACTTCAGGCTAGGTTTGCAGGTACCACACATATACGAACTTGTGCCAAAAAGCACTAATTTTTTTCATAATTTTTTGCAAAAAACACTAGTTGCTTGTTTGGACCGTTTTAAGTGCGTTTATGACAAGGGGGGCCCGCATCCGTCGACGTGGCAGCACTGTTCACACGGCAACGCCATTAGACGGCGTTACACGCCGCTGGCGCACCGGTTCGAGCCGAGCGGGTCAAACACCCCGAAGCGGTGCAGGCCCCACCCCCAGCCCTCACTCTCTCCCGTCCTTCTCCCTCTCTCTGCTCCTGCTCGTTCGCCGCCGCCGCCCCCTCCCACATCTCCGACAGCCGTCGCTGCCGCGTCGCCATGGTTTCCTGGTCTGATGACGACAACAGCGAGAACTCTCACCAGTACGCTGACTCAGCTTCAGACGAGGGCATCATCAAGGTGAGTTGCTCGAGCTCAAGCTAGGGTTAGGGTTGCGATTTGGGGATTTTTCTGTTGAGCTTGATCTGAAGTTTTGTTGCCTTTCCTTTGCACCTCCAGATCCCTGAGACCATCGATGACTCCGATTTCGAGGGCACTGAACCTGATGTTTTGTGCAATGAACACTCCCTGCCAGCAGAGAGGCGTGTTGCTTTCCAGGGCATCCATACTGGCAGGAGGTTCTTTGCTTGTGCTGTGAAGGTATGTGCCAAATTTATGCTAATCTGGTCACTGTTTAGTACTGATTTTATAGTTAGCAGGTGTGCTAGTTGCTCAGTGAGGTCATTGTTTATATGTGAGCATGTGCAGAGTGTTGTCAGCAGATCTGGCCTGTTAGGTAGGTTGCTAATTAGTTATGATGGAGAAGAGGGCTCAGATGGAGAGAGGTAAGGTGCAGAACAAACCTGATGAGAGCAAGCTGCAGGAGAAGTATGACATGCTCAAGAACCTGACAGTTGCTCAAGCCAATGTCATTAGGAACATGAAGTTGAAGCTTGCTGAAGAGAAGATTAAGTTGCAGGCCCACATTGATGAGCTTGAGAAGGTTGCCGAGCAGACCAAGCTGAAGCTGAATGGGATCAAAGCCATCTTAGATGAATGAGCAGTATAATGTAATATGCTGCTTATTAGTACCACCAGCATGGTTATGGGATGATGAGTACTATAATTATGGTTATGTAATGACTACTATTAGATGAATGATCTAGTAATATCTGAATTATGGTTATGTAATGTACCTATTTAGCATTAAGCACTATCGTGTAATATGGTACTTATTAGTTATGATTATGTATGAATCTTCCAGTTATGCTGAATCTGATGTTGTTGGTTGGTTGGTTTTGTCAATGCCGATAGACCCTAGACTCACTTTGGTTGGTTTTGTCGATGACGAGAGACCCTAGACTCACTTTGGTTGGTTTTGTCGATGACGAGAGACCCTAGACTCACTTTGGTGGGTTTCTTGTCGCCGATAGACCCTGGACTCACTTTGGTGGGTTTTTCGACGCCGAGTGACCCTAGACTCACTTGGTTGGTTTTGTCGATGACGAGAGACCCTAGACTCACTTTGGTTGGTTTTGTCGACGCCGAGAGACCCTAGACTCACTTTGGTTGGTTTTGTCGATGACGAGAGACCCTAGACTCACTTTGGTGGGTTTCTCGACGCCGATAGACCCTAGACTCACTTTGGTGGGTTTTTCGACGCCGAGTGACCCTACACTCACTTGGTTGGTTTTGTCGATGACGAGAGACCCTAGACTCACTTTGGTGGGTTTCTCGACGCCGAGTGACCCTAGACTCACTTTGGTGGGTTTTTCGACGCCGAGTGACCCTAGACTCACTTTGGTGGGTTTTTCGACGCCGAGTGAGTCTAGACTCACTTGGTTGGTTTTGTCGATGACGAGAGAACCTAGACTCACTTTGGTGGGTTTCTCGACGCCGAGTGACCCTAGACTCACTTTGGTGGGGTTTTCGACGCCGAGTGACCCTAGACTCACTTTGGTGGGTTTTTCGACGCCGAGTGACTCTAGACTCACTTGGTTGGTTTTGTCGATGACGAGAGACCCTAGACTCACTTTGGTGGGTTTCTCGACGCCGAGTGACCCTAGACTCACTTTGGTGGGTTTTTCGACGCCGAGTGACCCTAGACTCACTTTGGTGGGTTTTTCGACGCCGAGTGACTCTAGACTCACTTGGTTGGTTTTGCCGATGACGAGAGACCCTAGACTCACTTTGGTGGGTTTTTCGACGCCGAGTGACCCTAGACTCACTTTGGTGGGTTTTTCGACGCCGAGTGACTCTAGACTCACTTTGTTGGTTTTGTCGATGACGAGAGACCCTAGACTCACTTTGATGGGTTTTTCGACGCCGAGTGACCCTAGAATCATAGTAAGCATCATCATCATCCATCTAAGCCAACATCATCAACAGAGTCACCAGCATCACAGCCAACATTTTCAGGTTCTCACATCCATCTAAGCCAACATTTAAGATAAACATCCAAGTTCTCACAACCAACAATGGTTCAAAGCCAACATAGGCATCATAGGTTCTGAAAGCCAACAAAGGCATAGTCTAGTTGAAAGCCAACATAGGCATCATAGGTTCTGAAAGCCAACAAAGGCATAATCTAGTTCACAGCCAACACATAGACATCACATGCCAACAAAGACAAAGGCATCTAGTTCCCAGAAGCATAGAAGTACTCTTTCAACTTGTATGAAGAAGTCCTTTTTATTCCACTCTGTCTTGGAGCTTGAAAAGTTGACCTGTTTCCTGCAGCAAAGGTAGAGGCTGTACCAGCATTGGTAGCTTTCTTCCTGGGAGACCTCCTTGGAGGAGCAGCAGGTGTAGCTTTCTTCCTAGGAGACCTCCTTGGAGGAGCAGGTGTTTTCTCCACTAGTCACTTGGTAGATGTTAGGACCAGCCATCAAAGTCTGGCACCACCTTGAGTTGTACTTTGTCTCCTCTAGCATTTCAGCATAGGTAGGGCAAATCTCCCAATTTGCTGTCTCTGTCTTTGTTCTATTCTTGTTAAATTTGACCATCAATTTTGTCCTAATTCCTTCTATTATGGTCACTATTGGCTTGCCTCTGACATCTAATATCATTTTATTAAACACCTCACTGATGTTGTTCACTACCAGGTCAGTTTTGCAATTAAAATCCATAGCATGCCTAGCCCAAGTATGAACAGGGATTTTGTGAAGCCATGTCCAAGCAGCCTTACACTCTCTTTTCAAAGCATTCATTGCATCAAGGTGTTCATTCTCAGTATAAGAGTAGCTAGCTGCATCCATGTGTTTCTTTAATTCATCACCTCTAAAACCAGCAGTTTGGAAATTCTGGTAGATATGTCTAAGGCAGAATCTTTGTGGACAATTGGGGAAAACATGGTTTATTGCATTTAAAAGCCCATGTTTGAAACAATGGGAAATAAAGCTAAGCATTGGTCCTATAAACAATGAAACAATGAAGCTATAGCAATGTGCATATGAAACCATGAAACCTAGTGCAATATTGTATGAGAAGAGAAGTTTACCTTCTGCCTGTCAGAGATGATGGTATAATAACCAAACTTCACACTTTCTCCACCAAGTGCATCTTTAAGCTGTGTTAAGAACCAGGTCCAGCTGTCTTTGTCCTCTTTGTCAACAACTCCAAATGCTATAGGGTAGATATTATTGTTCCCATCCCTTCCTGTTGCAGCAAGGATCTGTTGACCTGTTGACAGCTTGATAAAACAACCATCTACCCCTGCAAAGCTGACAATTGTGAGAACATAGTGTATGTAATGTGAGCACATAAACAATTCACAACTTAGTAAATGAAATGTACCTATGAATGGTCTGCATCCATTCAAAAACCCTTCTTTGCAAGCACTTAGACAGAAAAAGAGGCCATGAAACCTAGGGTTTTTGCTTGGGTGCTCTGGTACATGCCTAGCAGTAACAATACATCTAGAGCCTGGGTTTGTATCCAACACAGCCTGCAAATAATATCTTATTCTAGTGTATTGTCCTCTCTGATCTCCTTGGACAACCTTCAATGCTTGCTTCCTAGCCCTGTAGGCCATATGGGTGGACATCTCTATTCCATATTTCTTCTTCAGTGCCTGCATTATTGTGGTGACTGGTGTGCCAATATCAACTCTCATCATTGCCTCACACTGGTGTGCAACCCATTTTGCAGTGACCTTGGTGTTCTCTCCTACTGCTGGGCATGTGTGCACAAAATTTGCCTTCCTTATGCAAAATGTAGTCTCATTTGCAACAACAGAAGCTGCAATAAAGAAAGGGCATTTTGCATTTGTGCACACAACTATGATGCTGTCATTGCAGTTTCTGTGGAACTCATAATTCCTATTCTGAGTTATGTGCAATGTCTGAATTGCTCTCCTAAACTGATACACATTGAGGAAACAAAGTTTTCTGCAAAACTGCTCCTCTGGGTTCTCTCTCTCCTCACTGTACCAGATCCTTGGCAAAGATCTCACTGATCTGCTCTTCCTTCCATTGGGCAGAACAAATTGTACTTCCTCAGCTCCATCATCATATTCCTGCTTCAAAACACCAAGATCTGGCTCCTCATCTGATGATGGTGCCCAAACATCCTCAAATCTCTGTTCCAAGCTAGTGTGACCTCTCTATTGGCCCTTTTCTAGCTTTTCTTCTTCTTTGTAGGCACCTCTTGCTGCTCCACCTGCTCATTTTGCTCCACCTGCTCCTCTTGGTGCACCTGCTCCTCTTGCTCCACCTCCACATGTTGCCCTTCCTCATCTTCATCATACAGTTCATCCACATCAGTGTCTACATCAAAATGAATGAGTGGATCCTCTCTCTGCTTCCTCATCTCATTAAGCCTCTGAAGATAGTCCTCATCTGCATCCAGATCTGAATCATCTTCAGTTAGAAGAATTGGTAGCTTCTGCTTAACCTTATTTACATGCTCAGTTGCAATCTTATGTTTCCTAAATTTGGCAATCTTTGTTCTCCTCTTCAACTCCATTAATGTCTCCAGTTCATCCTGATCTGCTGCATTGGATTGGTCCATGGCAGCATTTGTATCCAGATCATGGTTTGTGCTCTGCTGTGTAGTGTAGAACTGCAATGGCTCTGGCTGACTCTGTATTATACTTTTTGGTGGTGATCTTAAGAGAACACCAGAAGAATTTACTACATACACAGGGTTCTCTCCTATATGGCTCAAAGGAACCTGCTCCTCAACCAGATAGCCTGAGTTCAAATCTGCAAGTCTTGGATCAGTGCCCCTAACCACTGTCAAGTTCACTACATGCTGATCATTGTTAGCAATATGGTCAAGCATTTCATCCACCTTATCATCATCACAAATTTCATCCATTCCTGTAATCCCAACACCAGGATCCCTCACAAAATACATGAAATCATTAAGCCCATATCCCTCTGTCTCTATTAGGGCAACCAAATTATAATATGTTATGTCTAAAATGCAAACTGATCTCTCCAAGTTGTCTCTGTCATGGAAGTGCATTCTAACTTCTCAAACATCATCGTTCAAACTACACACAAATAATTAAAATAGCTTAATTAACAGAGCACTAAAACAGAGCACCAATGTACTGTAAAAAATACATAATTCCTAAAACAGAGCACCAATGTACTGTAAAAAATGCATAATTCCTAAAACAGAGCACCGCACAAGCGGTGGAGCATGTGGTTTAATTCGATGCAAAGCGAAGAACCTTACCAGGGCTTGACATGCCGCGAATAAAACAGAGTAATCAACATTATAATTGCTACAATACAGTACAGTACACTCTGAAACCAACAAACACCTTCTGAAAACCACTGTCAAGATCTGAAAACCAGTCAACTTCACTGTCAAACCAATGCAAACTAATCTCTCCAAGTACAGTACCCTGCTACTCTGCTGACTACATCATCAACTAGCTACTCTGTTAACTACTCTGTCAACTAGCTATTCTGTTAACTACAAATCAACCGCAGCTAAATCACAATTAAGAGAGCACCAATTAACAGTGCCAAAAAACCTAACCCTAACCCTAGAATCGATCTACAGGAAGAGGGAAGAGGGAAGAGGGAAGAGGGAAGAGGAAACTCACTAGACGCCGCCGAATGACGAGGCAATCCGGTGACTCTCCGACGGATTCTCCTTCACTGCCCTGGCCCAAGATCTTGCCGCCGCATATTCGAGACAGTGCTGGGGGCTCTTGCTGGGGCTGCTCGTATCCGACGGCCAGCTAGGGTTTGAGCTCCCGCATATATCTCCCACAGGTGGACCATCGTCTCCAACGCCGGCAGACCCGCCGCAGTCGCCGCCTACGCCGCCAGCCGTCGCCATGACTGAGAGGAGAGAGTGCGGAGGAGGAAAAGAGAGTGAGAGGAGCGGACCGGGCGGGGTACGGCTCAAAGACTAAGCGGCCCGGCTCGAACCGGTGCGCCAGCGGCGTGTAACGCCGTCTAACGGCGTTGCCGTGTGAACAGTGCTGCCACGTCGACGGATGCGGGCCCCCCTTGTCATAAACGCACTTAAAACGGTCCAAACAAGCAACTAGTGTTTTTTGCAAAAAATTATGAAAAAATTAGTGCTTTTTGGCACAATTTCGTATATGTGTGGTACCTGCAAACCTAGCCTGAAGTGTCGATATTTTTTGCAATTCACTCAATTTTGAATAATGTTTCAGAAGATTTGCGCACACCATCTATTGGTACAAATCATCATGTACTAGTACACAATGTCTGCAATATCCATGGTGCTAGGTTTTGTACCATGGATCGTGAGAAGCACCGAAGGACTCAAAATTACAGCATAATGACAAGGGGAATTTTGGTTCTTGCCACTAAGTAATTCCGATATTTGAAGGATGTCGCTCAAACTTCACAAATTTGGTCTCTTCCACTAGCTCGTACGCAGAAATTAGCTACATGCCCATGCATGCATGATTACCTTCAATCCGGTTTCAGATGTAGTTACAGCCTTCTTCCCTAGATACCCTAGGATTTATTGAATCTAGGAAGTGAATTAACCTTGCAAGGACATAGCTACAAGTTCTTGTCATCTCAAATCATTCTAGTTCCTCAGACCAACAATTATCGCGAAGATTAAAACAATAAAAAGGAAATAGGCCAAAGCAAAGGTTTCACCTACAACTATGTATGCACTTGGGATACAAATTATATAGATCAACATTGCACTGCTAAACACCATTACGTATATTTTGTAAACATATTATGTGGGAGATGTGTCCTAAAAGCACCACCAGCTACTGCTGCCGCATCGAGGATCGGTTGTCCAACCTTGGGTCATGGGTCAGTTTTGAGAGAGAGAGAGAGAGAGAGAGAGAGAGAGAGAGAGAGAGATCATAAGAATGATTTATTTGGACCGATGAGCCATTTTGTTCCACAAACGAAGTGGGTTGCCTCTTTTCTGCAGATCTCCGCAAGATGAACCATATCGACTCACGAGGTTGCCTCAATTATTGATGATAAACCAGACCAATGCCTTAGCATTTGATTCAAGCTACCGTACTAATCCTACTATCACCGACTTTCATCAAAGCTTTCCTCTCCTTCTGCTCTTAACCTCTCCTTGTTCTGATCTTCAGAGTCTCGAGTAGAGATGAGCCCTAGGATTGAGGTAGAGACAAGAGACAAAATAGTTGCACAACAATATAGAATAAGCTTATATTTAAGTAAATCAGTGATCCCTTCTTGCCCGTACATGGGGATGCGAGGCTATGCCTCAAGCCTTAGCCCGAGATGATTACTCACACATCACGGTAAAATAATAAGCAATACACATTGTATAAATAGCTACTTAAGGATGAATGATTGAAAGTCTTACAATGTCGCCGATCGCGATGGAATCACGATTACAAGTAATTAAACTAACGAAAATGGAGGCTACGGTGGTGGAGAAGGCTATGGAGATGGGATGTTGTTGGATCGATAAGTATGTCTAAGGGGGATGAATAGACTACTAAACTCAAGAAATGACTCCTTTTCCCAATTTTAAAGTTCTGGGCAGATTTTTAAGCTTTTCTAGCAATCTATAGAGCACCCTACATATGCATATCTAGAGTAATAGTCAGCGAAATGTAAAAAATGCAAGTGCAAAGGTAAAGGAGTACAGTTGAGAGAAACCGAAACACAATAGGCTCGGTGAAGATTTTTCCCGTGGTTCAAATAGTTGGCGCTATCTTACATCCACGTTGATGGAGGCTTCAATCCACAAAAGATTTAGAATCACAAAGGATTCCGGTTGCGAGATTCCACAAAGGAGCAGTCCACGAAGGACGCTCACCCACCAAGGGTTCACTTAGGAGTAACCAACCAATTCCACCCTGGCTTACGCCCACGAAGGACTAGCCTCACTAGGGTAGATCTTCATGAAGTAGGTGATTTCAGGGCTCGCACAAACTTCTTGGCTTCTTCACAAACCTGTAGCTTCCAAGCACACCTAGCCGATCTAGGAGGCCCACGTACACCCTCCAAAAGTAACAAGATGAGGTTGCTTGAACAATGAATCCCTTGGTCTTATGCTTCAAAAGACAATCTCCTCAACACTCAAACTCCCTCCAGATTTTGCTATGGATTTAGAGAAGGTTTGGGGTGGAAAGGAAAGAGGTGATTATATCTCAAAGAGTTGATGCATGGTTGGAGTGGATTTCCCTTTGAAATGAGCACAAGGAGGTGGATTTCTCTCTTAGAACAAATGGTAGGAGTGGAGTTTGGTTCGAGTTGAACTAGTGAGATAGGTGGGTATATATAGGCTGGACCAAAAATCTAACCGTTACACACCTTTTTATGCACCTGAGGGGCTCCAACATGTTTTTCTCGATGGCTCCGAATTGAACAAAAGTGTCAAATTTATAATGTATAGGTAGGTCTGAATGATTTCGGTCGGTGGCTCCGAGGTGAGTATCTTGGCACATGGCACACTCTGTGTAGTCGCTTTAGAAGTTCCGACTGGTTTTGCTCAGAATTTCCAGCGTGATCATAGAAGTTTTGCCACTTCGGTTCAGTGACTCCAGGAGGAACGTTGGAAGCTCCGAACGAATTAGGGTTTGGAACAAAGATATATTATTGATTGTATCGGTGGCTGTGAGTGGATGTAGTTCAGTGGCTCCGAATGGAGTTGTGTAGATAGGTATAGTGGAATTTCTTGAAGGAGTTTGAGGAGTTTTTGGATTTTGATCTTTAAGCACCAAAGCAAAGAGCTTGTTGTACATCATCATTCTCTTCTGTATAGTATCGGCATGCCTAAGGACTCAATGTGGTCGTAGATCACTAAAATGAAAATGAAGAATCCCATGGCTTGACCAACACTTGTCTTGAAGCTTTTTAGGTGTCACCTTCCATTCCAATGTTGTTCCTATGAAGAAATTTCTTTGAAATAAACTTGAAGCATAGTTAGTTCTTTGATATATGTTGGCATGAATTAACAAAATCCACCTTGGGGATTATATGCACTTTCAGATGTTGATGATGACTACGTAGATGGTAATGGTGATGATGGCGGTTGTGTGGGAATTGTTGCTCTCCTCTCTTTCTCGCCAAGGATCCTTCTACTTTATATAGTGCAGACGAGCGGAATAGGGTTTTGGGGCACCTCTATTGCAAATTAGGCTTGGTATCCTTCATGGAACGTCATGGAGGCAGTGGCACCTGGTATGACCAGTTATATAAGGTCATACCATGCACTATCTTCTCTCTTTAGAACCTTCTTGTGTGCCTTAATTGTATGAGAGTGATCCTCACATCCAGAATATCCTATATGGCTTGATATTCCACCTAAGAATGTCAAAATAAACAAGGAGATTTGCAATCATTTGCATTTATTAGTCATTAGTGGGCACATTGAAGTGATAATCTTAAAAATATCTGTGAATTTCCAGTTTAAACACGAGTAAAATGAGTGAAAAATCCACTCATGAGTGTTGTCTCCGCTAGTTGTCGCGATGTTGTTGTTATATTTCACTCCCTTCTTCGTTTGTGGGACCTATCTACACATCAATCGCGCTTCTATGGGACCCCCACTCCACTTGTCATGTCAACCACAAAGGTGGGAGACATGTATAATTGCAGCTTCCGTTGTGGGGCGCACTGATGATGGGACGGGATAGTGGCACCGCTCGGCAGTGCCACAGCCTATGCACGCAAGCTCAAGCATTCAATTATGAGGATCGATGCATCTCCCACCCTCGGGCCCAAGATCTCTCCACGTGCATCTCCTCTCACACCCATACAGCCACTCTGCCACCCTCTCTAGGCCTCGCAACGATGCCATGGTGCCGCACATCCCTAGCAGTTTCTTCGGCATAACGGCGAGACTGAATGTCGATCGCCATGCCACCATCGACGTGGATGCCTTGGACCAGATGGACGTGATCATGCCAGGCCAAGGTGGGATATGTCCTTGACGTATCTATAAGTTTTTTTTATTTCATGCTACAATTATATTAGTTAATTGGCCAGTTAATCGCTACTTGCCGGGTGATCGACTCGAATAGCACCTATTCGTCGCTTAACTTGTCAGGCCGATTAAATGGTCTATCAAACCAATTAATTGGTTGTCAGGTCGATTAATTAATCGCTATCGACTTGTTAACTAGTGGGCAAACAAAGCCCGATTATTTGGTCGTAACCCCTCCAAGCCCCCTCCCACACCTAAATAGCTAGGATTTGGCCCTCCTCCTGCCCCTCATGCTCCTCTCATCCCCTCCTGACCTAGATGGCGGCTGGGCAGGTCCTCGTCGACGTGTCACTTCCCTGTCTCCCCTATGTGTCGCCGCTTCCTCTCCTTCCTCTGTGTGTCACTACTTCCTCTCCTCCCTCTGTGCCACACTACTTCCCCTCCTACTTTGGGACCTGCCACCTCCCACAACCGACGCCATTTAGACGCCATGCGCGGCTGCCATGACCTTCCCTATGTGTGTCATCGTCACGTGCCCGCCATCTCTCGGAGTTGCAACCTAGGCGGAAATCAGCAATCAAATGTTGTTGTAAACATGTTGTGATGATTTTTTATGCCCACATGGATGTTTGTTGATGATTGTTGTTGTATACATGTTCATGATCTATTGAGAAACGAAAACAGTGCCATTTGCTCCATATTTGCGATGTAGATTTTTTCCTCCATACAAAAATTCCTCTTGTTGAGTTTAAAATTCCACCAATTAATGGTTGATCGATTAGTCCAGTTAATAGGCCGATTAGGCGATTAATCACTACTCCCAAGCCGAGCGAGCAGTTACCAGTTAACGATTTCCTCAACATTGCAATTATATCACTTGGCATAGTTTTGGCATCAATTTTTTTTATTATTCTGGACTAACTTATTGATTCAGTGCCCGACGCTAGTTGTTATTTTTGGAATTTGTAGGAAAATCAATTTTACAGAGCTCAAAATATTTGAAAAATTGCAGAAGAAAGTTCAAGTCAGGAAGCTTTCAGAGGCACCTAGTCTGCTGGGGGAGCCCTCTAGGCCCCACCGGCCAGGCGCTGCGATCAGGCGGGTGGTCATGGTGGTGGACCCACATGGGTCGCATGGGACTCTGCTCCACCACCTCTCTATGCCCATGCCGTTATATTTGCCCGGAAACCCTAAAAGTAAGGATTGAGGAAAAAAATCGCCGCAATACCTCTCTGTTCCACTGTGATCCAATCTGGAGGCCTTTTCCGGTACTTTGTCGGAGGGTGGGGGGTTCATCACGATGGCCATCTACATCAATCTTGTTGCCACCATGATTGCCCATGAGTAGTTTCCTTTGGACTATGGGTCTATAGCAGTAGCTAGATGGCAATCTCTCTCTTGTTCTTCAATACAATGATCACATGAGCTGCCCTACATGATTGTGATTCATCAGATGTAATATTTTTGGTGTGTTTATTGTGGTGTGATGAATTGTCACTTTATGATAGGATTTATATATGTTTTATTCATGGATTCGTATGAGTTCTTGATGCATAATTTATAGACATATATGCTCCGTGATCTATTAGTCTTGCATTGGGCCATGTTTAGATGAATGATCTCCAAGAGGAAGTTGTGTATGTTAATTGGGTTCAATCTTGCAAGTACTCTACCATGGTGACAAAGTGAAAAAGGCTTGTATTGTGTTGTTGCCACTAAGGATAAAAAGATGGTTGTGTAGTTGTCCTTTAAACGTAGGGTGAAGACAATATGATATTATACTTAATGCAATACTATGTTTAATTAATACTTTGTTGGAGTATCACCGATAAGTGTTGTTGGAGTATTAGCTCATACTTAATGCAATACTATGTTAATTCAACAACAGAACTGGAGCCTTGGCGCACTGGTAAAGTTGTTGAGTCCTGGAAACATACTCTTGCAGAAATGTAGGAAAATGTTGCGTACAAATGACCCAAAGTGGACGGACCCTTCCCCAGACCCTGCGCAAGCGGGAGCTACATGCACCGGGCTTCCTTTTTTATTTTAATTCAACAACACCTATTGATACGCAAATGTAATTTGTTCACCATGCATGCCATGTTATCCTTTATTTGGAGAGATGCCACTTGTGAAACTATGGAAACCGCTCCAATCATCCCTATTGCTTTCAACCTCGATCAACGTTCTTTTAATTTGGATTACAATCTGATTGTTTTTGTTGCAATCAATACTTTCAAACACAAGCTGCATTGATCGTTGTAACTAGCAAGGCTAGTGAGACTAACAATCTTACTAGTTTTGTTGGGGGCCGAGGCAAGTTGTGCATTTGTGTGTGCATGTACCAATCATTGATTGTTTTGCAAGACTCCTGCTGGTTTGATAAACCTTAAGGTCATTCACTTGAGAGAAATTGTTGCTTGCTACAAACCTCTGCATTTGGAGGGCCAACACCTTCCTAGACTAGAGGAAGAAAGGTGCAAGGGCGTGTCGGTGCGGAGGCCACCCGTTTGGCCATCAGTTGGCTAGTTGGTGGCTTAACCACCTAGATGAATGGGTGGAGGCCGCTGCTCACTAGCGGCATAACTGTCGGGTCAAAAGGGAAATACTCCCTCCGTTCCAAAGTTAGTGCAAAGTTGGGTCATCTATTTTGGAACGGAGAGAGTAGTGAGGAACTTGCCCGGCATATGCGTGTGCGCGCCGGAATCTGACAATGTTGCCATGGCGCTTGCCGGCAAGGAACTTACCTTGCAACACCGCACCTTGGTCCAAGCTGAGGAGGAGGTCGTCATTCGCGTTGGGGTGCTCTAATTGTGGATACCATTAATATGTAATTTAGTACGTGATCTCTTTAAGTAAATATGTAACAAGACAAGTTTGGAATCCTTCCATAATTATCTATATTGTATCACTTTCTCAGTCGATATTCACCACCCCTCTTGCTCCCTTCAGACCAATAAAGTGATGGTAACTAAACTACTACTCCCGCCGTTTCAAAATAGATGACTCAACTTTGCACTAACTTTGTAGTTAGTGCAAAGTTGAGTCATCTATTTTGAAACGGAGGGAATAGCACAGAAAGCATAAAGATGGATTGCAAGCCTTTTCTGGCGCCAACGGCTAGTGCCTTGAACGCACCTAATCCCTAGCCGACCGGCCACTCCACGGCAGCGCCATGGCGGGAGATGGCTCCAGGTGGAGGCCCGAGGGGAAGAAAAACAACCGAGGAGAAATGCATGCAATAGATTAAGGGAGGGAAACGATTAGGCGCGGTGCGCCGGCCGAACTTTGGGCCGGTCGTGTCCACGCGCGCTTCGCCCCAGCCACCCACCAGGCGACACGTAGACACGGGGCCACCAAACGCTATCCTATCTGCTTTCTTCAACCTCGCGCTGACCTCGCCCCACAACGCATGCATCTCTCGCCTCCCTCGTTGCAGCACGCGAGCAGCTCGCCATCGGCCATGGATATAGCTTGGAAGATCGAAGTCCCCGCCGGCCATGGTTGCAGCCCCGCTCGTGTTCCCACCTCCCCCTTCTTCCTTGTCCCTCACTTCCTTTCTCCTCCTCCTCTTTTCCCCTTTTTTTGCTGCAACCGGCGGCAGGCCAAACGTCGTGGAGGGGACCGAGGTGCCCCGTGCTACGACCATGGCGATCGGGGGGAGCTGCAACCACGGCATCGAGGGGAGTTGCGAACAATGTTTCCCCATGCTACAACCGTGGACGCAAAAAGCTACATCCAATAGATAAAAAAGCTTCAACCAAACAATGGAATAGAGGAAAAGTTACAACCGTTTTGACAAAAGCTTCAACCCACAGATGAAAAAGCTTCAACCAGAGATTAAGAAATCTTCAGCCGGGAGGGATTTTTTCGCAACCAAAATGTTGGACACAGAAAAAGTTGCAACCCTTACAAAAAAAGCTTCAACCCTAGGTGAAAAAAGCTTCAATCGGCATGGCCGAAGTTTTAATGTGCGAAAAAAGTTTCCACCGGCATAGAGAAAAGCTGCAACCGATGATAGAAAAAGCTTCAACCCGACTCGCCAATGGTGGCAAGCGGCGACGTTGAGAGCTGCACGGCGACACGACAACGCAGCGACGACGGCGGCTGATAGGTGCTGCAATGACAGAGGGGCTTCGGCGTGCTTCAAGGCGGCGGCGTTTTTTGCTACAAGGGGCAACGACTTCCTGCCGGGGAACGCGCGGGGGGGGGGGGGGGGTGTGCTGCGACGGCGACCGGCGGCGACGGGGACGAAGAGCGCATCCAGCAGCATGGGACTGCGAGAGGGGAAGAGGTCCAGGTGAGTGGGGGAGGGGTGGCCGGCGGCAGGGGTGGCCGGCGGCAGGGGCAGCCGGGGTGGGCGCGCGCGGAAGAAGAAGAAGAAGAAGAAGAAGAAGAAGAAGAAGAGAGAAGTCAACACGGAGAGGAGGAGGTAGATCTGACGGCTCTGGTTGGTTGCATCGGGCGGCTGCGGCGCGACCGGCCGAAACTGTTCGGCCGGCACGCGGGCACCTAGCATCGCTGATTAATTAGTGATTCTGTGGTGTTTTGGTCTGCCGGCCTAAAAAAATGGACCGAAGGGATACTCAGCAGAAGCGATCTCGCTTGGGCTTGGCGAGATGTGAAGATGCAGCCCACTTATGTGTATCGATTTTTTTTAGCAAACTAGTAGCTACCTCTGGGACATGTTTGGTAGCTACATCCCCTCCGCCATGCTCCGGGGATGCAGTTTTAGCCCGATTGGTTTCCTGCGTTTTCTATTGAGCCTGCATGACACAGAACTTAAAGCAACGTGGAAGCAAAACCGTGACTCTCGTGAAAGGGAAAAAAAACAGAAAACGCGTTTTTTCCGTTTTTGAGAGGCACGGCTATGACTCTCGCAAAAGAAAAAGAAAAACAGAAAACGCGTATTTTTTTTCCTTTCCGAGAGGCACGGCCATGACTCTCGCGAAAGCATAATCGTGCCTCTCGCGCAAGCAAAACCGTGACTCTTGCGAAAGAAAAAAAAAACAGAAAACGCGTTTTGTTTTTCCCTTTCCGAGAGCACAACCGTGCCTCTCACGGAAGCAAAACCGTGACTCTCGCGAAAAAAATAGAAAACACGTTTTTTTTTCATTTTCGAAAGGCACTGCTGTGATTCTCACTAAAGCACAACCGTGCCTCTCGCGGAAGAAAAACCATGACTTTCACGAAAGAAAAAAAAAACACGTTTTTTCGCGAAATTTTTTTATTTCAAAAAGCTAAGGAAGACCGGGGGAAAACCATAACGTCAAAAAAACCGGAAAAAAACCATTTAAAAGGCCAAAAACGCGTGCGGAAAAATAAAAAAAAAAACAAAATCCGGAGGAAGCTCCAGAGCGTGACACGTGAATGGCTGAGAGCGCGCCAAGTGACGCTGATCGTTGCGAGGCTCCCGAAGGAGCGCTGGTTACCAGACCACATATGTAAGGATACCAACCAAATTGAGTGCATAACATGGCCCAGAACTTATGTTTTTTTTTTACTTTCTTTTTGCGAATAGCCCGGAACTTCTATTTACTCAGTCAGTCAGGCAGGCTTTACCAGGCCACATATGTAAGGCGACCAAAATGAATGCAGACAACCAAACAAACCCTTGGTAAATCAATGGAGCCGCCAGTTCAGCATATATTTGAACAAACGACTACTTCAGCATATATTTTGCAGTCGATATGCCCGATGTACAGTATAAGCAAAAAGAAAGTAACAGGCAACTACGGAATGACCAAAGGAAGCCAAAGCTGCTGAGGTTAAGACCAAACCTGCGTAAGCATTTGTAGATATCAACAGGCTATCAAAAGAAAACAGGCTACAATGTCAGAGCATTCCTGCATCTCTTCACAAACTGGACAATACATCCCTGCATGTCTTGCAGAGTAGGATTACAGGTCAAAACCAAAAAGGCTAATTAGAAATCTCTGAAGCTCATCTTAGGATCGTCGTGCCTTGAGTTCCCCCGCCTTCCTCTACCCCGGCCGCCTCTCCCTCGTCCCCTGCCCCTACCTCTCCCCCTGCCTCTCCGCATAAAGAATGACTTCCCATGCTTCATCTCAACGAGGGAATGTAACAGCTCATCACACAAGATACAACCCTCATGCAAAGTGGCTCCATCTTCAAGAGGGGTGGCTTTCTTGTTGAAGTCGACTTCAATGATAGTTGACTCGCACGTTGGGCACTTCTTATCTGTAGTGGTGATTCTGTGAGCGGCATGTGGGAGTAGCACGACGCAGTTACACGTGTTGCAGAGAAGCCGCCATTTTGGTGCGCTAACTGGATCGAGAATCAGGGTACCGCTACACTCTGGACAGGCGCAAACTCCCTGGGTGATCATTGATTGCTTGCAAGTCGGGTGCGGGCAAAGGAAGCACGGCATGCCGGCCCCTTTCCCAACCTTGCCGGTGTCATCAAGCTTGAGTGCACCGAAAAGTTTGTCGATGCCTTCGAATGGAGGACTATTGTAGCAACAGGGGCATAGTGGAAAAGATTTTGCATCGGGGCCCACCATTGAGAACAGAAGCAACTCAAAACCATCAAGGGGGCAAATAATTTCCTTGTAAAGCTGGAAAGGATAATATCATTAATCAACCAAGTATACGTGAACTGACGCTTGGCAGAACAAAGCATAAAAGATCATGCGCTTTTCATAATTATTACGTACTCACAAAGGTCAATGCAGTAGCTATGTTCAACATGAAACGTGGTAAAAAAATGTTCAGCGTGACATACCAAAGTGATGAACATAAAATAAAGCAAAACAAATAGTAATAGAACGAATATATATGGCAATGAATAAGAAAAAACTGAAAGCTGCAAAAACAGGACATCATGCTTAAAACTAAAATAACAACCACATAATTACTCAGAAAAAGGGGAATAGAATTTAGTAAAGTAACCACCTTAATAGAACCATTCTGGGGAAGATAATAAACCTCCTCACAAGTTACACAATACATCCTCATTGGCTGAGTGGAAATATATTTCATATACCGACCACATTTACCACACTTGCTCAATAGACGCCCAGAGTCTGCCAGAGGTGAAAACTGTGCTTCGAACAAAGTATCCATGTTTTCAATCTGCAAGCAACACAGTTCATTATAAGAAACTAGGAGTAGAAAAAAAGCATCCATGTCAATCATTGTCATCATGTGCAAAGGAATAGTTCAATAGTCAATTGTAAAGATGGATGTTATTAAAAGCATTTACTAAGAATCTAAAATTTTATAACTCAAACATGTAATACCAACTTTTGCTTTAACTAAAATTTGCCAACATTTTCTAGGTATGGCTTTAATGAGTTGTTCACTTAATGATTTGGAAATGCAAATGTAAAGAGTAAAATAAGCAAAATTAACACGGTGGAGTCGGTCTTTGCCACTCTAATGGTACTTCTCAATGAGTTGATATTTTCACTGTAACAGAAGTTTAGGGACTCCGTAGACCAAAATTACACTGGGAATGTTGACAGATTGTCGAGTGCCAACCTTTAAGGTGGCAAATGACCAGCTGTCCCTTAAAAACAATACACCGCATATAAAACCATAATTACAAATTGAAGTCTGAAACATTTGTTCTAACTTAACAATCTTATAATATTTATGAACAAACGGGCGCGAGCTCTGCCTAATTTCTTTATTTATAGAAGGGGAAAATAGAGTATGTACAGAGTGTCGCCGGCAAGTAAAGGCCCTGCTGAAGGCCGACCAAGCAACTGGAGAGGGAAAGCTAACTCACATGTACAAACGCTGAAACAGCCAAATCTAGCTAATAGGGACAACTAAGCACTTTGGCCTGCCCTGTCACACTATATCAATAAATATTGGCTGTTAAAAATAAGTTGGGACACTGAAGATTGAACGGTACTTAGCAACACAATGATAAGTAAATCTGTGGATCGTATGTTCCTCTGTTTAACTACATCAGCCAAATACAAGAAAGCATGGGTTTATGCTTGATGCGGCTTTGGAAAAAAGCTTAAGAACCCAATCAGGTCACTGGACATATATATTTTGGAAAATTATGCAAGTATGCTCAGGTGAAATATACAAGAATGCAATTCACAAGACATCAAAATCTCAGACTATTAACATAATAAACTACCTTCTTCAC
Source organism: Triticum aestivum (assembly GCF_018294505.1). Lineage (NCBI taxonomy): Eukaryota > Viridiplantae > Streptophyta > Magnoliopsida > Poales > Poaceae > Triticum > Triticum aestivum. Next base: position 388,782,794 of record NC_057808.1, on the reverse strand, counting down.
AAAATAAGAGTACTTTCTCATAAACTGTTGAAGAGAATGTTGAATGACTTGAAGATGATCAGCTTTGCCTTTTGCAATTAGAGTAATCTGTTGCTCAATAAAGCTTCGGATATCTGGCAGGCAGAGATCAGCATCAATACACTGATACCCTCTTATCAGGGTAGTTCCCAGGGCTGTTGGTACTAATCTTCTTCCAGAATTTACCTTCAATAAAGATGAGGAGCTGCATTTACTCATGTGTATATTTTCATATTTAAGCAGCATGCGGTGTTGAAGTTCACTACCATAAGATGTCAAAACTGTCGGGAGAGAAAAGCCCTCAACTAACCTGGACATAATTACGCTCCGAAATGTTGTTTATATGGACAGGAATTGATGCGTCTGTGCCTATGCCATTCTTCTCCATGAGAGAGATCAATTCACTCTCACTAAGGTAATCAGGAGCCGTGGTGCTTCCCTTAGTAAAGAATAAATATCCGTCAGTAATCTCACATCCAAATAAAAAGCAAGCTCAGGTATTGTGAGGCTGTGAAAAACTCATAAGCCTTACCTCGTATATGTCAACCTTATGAATATTAATTGTGTCCCCTTTTTTAAATGTTGGAAGATTGTTCTCACCCACAGCCAACCATGGCATAATAGATGTAAATCCTTTGGAAGTGACTCGGTGGCCAACACAACGGAAAATCTCTCCACCTGAAGCAAACTCAACTGCAGTCCTGCAAACCATTTTTCCCAGAAAGGAAGATGTTAATCACTAATAGTTTCATCAATAATCAATAAAGCAAGAGCTGGACTGATATGTTTACATTACAAAAGAACAAGACATAAATTTAGGTATCGGGATCAGGAATAATGCATCTGATGACCGATGGGACAACAATACATATAATTTAGCAATCAAATGCAAATACGAATGCTCGTCCACTACCTTGTATATCTACAATCATGACTGACAGTGCCAATAAAATGCTGGCATATGTACTGGTACAGCCTCCATGCATCAGTTTCCAAAGCTTCTTCTGGTGCTAGTCGCATTGGAGTAATTGGGGGATGGTCCCCAACATCATGACCTTGACGAGGCTTAACAAAACCAGCATCCATCAACGTCCGGACGTTATTGGACCACAAAGGATTATGTGCTAATGTAGAAAGTACACTTCTAAAATCAAATGACGCGGGATAGGCAGTGCTCTCTGTACGCGGATAACTGTACAAAGATAATTATTAGAGCTTTAGCAGGAAATTGGAAAAACAAACATAATCATCAACAGTATATCAGCACCTATTTATGCAATTTTCAGATGTAGTAAAAAGATGGTTGTAGTAAGTCAGATGACGATCTACACTCATAAGTCATAACTACAACAAGTTGACTACAGTAGGGGCCTCCCTTACAGTTTTGCTGTCAAAAACAAAAAAACAAGTTGACGACAGATTTACAAATTTTCCAGATGAAATTTAAAACATTATCCTGTGTACTACATATGACATCGCAGAGAGTAGTGCAAGGCTGACCCTTAAATGACGCCTAAAATAAAATAAGATCATGTCAGCATATAAACTCGACATAAAAGGAGTTCATGCAGGAACAGTGGGTAAACAGGCGTTACTAATATGAGTAAATTTAACAACGTATTCCTCAAATAATTGTATGTCTGCTAGAAGTTTAGAACACAATTTACAAAACCAACACTTCAATTCTTGACCAGTGACTGAGCATGGGGTCCATGTCTACATCAGTTCAAAGAAAACCCTCTAGGTTGGAGGTAAATTTCTAAGGAGCACATAGAGTCACTAAACTCTATTTGTACAAGAAGGACAAGTCAGACCACCTGTGAAATATTTTGACAGTTAATCATACTACTTATGTGATAATGCTAGCAGATAGAATGTATATGGTAAGTTGGTAAAACTTTTGCTAATTCTCAGTTTCCTTTAATTGTTCAAAATCTCAGCCGCCCCATACTGCACAGTATTTAGCCCACAATTGCGCTCTTGGACGGTGTGCAACTTTAGTTAAATGTTAGTGCAATATTTTAGTTTTACATGGAGATGGAGATGGTTGGATGTTGATCCAAAAGCTTACAGAAGTTACTGAGAGTTAAGAAACTTCAGGCAAATTATGAATAGACCCATATGTTAAATAGCTCATGCCGACTTCAAATTAACTAACATTTTCCATAGAAAAGGGAGACTCATTTCTGAAACCTGATGTATCCTTGAATGTAAAGCCGCTCGGCCATATGCATGGCTGTCTGGGGTCCGATACCTAGCGCACTTGATGCAACCTGGGATAAGAGCAATATTCAGCACACTAAAACATGAAACTAATGTGATCATTGGAGAAACTCTATCTAAGCGTATCCTAGAACTAGAAGCCCATTTTATACTCAACCGGATGCTCTGGCGCACATTATGATTAATATAACTCAAGTCATATCCAACAGCATAATCTTGGCACTAGATTCCATTTAAAGGTCATCATAATGTAGAAAATAATGTAACCAACATTAATATGAAATTGCAATATCAATACTAAGGTCCAAACAGAAGTGAGCAATGCACCATTTACAGGTAAGCACAAATGAACTTTGTAGGCAACAAAGTGAAATGGCAATCCATACAAACATTGTTATCCAATGAAGTTGTAACTTAAACATGGAAAAATACTGCCAGCCTTAGAACTATCACACCTTAAGCAGATTCACCGTATTAAGACCAGGTGGGCGGGCTTTGCACTCTTCCTTCACTGATATATCTGTTATTTTTAGAGCTCCATCACTGGCTACCATCTTTTGGAACATTACAGTAACCTGTGAAATTGAATGATGAACATGCTGAGAATACTTAGAAGGATGAAGTCAAATCACTAAGGTAGGGGATCTTACATCGAAATCAAAAAGTTTCTTCCTGTCCCATTCTAGCTGTATTTCATCACCATCTTTGATAATGTAAGTTCTCAAAGACCAGAATTTCTCTGGTTTGAATGTGTTAATTTGCTGATAGCGTTGTACACAGAATCCAAGCGTAGGTGTCTGACAGGGACCGTACCTAATTTAGAAGAAGAAAAACAATCATAAGACCAAATTCCGCTGAAGATTCTTAAAGCAGGGATTAATCAAAGCTTTAAGCAACAGAAAAGTGAATGATAGTTGCAATTCAAATCTCTCCCTGTAAACCAGATGAATCATCCAAACATCAAAGGCATAAACATCCGCACTTTCCAACATGAAAACACCAGTCAGGGCATACTTACATTACTTGCACTATCAAATCTATAGAAACTGTCAAAAGCAGAATATTTGGAAAGGTTACAAAACTCAAGAGACTGAGCAAAAGGAACTTCCGGAAAAGGTGATAAGCACTGACAATACAGATAGTTAGATACAAAACCAGCAATGAGTATTTGAGGAATGTAGATGGTACTTTCTTGTCAGAAAATTAATTCAATATGCAATTGGTTAACAATTATATAGCTAAAGGGAGATAGAGAACTCACGAAATGACTCTTGAGTCGAGATTTCCATATTTTCCTTGGAAATATCGGGTCTGAAATCGAGTAAATGCTACTCCTACCTTCAAGTCTATTTCTTGCCGAGCATCCACCGCTAGTGCCTCGTCTTTGTTTGGCAACACAAGATTATCCATAGCATTTGATATGTCTTTCTCGGTAACAGATGAAAATCTAGCTCGAAATATTCTTCTGCCAACCTCATTCTCAGGAATCCCGGTGCAATTAATTACTGGAAAATGGATTAGCATTGTTATTACATTAATCGGGTTGTGAAAGAACCGAGCAAGCTGTGTAGGCAAAAGTAATGAATGAAAATCACTCATATCAATTACATTACTCAGGAAAAAGTAAAATCTCGCATACACCAAATAATTTAGTTACAGATATTCGCTGGGTAAAGGAAAATTATGTATAGCTTTGAGAAATTCAAAGCAATCTAACTAATCCAGCAGTTAACTTAGTTCAGCAGAGTATTTTGCCATCTGACAGTCTCTCTATCTTGGTCAAGTTGTTTGAACTTTGGTTTCTATTTCTAGAGTCCAGATCGTTTCTATCTCTATAGAGTCCAGGTCATACAAAAATAAACTTCATGTAGAGCTCTTTGTACACCAACTAAATTTCTAATACAGAACTAGATAGGATATGATGCACATATATTGCAGAACTGGAAATTATACCTTCAAAGCATATGTTTTCCCCTTCTCGATCACAGTCAAGCCAAAGTACCAAATAGGTGCAGCCTCGAGCTTCCTGGGCTAGATGCCTGTGGATATGAGCCTTCAAGAGACACATACATCAGTTTGTATTTAAATATGGAAACGGGACTCTAACGATGGTGGTATTTGTGTATGTATTGTCAATTTGTCATAAAACTTAAGAAGAGGCATTTCAGTATTTCACCCACCATTTCCTTTACAATTTATCCAAGTAATGCAGCCGGGAGTTCTTTTGCGATAGGACAGTAAATTTGTCAGTTTAGATTCTAGAAAGTAGAAACTACATCAAAAAGGCAAGTAAACACTTGTAGAGAAAAAGATGAAATAGGATGTCTGAGGGTCGGCTAAACTGTGTAGTAGATCCACCATAGTACCACCATCTACAGGTAGAGTAGAACTCGTGTATGAATGTACAATATATATGTAGAGAACTAACTGAAGTTGTTCTTACTATTTGAGATTGTTTGATCACTCCTGTGTCCTGCTGTTAACTGAGTTGTATTCGCTAATTAGAGTTATAGAGTGCATTACCTTTGGGTTGCTCTCGGATCTCAGAACTGGAGCATTAAAAAGGTCCATCGGATCAGTCCCTTCCCAGTTCTGATATGCAGGTGGGAAATCAACACTGCAAAAGACAAGACATTGAGTAAAAAAATGGACACAAAAGAACTTATGGTCCAAGCTCCAAGGTTAGAATTATAGTGAGCAACTGCAATATTCATTCAGCTAAAGTGGAATAATTACTTATATATTTTGTTTAAGGTATCTATTTTGCAGATATGCAGTGGTCCATCATGTGTTCGTGTCTGTAACTGTAACTATGAAGACTGACATTGAGAAAGTGTATGCACATAAATTCAAATGCATTATGCAGTTAATAACTGGAATGGACTAGAGCTAGTGCATCAAGTGATGCAACTGTAATATCTTGACAGAATTGAGGAAGAAATGCAGGACCTGAAGACATGTCCGATGACTGATGTCACTCTGAAGAATGCCTGAGAGCCCTGAAACATCCCATCAAACTCGTGGACATCGGTACTTCCCTTCCGCGTAGACATCTGCACAAATGTTGACTATCTTGAAATGTGCGGTGAGAGTGAAATGCTAGAACACGGAACGCCCATTTGCTTTCCAAGATATAGCCACATATGCAGTGCAGTAGCAGCTACCCAAAAGTGTATAGCCCTTCATCCCGAAAGTGATGAGTTGATCATTACACAAAATTTTGCACTAAGTTTGATTTCGATTTGCAATGGGGAGCATTAAGCAGCATCAGAAAGAAATGTTCCATCCATGTCAGTGCAACTAGTTCTATCAGCTCTCTACTAGCATGCCCTGAATCTCACTGGAGCCAGTCTACAGCGACAACGACCGCCGCTACTTCCAACATCGAGCCATTACGAGGACAAGGCGTTTCCTAGAGGGAAACCTGGGCTGCGACCAGACAAGCTATCCACCCGGCTTCTCTGAACCAAAGACTTGCTGTTAGGGCTCGTTCCTAATACACTGTCGCCGAATTCGAGTTAAAACCACAGCCAAATTAGTCGCCGGGGAGAAAAACTATCACGGCTGTGGGAGGTTTGGGCGCGGGAGGGAGGGAGGGAGGAGGGAGACTTACGCGGCCGCCGGAGAGGGCGGAAGCGATGGAGAGCGCGATGCTGGGCTTCTCCGCAACCTGCAGCGACGGCGACCCGAGCGTGAGAAGGTATAGAGAGTAGGGCTACCGCGGCAGCCATTAGCGACGGCGCGGAGGCTCGGCAAGCTGCGCGGCGGCGGCGGCGGCGGCGGTGGGTGCTTACCATTAAAACCTTGGGCGCCATGGGGACGGAAGGAGGGAGAGAGGAAGAGGTTCGGCTCTGAGTGGGTCTAGCACACCCGAGCGGCCGAGCCCGTGTCCGTGTGGTTGCGTTCGTGGGTCGACCAATTTGCCTTCACAGTACCATTGGTACAGTAGCACTATTTTTTTCTGAATTCTGAGGGTAAAGTCTGTTTTAAACCTTGTGAAAATTTGAATTTGTAGAGATGGTCTAAATCAAACCCTAAACTTTATGAAATAAAATCAGCACCAACCGACAATTCATGGTCATTTACCTTTTGTCCATTTGCAAATGGGGATCATTGACGTGGCCACCGTCGTCACATCTCTCTCATCGGCATCCATGATCCACATGTTCTCTCACACCATATCCCACATCTCCCCTACTACCAACACACTTTCTTTAGCCACGCCGCCGCGTGCGCACATGAAGCTCAAGGAGGCCACCCCAACCAACACACCTTTTCAGTTTGGAGCTCATTCGTGTCGGTCCTTCTTGCTGATGTTCTTCCAAGCTGCCTAGAGATCCACATTTGAAGCCACCGTGGTCATATGTCGGCACGGCATGGCCCAAGCACAGCTCGACATAGGGCCAAGTCGGCCCTTTTAACACAGTTTGGGGTCGTTTTGACCCTTTTAGGGTTGTTTTGACCTTTGTGGGGGTTGTTTAGGGCTTTAGGGCTTTTTTTGGCCTTTTTAACCTAAAAACAAAAAGCCTGGAAGACTGAAACAGCCCACAAGGTCGAAAATCGACACGGGCCATCCCTTTTAGCATGTGTGTCAGGTCAATCCATGAGGCGAAACCTTTGGACCAGCATGACATGACCCTTTTATAAAAGGGCCTGCATGGATCAGTCATGCGAGGCCTTTTTATGGCTGGGTTGTATCGTGCCGCCCATATGGTCATGTTTGGTTTAAACACTTTGTAATCCCCCCCTTTCACACCGCCTCTCTGCATATGTATATATACATTTATATATCCCTCTCGTACTTTGTACACATTGCAATGAAATTACTAGCGGGGAATCACCTCGGTCATTGAGAAGCTTCACCTTGAGAGCATTGACACATCTACATGGCATACCAAGAACACTGTGAAGAATCGGTGGGCAAGTAGAAACAGCGTGGGCATATCTCATTGAAAAGCCATAGCTTTGCTTACCATGCTTGTGGCTTGGACCATTTGAAATGGGTGTAACACTAGGGTATTCCGCCACAAGAGCGCCTCTCCGGCAGTCCTTCTCAACATCATCATGACCAAGGCAAACTTATGGATCACCGCGGGTGCGAAGAAATCAGGATCTATTGTAGTTTTTCATGTGGCTTCCAAGGGTTATTTGTAACAAACTCTATTCTCCCTTCATTAATAGATTAGGCAAATCTTAAGGGGAGTATTGTGGTCGGACTGAGTTTATGTGTGTGGAGTAAAAGGCCCAACATGCATGTGCACTGGATATATATGCACTCTCCCCGCCCCATAATATAAGATGTTTTTGCAAGCTATGGGACGGAGGGAGTATTATGTATGTCTTCCAAGACAAGGACAGAAGGATTTAGAGAGTTGCACACCAAAAATTGGGTATTTAAAATGGTGTTTAGGCTCATGTGCCCCACATCTACTATATCACTAAGCTCTCTAGGGGTAAAAGGCCTCACAATCAATTGAGATATGTCCAATTGAAATTAGGTCATCCGATTTTGACCAAGTCAACAATTTCTCAAAACTCTCATTCAGTTCTTTTATACTATACACTATAATTCCTAATTTTTAAGTCCTCACAATTAATTGAGGTTTTTAGTTTAAACTTGGTCACCTGATTTTGAGCGGGTCAATAATTTCTCAAAGAGCTCTACCATTTAATTATTTTAATTCATCGTAATCCCTAATTTTGAAGCTCTTTTATTCGATTGAGATATTCAATTTTGAATTTGATTTACGATTTTGATCGGGCCAATGATTTTTTAAATCAATCAACACCAACCGGCTAGAAAAACATATCAACCCCGTGCACCCTCTTACCACCTAAAAAAAAGAAGCGCCACCATGTGATAATACTATAGCACCAATATAGTACATGTAGGCACCGACTTGGAAATTTACCCACAAAAGTATGAGTTGATTAGCGCATAACACATAATCACATCATGAAAGGCCCACCAAATACCGCATTATAAATAAACATAAAACACACTCCATCGTCTCCCCCATCCGCCAAACAAAATATTCAATCAGTTCCAAAATAAAAGGGGTATTAGTTCTTTGGAAAGTCAAATTTCTTTAACTTTAACCAAGTTTAGAGCCAAAAATATCGACATCCACAATATTAAGCCAAAAAAATATGAAAATTTATTTCATGGTGAACCTAATAACACCTTTACGAATTTTGATATTTTCTTTGTAAATTTGATCAAACTTAAAGAGGTTGGACTTTTCAAAAAAGTAATACACCTTATAATTTAAAACAAAACGAGTACTTTTTTTTTAAGAATCTCAACAACACCAACGACGCAGCAAAGCGCATCCAACCTTCTAGTTGAATACTAAACCAGAAGAAGAAAACAGTAAAAGAAATTGCTTACTGTCAAGCGTCAACATGAGTGTCTGTTATCGTAGTTTCGTCGGTCCAAACTTAACTTTGTTTAATTTGCAGCAAAAATGAAGCACACTTCAGCCGAACAGAAATGTGTACTGTTATCGCCTATCCTGCACAACTACAAACTGAGATCAAAATTTGAAGGCCAGTAAGATGACTGACATAATCACCATGGAAGATTCTTGGGCACAAAAGATGCTTCAAGAGAACAATGAATTGATCTCTTATTGACAAAATGAATAAGCCATCAGTTACAAGATCATTAGCAGTTTTGAGTGAAGGAAAGAACAAGCCTAAGGTAATTCTATGAAAAAGATTACACTGATCACTGTCCATTCATTAACAGGACGAATTTTCCCTAAAGAACACTCCTTAAGAATCAAGAGGGAAAATCCCACTCCCTAAAGAACACTCTTCAAGAAACAAGGAGGAAAAAATCAACTTATTTTTTAGCAGTGGCATGACTCTAGACTCCTTGTTTGGGCTACACAGAGAATGGCAGCTGGTAGAGGTAAGTGAAGCATATGTACAGAACCGGAGCAACTCCTTCCCTTCCTGGTTTATGTGAGGCATCTAAAGGCTTCCCTGACCCCCATCTCCTAGACAGAACTGCAGTATTGATTGTACTCCTTTCTACAGGCCTCAGGGACAACGCATGCGGTACAAATCATGCACCTCCGTGCTTGCGAACTGCGCGTAGTCCTGTTGTTGTTGACGACTCGCCTCCTTCTTCTTGGAAGAACGCTTAGACGGCGCTTCACTGGGCATGTTATTGCTTGGTGGAGTTAGTGTCACCGGTGGGTTGATAGGTGGGGGCGCTGATGTTGCTGGGCAGCGATGTCGGACATTGATCGTGTGCGTCTTGGTTTCAGTTGAGGTGCTACCAGTTATGTTTACCACAATAACAGCTTCCTTGTCCCTGGTGTCTTCGCACCACCAGTTTTGTGGTATCCCGTCCACAAATTCTTCTTGTGTGTAGAAGTCCTCATGGTGTATTGTAATATCCACGGTTTCTCCTGGTTTAATAAGACCGTTCGCTGGTAGGACCTGTCGTGCCATGGTAAATTAGAAGTTGGTTATGGTATTCAGCATAAAGGCAATGACAAATCGAGAATGCCAAAGAACCCGCACTTCAGAACTACTGTCTGCCATGGGCTGCGGACGTGGATTTTTGCCGTGATTCAGTAATGACTAACGATTATTGATCTATATGGGCAAATGGCTACATAGTTTGTTTCTTATAAGCTTTGCTAGAAATTATAAGGAGTAATAATCGATGAATCATATGGTTCCTATAGGTTGCCGCGAGAACCTACATATAGACTGAAGTTTCACATCATGGAGTCATCGATGGATCATATGGTTCCTATAGGTTACCTTTAGACTCCATGATGGTACAACATAAAAAGTTGGTCGAAAAACTTAGTTGTATGCAAGTATAAAAAAATATAGTCATTCATACCTCAAGCCAAAGTGGAAAGCCAAATGATGCCCTTGGAATAATCTCTGGTTTAGTCCCATCGTCCTTTTTGGTCGACTGGCCTTCACATAGGATTTCAAAAGCTGCTTTGCTTGTTTCACAATTATTGGTAATTTGGAAAACAATATTCTCTTGATTTTCCAATATAATTTCCTCTGTGCTAACTGTGCTGTCAGGAACAAAACAAGACTCCTTAAGCATAGACCGCACTTCCTCGTTCGATTCGATTATTTCTCCATACTCTTGTCTTCTTGTTAACTCATCTACTCGTGCAATATCAACGCTAAATGTGCACCTCACAGGTTTATGATCACTCTCTGTGACCTCCATGACAGCTACATACCTATTAAAACAGAGGTAAAACAATATGCATATGAGAGAAAGGAATGGTGGGATATCACAAGGAGAAATCAAGAAAAAGTGTTGTAGTAGCTGACGATGTAATTGCAGCAACTACAGGGCACTCTAGCGAGCATTCGGCTACTGATACAGCACGACTGTCGCGATATAGCACCCTATCACACCAAGCAGGTATCCGCTTCTTCTCACCCGAATCATACCCTACAAGGCAGTTGAATAAGAAGCTTCAGAACCAATGGTTTTATTTACTATGCGCTAATAAATTACAAAGCGATTAAGAAATATATATTTCTAAGTGAGCCAGTGGCAAGATCTGAGCAGAGTTTTTTTTTAAATCATCGCTGAACAGAAAATAATTGATCAAATGCTTGTAGAATCAAAAGAGGCATACCTCCAAGACCTGGCGCGTGCTTTTGGAATTTGTAAGTCGGTGGGAATTTGATCAGACCTTCACGCATTCCTTGAAATACTTTTCCAGCTTTCATTTCTGCTCGAAGCTGATCCTTCTCTCTTAGCCAATCAAAGCTTCTTTGGGAAACCATGTCCCTTGCTTCATCATATGTGATACCATAAAGCCGGTAGTTGAAATCACCAAGAAAGACAACCATATCAGCATCAGCCAAGTCAGGCCTGACCTCATCAACTGGATTTCCATTAACCTGCCATTACCACAAAATCTGGACATTAGCATAATTCATCAGTATGGATATCCTGAAGGTTAGAGAACACGTACATTCACTGTTTTGTGCAATTGGACAGATGTAGCAGAAGCTGAAACAAAAGAAATCACAAGGGTTAGAGAAAGTACTTTTTGGTGCTTGAAACAACATTATGGAAATTAAATAGGAAACGAACATGTGGATCCATGAGGTTTGTTGAAAGCCATTGTACGATAAATGTGATCGAAGTCAGCATTGCGCCTGGCAACAGCTTCCAGATGTGCAGCAAAATGATTGCTCACAAAACACATTTTACGATCGTAGACTCTTATTCTTAATCCTACACCACCCTGCAGAAGAATCACTTGTCATGACGCAAGGAAAATAATTGGGGAGCATGACTTAGACACATGCAACAAAATATAAATCGGTGCAGTGATCAGTGACTTGAATGTACTCTACTGATTACTTCATTCCAACTTTCATTCTTCATGTTTAGAAACTTGTCATTATGGTAGTTGTACATAAGGACACAGCCTTCAAAAATGGTGGCTACAACGAGGAACATGAATGTCTGTACATATATACCATCATATACCTTATTGCCGATGGCACGTCCAAGACCACATGGAACTGCTGCAGCCTCAACATCACCGACATATGGCTTAAGACTTTTTCTTGCCCTTGAAAAGTTAATATTTTCCATATTATGTATATCACATGAGAACGGAAACTCAACAGGTTATCATTATGCGGCAAAAGAAATTTGATCGTAATTCTAAGAAACTAATTCATGACAGGCCCATACCATGCAGCAATAAGCAATGCAGCCAACTGCCTAGAACCAACTCGGTGGAATGATGTCCCCTCATCAAGTGCTTTGCCTATATTGTCTATCCACCATTGACCATTGGCACTTCCCTCAAGTCCTACCTAAAACCATGAACAAGGGAAGTTCAGTAAAGCGTGTGACTCAGGGATACTTACACATAAAGAAAGCAACAATATGAGCCATCACGGAGATCATAATTTTTAAATTTGAGAGAGAAAGTAAAACAATCAAAATAAGATAGACTTAACGAAAAGAATGATGCAGATGACATTTTGGTTCATTCAAGTGAATATCATAAAATTGGAAGTGTCCAAGAAAAACCGTAGTTGCCATGAAACAATACATAAATCATGTCGCATTGATGATTGATAACCAAAAGCTTGGTTGCTGGGGAAAGCAACAACTAATGACTGGATTGTACAATAGCAGGAAAAGATGAAACAGTAAAACCGTGATAAAATGGCTAAAACATGTTAGTGAGAGTATAATGAACAACATTACAACTTGGAACAGTATTGAAGTGTTCTTTCCGCATAAGAATGCTCGTAATTGCTTTAGAAAAAAATATGCTGTCACAAAACTAATATCCGGTGGTGAAAATTCAAGAGTTGAGAGTGATCTAAAGCACAAAAATGGAATCTAAAGGGAATAACCCCACTTTACAAGTAAATTGCTAAGATAGTGCGATTGGCAGGTTGAACCATATACATCGAATTAACACTCCTAAAGCAGGATTAGTTTTTAATGTTCTTAGCTACCAATACATACTTCGACGCAGGCTTTAAATAATTGATTGATTGAACAGCAACAAAATGAATGACTGAAAGGGAGATAAAGTATCTCACAGTTTCTTTTGCTGCAGAAATTGCAAGAAAACCTGCACCCATCTCAACCTCTTGTAATCCAACAACAACTAACCCAACATCAGATGCTACGCTACCCAACCATGCTTTAAGTGACTCTGCAGTTGCTTTTCCCTGCGCTACATTCCAACTTCCAACCATTATGTTTATCTTTTCCATTCTAGTGTATGACAATTCTTTGTTAGCCAATTCAGTTCGCAAAACATCATCAAGAGGTCCAGGGGAAGTCAGTGGCCATCCCCGGATACCGCCATGATGTGCCAGAGTGTAGATGTAAGAACCACCAATCGCCATCCTTATGACCGGGCAGCTATGTCCAGTCCATCCTGCGAGAAGGTTACCATCGACATCCATGACTTGAACAGTACCACTGGCGTAGCCGACCCACACCCTATCTCCGAGTGCCTTTATGCACTGCACAGAAGAAGTATGATGCTGGAACTCCTGCATTCGGTTCCCATTTCCATCCCACTGGATAATGCAACCATTTGTGCATCCAGACCAAATTGCCCCATCATCTGCTTGAGCCACTGCTCCTGTTCTCCGGTTATCTTCGACAAATGTCCCCTTTGTTGCAACCCTGCGCACCGCATCGGCTGCTCCCATTAAGGCATTCCTAGATTTCTGGAAGAAGTTCAAAGAGCCTCCCGACTTGTCCTTCTTCGATGGCTTTACTTTGACCTCTACTTCCTCCATGGGTTGCTCTGGCATGACCGGTGCATCTAGCCGAGCCGACTCAACTTGGCCATCCATTCCAAATACTTTCAGCAGCTCCCTTGTACGAGCATCCCTGAGGCACACATTTCAGTACAATCTACAAGTTAAAGCAGCTACCTGGCAAAGACGGTAATCTAATCTAAACACAACATTTCATTGGTATTTCTGAAGGCATACCAGAGAGCAAATGTCATGCTTGTCAGGGTCCAAACCTTGGCCCGAGAATGATCGGCGAGCATGTACTTAACATCGGATGCAGGGAGAGAGCATACGTTGCCAACTGTGCAATGGTTCCTGAGGTCAATGTACGCCCTCTCCACCAACAATGCAGCCATGTGCCTCTCTTCCGGTGACAGCGAGAGGGACTTGGCAATGGCATCGTATGGCCATGCCTTTATGACTCCAGCCTCTGAGCCCGACCATATCTCACCTGCCAGATTCAAACAGCGAGAGGGATTCTTCACATTTGGCAAGCACATACAACAGAAATGCATTGTCACAATATGAGGAGATGATAGATAGATGGCATGCTCACCATATGAGGTGATGGCCATGGAGAGCACGGGCGTCCGGCCGTAGGCCTGCCATGTGAGGGCTTCCCTGAACACGGGGGCGCTGTTGGGTCCACCGTGTGCGCTTCCCCCAACGCTCCCTTCGCCGCCTGAACCAGGAGGCGGAGGCGCGGGCGCCGTGGCGGCCGTCTCGAGGTCCATGCGCCACGAGCGGATCCTCCCGTCCTTGTGCCCCGTCCACAGCAGCCCGTTGGCCCTGTCCATGGCGACGCAGAGCGCGGGCGGCGCGGGTACGCCCTCGCGGAAGGGCGCGCTCTCCTCGTCGCCCCGGCGCGCGCCAGCGCCCCAGCCGGCGAACACCTCGTCGAGCGCCCACACCCTGATCCCGGATTCGGCCCCGGCCCACAGTTGGCGGCGCTGCGGATCGGAGGCGAGCGTGCGGAGGAAGGAGCCGGCCTGCGTCTCCCGGAGCGGGTGGGGCCGCACCTCGAGCGGGGGAGGGCGGTGCGGGTGCATTGCCGCGCGGAGCGGCACGCGGAAGATGCCCTTGCCGCCGCCCGCGCCGACAAACTCCGGGAGGGTGCCGGCGCCGCCGCCGTACTCGGACATGGCGCGCTCGAGCGTCATGGAGCCGTCGCTGGCGCCGCCGACGGAGCGGCGGGAGCTGGGGCCGGAGGAGTAGGAGGCGCTGGGGTGGTGGTGGTGCTGCTGCTGCGGCGGGAGCGGCGGGTGGTAGCCGGCGGGGACGCCGGCGGAGGAGTCGTGGTGCGCGTAGGAGAGGGAGTGGGAGGCCGGGAGGACGTGGTCGTCGTCGAGGCTGAGGTTGCGGAGCGCGGCGCGGCGCGCGGACGCGGTGTCCCCGCGCGACAGCGGCTGGCTGTAGGAGATGCCCCTCCGCTGCGGCGGCCGCGACGAGGCGGCGGCCAGCTCCTTGAGCGCCTCGTCGTCGGGCTCCATGGGTGTGATCGTGATCGCGCCCCCGCCACCGACGGCCGGTCGATCTGATGTGCGTGCGTGCGCGCGGGCGGCCTGATCGGTGAGTGGTCCTGGGGCTGGGCGTGGGAATGGGAGCGGGAGGGATAAGATGGAAATGGTCAAGATGGCGAGGCGAGGGAGGAGGGCGCGGCGAGGGAGGCGCGGGAGAGGGAGTGGTCGGGGGTCCGAGGCCGCGCGCCACCCGCGGCCGTCGGAGACGGAGGCCAAGGGGGGGCGCGTGTCGCCTGCTCCTGTCTGCGGACCGGGACCCACTGTCAGCGTCCGAGGCTATTTTTTCACTCTTTTCGTCATTTCTCTTCTCCTCGCATGAAATTTCCTTCAATTTCAGCCACCTAAATTAGTACTGCCACAAGATTGGTTACAATCTACTCCCTCTGGTCCTTTTTAAGTTTTGTCTAAAGTCAAAACATCTCTAGTTTGGCCAAATTTATAGACAAAGTACAAATATCCACAATACCAAATCAATATAATTAGATTCATTATGGAATGTAGTTTCATATTATATTTATTTAGTATTATTGTAGATGTTGATATTTTTTTAAATAATTTTGGTCAAACTTTATAAAGTTTGACTTGACACAAATTTTATATACGGAGTAAAAGGGACGGAAGGGAGTAACACTCAGCCAAGCAATGTTATTGGGCACCGTGTTTTTTGTGCAGGGTATGTATGATTGACGTTCTAATTCTATTTCAAATGTGATAAATTAGTCCTAAAACTTTGAAACAGCCTAGTCCCAGTTATTTACGGGCCGGACCCCCCTTTCCCTGACCTAGACGAGCGGCGATGGCAACAGACCTAACCTACTACTTGGCGAGTCCGAGCGCCCCTTCTCCCTCCGTTTGTCACTCCAACGACAGGAGAGGACGGGGTGATGTGACCCCGTCTTCGGAGAAGAGGGAGTACAAGGGGAGGTCCGATCTTCACGGAATAGGACCTTCAGCTCCCGAGGCTATTTTTTCACTCTTTCCATCATTTCTCTTCTCCTCGCATGAAATTTCCTTCAATTTCAGCCAGCTAAATCAGTACTGCCACAAGATTGGTTACAATCTACTCCCTCCGTTCCTAAATGTGTAAGTATTTTTTAGAGATTTCAATATGAACGATGTATATAGACATGCTTTAGATTGTGGATTCACTGTTATTGGGCACTGTTTTTTTCTTTGTGTAGGGTATGTACAATTGAGGTTCTAATTCTATTTCAAATGTGATAAATTAGTCCCAATACTTTGAAACAACCTAATCCCAGTTATTTACGGGCCGCACCCCCCCTTTCCTTGACCTAGACGAGCGGCGGTGGCGACAGGCCTACCCTACTACCCGGCGAGTCGGAGCCGCCCTTGTCCCTCCGTCTGACGCTCCAATGATAGGAGGGGGCGGGGACCCTAGATCTTCGGTCTGATGGTGGTAGGGTTAGAATAAATTTAGGATTGTCACCATTCGGTGGCGGTGAGGCGATGTTGTCACCGTCAACGTCGAATAATGTCTCCCAGTCTCGCCCTCATTCCAGTGATGCTTCTTCACATATCATCGGGAGGTGTGTAGAAGATGGTGTGTCCTGAATCTGGTTCTTTAGGTTGATTTTTTATAGGTTTGTCTAGATCGCGCTATCCTACACAGGGAACAATACAGTTGTATATCTTGGTCATCTGGCTCCAGTTCCGACCTATGATGGTTGGCAAGCCTCGGTCCTATTAGGGAGCGTAGGAGATTTGTGCTCTTCGACTCCGTCTGGTCGAAACTGAGGCGCTGCGGGCCTTGTCTTGAGTTTTTTCTCTTCATGGCAGCGATTTGTTATGCAGGTTGCAGCCACCTGGGTCTTATGGTCTACAAGGACGATTTTACAGCAGCTACTTCTACAAGATCCTAGGTTTAAACAAGTTTTTTCTGCTAAGACACGGAGCAGAGGCGGCACCGAGCTTTGCTTAAGGCGCGCCATTGCTACCTCTTGAGCTTGCGTTGGTTTTTCCCTTGAAGAGAAAAGGGTGATGCAGCAAAGTAGAGTAAGTATTTCCCTCAGCTTTTGAGAACCAAGGTATCAATCCAGTAGGAGACAACGCGCAAGCCACCGAATACCTGCACAAACAAACATCAACTTGCACCCAACGCGATAAAGGGGTTGTCAATCCCTTCACGGTTATTTGCAACGTGAGATCTGATAGAGATGGATAGACGGTAAAATAATATTTTTGGTATTTTTTGGTTTATGGAACGAAAAGTAAAAGATTACAAAGAAACTAAATAGGAAACGGAGATTGTAGATCGAAAACTTATATGATGGAAAATAGACCCGGGTGCCATAGGTTTCACTAGAGGCTTCTCTCAAGATAGAAATTATTACGGTGGGTGAACAAATTATTGCCGAGCAATTGATAGAAAAGCGCAAAGTTATGACGATATCTAAGGCAATGATCATGAATATAGGCATCACGTCCGTGTCAAGTAGACCGAAACGATTCTGCATCTACTACTATTACTCCACACATCGACCGCTATCCAGCATGCATCTAGAGTATTAAGTTCATAAAGAACGGAGTAACGCCTTAAGCAAGATGACATGATGTATAGGAATTAACTCAAGCATTATGATAATAACCCCATCTTCTTATTCTCGATGGCAACAATACAATACGTGTCGTTTCCCCTTCTGTCACTGGGATCGAGCACCACAAGATTGAACCCAAAGCTAAGCACTTCTCCCATTGCAAGAAAAACCAATCTAGTTGGCCAAACCAAATCGATAGTTCGAAGAGACTTGCAAAGATATCAAATCATGCATATAAGAATTCAGAAAAGATTCAAATAATATTCATAGATAAGCTGATCATAAATCCACAATTCATCGGATCTCGGCAAACACACCGAAAAAGAGTATTACACCGAATAGATCTCTAAGAACAGCGAGGAGAACTTTGTATTGAGAATCAAAGAGAGAGAGAAGCCATCTAGCTACTAGCTATGGACCCGTAGGTCTGTGGTAAACTACTCACGCTTCATCGGAAAGGCAATGGTGTTGATGTAGAAGCCCTCCGTGATCGAATCCCCATCCGGCAGGACGCCGGAAAAGGCCCCTAGATGAGATCTCACGGGTACAGAAGGTTGCGGTGGTGGAAAAGTGGTTTCGTGGCTCCCCTGAAAGTTTTTAGGGTATATGAGAATATATAGGCGAAGGAACGAGGTCGGTGGAGCTACGAGGGGCCCACAAGGTCGGGGGCGCGCCCTCCACCCTCCAAGTCTCCTGGGTGTCTTCTGGTCCAAGAAAAAACATCGCGAAAGTTTTATTCCGTTTGGACTCCGTTTGGTATTCCTTTTCTGCGAAACTCTAAAATAAGGAAAAAGCAGGAACTGGCACTGGGTTCTAGGTTAATAGGTTAGTCCCAAAAATCATATAAAATAGCATATTAATGCACATAAAACATCCAAAACAGATAATATAATAGCATGGAACAATAAAAAATTATAGATACGTTGGAGACGTATCAGCCGTCGATGAAGGGAAGAGCACGGGGCAGAGGCGGCACAGAGCTTTGCTTAAGGCGCGTCATCGTTGAAGGGAAGAGCACGGTGAACGAAATATGCCCTAGAGGCAATAATAAAGTATTATATATTTCCTTATATCATGATAAATGTTTATTATTCATGCTAGAATTGTATTAACCGGAAACATAATACATGTGTGAATACATAGACAAACAGAGTGTCACTAGTATGCCTCTACTTGACTAGCTCGTTAATCAAAGATGGTTATGTTTCCTAGCCATAGACATGAGTTGTCATTTGATTAACGAGATCACCTCATTAGGAGAATGACGTGATTGACTTGACCCATTCCGTTAGCTTAGCACTCGATCATTTAGTATGTTGCTATTGCTTTCTTCATGACTTATACATGTTCCTATGACTATGAGATTATGCAACTCCCGTTTACCGGAGAAACACTTTGTGTGCTACCAAACGTCACAACGTAAATGGGTGATTATAAAGGTGCTCTACAGGTGTCTCCAAAGGTACTTGTTGGGTTGGCGTATTTCGAGATTATGATTTGTCACTCCAATTGTCGGAGAGGTATCTTTGGGCCCACTCGGTAATGCACATCACTATAAGCCTTGCAAGCATTGTGACTAATGAGTTAGTTGCGGGACGATGTGTTACGGAACGAGTAAAGAGACTTGCCGGTAACGAGATTGAACTAGGTATCGAGATACCGACGATCAAATCTTGGGCAAGTAACATACCGGTGACAAAGGGAACAACGTATGTTGTTATGCGGTCTGACCGATAAAGATCTTCGTAGAATATGTGGGAGCCAATATGGGCATCCAGGTCCCGCTATTGGTTATTGACCGGAGACGTGTCTCGGTCATGTCTACATAGTTCTCGAACCCGTAGGGTCCGCACGCTTAACGTTACGATGACAATTTTATTGAGTTTTGATGTACCGAAGGAGTTCGGAGTCCCGGATGAGATCGGGGATATGACGAGGAGTCTCGAAATGGTCGAGACGTAAAGATCGATATATTGGACGACTATATTCGGACTTCGGAAAGGTTCGAGTGATTCGGGTATTTTTCGGAGTACCGGAGAATTACGGGAACACGTATTGGGCCTTATTGGGCCATACGGGAAAGAAGGAAAAGGGCCTCAAGGGTGGCCGCACCCCTCCCCTTGGTCTGGTCCGAATTGGACTAGGGAAGGGGGGCGCCCCCTTCCTTCCTTCTCTTTTTCCCTTCCTCTTTTCCTATTCCTTATGGGAGGTGGAATCCTACTAGGACTAGGGAGTCCTAGTAGGACTCCACACTTGGTGCGCCCCCCTCCTAGGGCCGGCCTCCTCCTCCCTTGCTCCTTTATATACGGGGGCAGGGGGCACCCCATGGACACAACAATTGATCCTTGAGATCTCTTAGCCGTGTGCGGTGCCCCCCTCCACCATATTACACCTCGATAATACCGTTGCGGAGCTTAGGCGAAGCCTTGCGTCGGTGGAACATCATCATCGCCACCACGCCGTCGTGCTGACGAAACTCTCCCTCAACACTCGGCTGGATCGGAGTTCGAGGGACGTCATCGAGCTGAACGTGTGTAGAAATCGGAGGTGCCGTACGTTCGGTACTTGATCGGTCGGATCGTGAAGACGTACGACTACATCAACCGCGTTGTGATAACGCTTCCGCTGTCGGTCTACGAGGGTACGTGGACAACACTCTCCCCTCTCGTTGCTATGCATCACCATGATCTTGCGTGTGCGTAGGACATTTTTTGAAATTACTACGTTCCCCAACAGTGGCATCCGAGCCTGGTTTTATGCGTTGATGCTATGCACGAGTAGAACACAAGTGAGTTGTGGGCGATATAAGTCATACTGCTTACCAGCATGTCATACTTTGGTTCAGCGGTATTGTGAGATGAAGCGGCCCGGACCGACATTACGCGTACGCTTACGCGAGACTGGTTTCACCGTTGCGAGCACTCGTTGCTTAAAGGTGACCGGCGGGTGTCTGTCTCTCTCACTTTAGTTGAACCGAGTGTGGCTACGCCCGGTCCTTGCGAAGGTTAAAACATCACCAACTTGACAAACTATCGTTGTGGTTTTGATGCGTAGGTAAGAACGGTTCTTGCTAAGCCCGTAGCAGCCACGTAAAATATGCAACAACAAAGTAGAGGACGTCTAACTTGTTTTTGCAGGGCATGTTGTGATGTGATATGGTCAAGACATGATGTGATATAATGTGTTGTATGAGATGATCATGTTTTGTAACCGAGTTATCGGCAACTGGCAGGAGCCATATGGTTGTCGCTTTATTGTATGAGATGCAATCGCCATGTAATAGTTTTACTTTATCACTAAGCGGTAGCGATAGTCGTAAAAGCAATAAGTTGGCGAGACGACAATGATGCTACGATGGAGATCAAGGTGTCGCACCGGTGACGATGGTGATCATGACGGTGCTTCGGAGATGGAGATCACAAGCACGGTGCTTCGGAGATGGAGATCACAAGCACAAGATGATGATGGCCATATCATATCACTTATATTGATTGCATGTGATGTTAATCCTTTATGCATCTTATCTTGCTTTGTTTGACGGTAGCATTATAAGATGATCCTTCACTAAATTATCAAAGTATAAGTGTTCTCCCTGAGTATGCACCGTTGCAAAAGTTCTTCGTGCTGAGACACCACGTGATGATCGGGTGTGATAGGCTCTACGTTCAAATACAACGGGTGCAAAACAGTTGCACACGCAGAATACTCAGGTTAAACTTGACAAGCCTAGCATATAACAGATATGGCCTCGGAACACGGAGACCGAAAGGTCGAGCGTGAATCATATAGTAGATATGATCAACATAGTGATGTTCACCATTGAAACTACTCCATCTCACGTGATGATCGGACATGGTTTAGTTGATATGGATCACGTGATCACTTAGAGGATTAGAGGGATGTTTATCTAAGTGGGAGTTCTTAAGTAATATGATTAATTGAACTTAAATTTATCATGAACTTAGTCCTGATAGTATTTTGCAAATTATGTTGTAGATCAATAGCTCGAGTTGTTGCTTCCCTGTGTTTATTTTTGATATGTTCCTAGAGAAAAATTATGTTGAAAGATGTTAGTAGCAAAGATGCGGATTGGATCCGTGATCTGAGGATTATCCTCATTGCTGCACAGAAAAATTATGTCCTTGATGCACCGCTAGGTGACAGACCTATTGCAGGAGCAGATGCAGACGTTATGAACGTTTGGCTAGCTCAATATGATGACTACTTGATAGTTTAGTGCACCATGCTTAACGGCTTAGAATCGGGACTTCAAAGACGTTTTGAACGTCATGGACCATATGAGATGTTCCAGGAGTTGAAGTTAATATTTCAAGCAAATACCCGAGTTGAGAGATATGAAATCTCCAACAAGTTCTATAGCAAAAAGATGGAGGAGAATCGCTCAACTAGTGAGCATGTGCTCAGATTGTCTGGGTACTACAATCGCTTGAATCAAGTGGGAGTTAATCTTCCAGATAAAATAGTGATTGACAGAATTCTCTAGTCACCATCACCAAGTTAGTAGAACTTCGTGATGAACTATAGTATGCAAGGGATGACGAAAGTAATTCCCGAGCTCTTCGTGTTGCTGAAATCGACGAAGGTAGAAATCAAGAAAAACATCAAGTGTTGATGGTTGACGAGACCACTTCAAGTGTTGATGGTTGATGAGACCACTAGTTTCAAGAAAAGGGCAAAGGGAAGAAGGGGAACTTCAAAAAGAACGGCAAGCAAGTTGCTGCTCAAGTGAAGAAGCCTAAGTCTGGTCCTAAGCCTGAGACTAAGTGCTTCTACTGCAAAGGGACTGGTCACTGGAAGCGGAACTACCCCAACTATTTGGTGGATAAGAAGGATGGCAAAGTGAACAAAGGTATATTTGATATACAGATTATTGATGTGTACTTTACTAGTGTTTATAGCAACCCCTCGGTAATTGATACTGGTTCAGTTGCTAAGAGTAGTAACTCGAAACGGGAGTTGCAGAATAAACAGAGACTAGTAAAAGTGAAAAAAGGTATATTTGATATACAGATTATTGATGTGTACTTTACTAGTGTTTATAGCAACCCCTCGGTAATTGATACTGGTTCAGTTGCTAAAGACTAGTAACTCGAAAACGGGAGTAGCAGAATAAACAGAGACTAGTAAAAGGCGAGGTGACGATGTGTGTTGGAAGTAGTTCCAAGATTGATATGATCATCATCGCACACTCCCTATACTTTCGGGATTAGTGTTGAAACTAAATAAGTGTTATTTGGTGTTTGCGTTGAGCATGAATATGATTTGATCATGTTTATTGCAATACAGTTATTCATTTAAGTTAGAGAACAATTGTTGTTATGTTTACATGAATAAAAACCTTTTATGGTCACACACACCAACGAAAATGGTTTGTTGGATCTCGATCGTAGTGATACACATATTCATAATATTGAAGCCAAAAGATGCAAAGTTAATAATGATAGTGCAACTTATTTGTGGCACTGCCGTTTAGGTCATATTGGTGTAAAGCGCATGAAGAAACTCCATACTGGTGGGATTTTGGAATCACTTGATTATGAATCACTTGATGCTTGCAAACCGTGCCTCATGGGCAAGATGACTGAAACGCCGTTCTCCGAAACTATGGAGAGAGCAACAGATTTGTTGGAAATCATACATACAGATGTATGTGGTCCGATGAATATTGAGGCTCGTAGCAGGTATCATTATTTTCTGAGCTTCACATATGATTTGAGCAGATATGGGTATATCTACTTGATGAAACATAAGTCTGAAACATTTGAAAAGTTCAAAGAATTTCAGAGTGAAGTGGAAAATCATCGTGACAAGAAAATAAAGTTTCTATGATCTGATCGTAGAGAAGAGTATTTGAGTTACGAGTTTGGCCTTCAGTTAAAACAATGTGAAATAGTTTCACTACTCACGCCACCTGGAACACCACAGCATAATGGTGTGTCCGAACGTCATAACCGTACTTTATTGGATATAGTGCAATCTATGATGTCTCTTACCAATTTACCACTATCGTTTTGGGGTTATGCATTAGAGACAGCTACATTCACGTTAAAAAGGGCACCATCAAAATCCGCTGAGACGACGCCTTATGAACTGTGGTTTGGCAAGAAACCAAAGTTGTCGTTTCTTAAAGTTTGGGGTTGCGATGCTTATGTGAAAAAGTTTCATCCTGATAAGCTCAAACCCAAATCGGAGAAATGTGTCTTCATAGGATACCCAAAGGAGACAGTTGGGTACACCTTCTATCACAGATCCGAAGGCAAGACATTCGTTGCTTAGTATGGATCCTTTCTAGAGAAGGAGTTTCTCTCGAAAGAAGTGAGTGGGAGGAAAGTAGAACTTGATGAGGTAACTATACCTGCTCCCTTATTGGAAAGTAGTTCATCACAGAAACCAGTTTCTGAGACACCTACACCAATTAGTGAGGAAGTTAATGATGATGATCATGAAACTTCAGATCAAGTTATTACTGAACCTCGTAGATCAACCAGAGTAAGATCCGCACCAGAGTGGTACGGTAATCCTGTTCTAGAGGTTATGTTACTAGACCATGACAAACCTACGAACTATGAAGAAGCGATGGTGAGCCCAGATTCCGCGAAATGGCTTGAGGCCATGAAATCTGAGATGAGATCCATGTATGAGAACAAAGTGTGGACTTTGGTTGACTTGCCCGATGATCGGCAAGCAATTGAGAATAAATGGATCTTCAAGAGGAAGACGGACGCTGATAGTAGTGTTACTGTCTACAAAGCTAGAATTGTCGCAAAAAGGTTTTCGACAAGTTCAAAGTGTTGACTACGACGAGAGTTTCTCACTCGTATCTATGCTTAAGTCTGTCCAAATCATGTTAGCAATTGCCGCATTTTATGAAATATGGCAAATGGATAAACAAAACTGCATTCCTTAATGGATTTATTAAAGAAGAGTTGTATATGATGCAACCAGGAGGTTTTGTCAATCCTAAAAGTGCTAACAAAATATGCAAACTCCAGCGATCCATCTATGGACTGGTGCAAGCATCTCGGAGTTGGAATATACGCTTTGATAAGTTGATCAAAGGATATAGTTTTATACAGACTTGCGGCGAAGCCTGTATTTACAAGAAAGTGAGTGGGAGCACTACAGCATTTCTGATAAGTATATGTGAATGACATATTGTTGATCGGAAATAATGTAGAATTATTCTGCAAAGCATAAAGGAGTGTTTGAAAGGAGTTTTTCAAAGAAAAACCTCGGTGAAGCTGCTTACATATTGAGCATCAAGATCTATAGAGATAGATCAAGACTCTTGATAAGTTTTTTCAATGAGTACATACCTTAACAAGATTTTGAAGTAGTTCAAAATGGAACAGTCAAAGAAAGAGTTTCTTACCTGTGTTACAAGGTATGAAATTGAGTAAAGACTCAAAGCCCGACCAAGGCAAAAGATAGAAAGAGAATGAAAGTCATTCCCTATGCCTTGGCCATAGGTTCTATAAAGTATGCCATGCTGTGTACCAGATCTATTGTATACCCTACACTGATTTTGGCAAGGGAGTACAATATTGATCTAGGAGTATATCACTGGACAGCGGTCAAAATTATCCTTAGTGGAATAAGGATATGTTTCTCGATTATGGAAGTGACAAAAAGTTCATCGTAAAGGGTTACGTCGATACAAGTTTTGACACTAAATCTAGATGACTCTAAGTCTCGGTCTAGATACATATTGAAAGTGGGAGCAATTAGCTAGAGTAGCTCCGTGCAAAGCATTGTAGACATAGATATTTGCAAAATACTTACGGATCTGAATATGACAGACCCGTTGACTAAAATTATCTCACAATCAAAACATGATCACACCTTAGTAATCTTTGGGTGTTAATCGCATAGCGATGTGAACTAGATTATTGACTCTAGTAAACCCTTTGAGTGTTGGTCACATAGAGATGTGAACTATGGGTGTTAATCACATGGTGATTGTGAATTATTGATGTTAAATCAAATGGCGATGTGAACTAGATTATTGACTCTAGTGCAAGTGGGAGACTGAAGGAAATATGCCCTAGAGGCAATAATAAAGTATTATATATTTCCTTATATCATGATAAATGTTTATTATTCATGCTAGAATTGTATTAACCGGAAACATAATACATGTGTGAATACATAGACAAACAGAGTGTCACTAGTATGCCTCTACTTGACTAGCTCGTTAATCAAAGATGGTTATGTTTCCTAGCCATAGACATGAGTTGTCATTTGATTAACGAGATCACCTCATTAGGAGAATGACGTGATTGACTTGACCCATTCCGTTAGCTTAGCACTCGATCGTTTAGTATGTTGCTATTGCTTTCTTCATGACTTATACATGTTCCTATGACTATGAGATTATGCAACTCCCGTTTACCGGAGGAACACTTTGTGTGCTACCAAACGTCACAACGTAAATGGGTGATTATAAAGGTGCTCTACAGGTGTCTCCAAAGGTACTTGTTGGGTTGGCGTATTTCGAGATTAGGATTTGTCACTCCAATTGTCGGAGAGGTATCTCTGGGCCCACTCGGTAATGCACATCACTATAAGCCTTGCAAGCATTGTGACTAATGAGTTATTTGCGGGATGATGTGTTACGGAACGAGTAAAGAGACTTGCCGGTAACGAGATTGAACTAGGTATCGAGATACCGACGATCAAATCTCGGGCAAGTAACATACCGGTGACAAAGGGAACAACGTATGTTGTTATGCGGTCTGACCAATAAAGATCTTCGTAGAATATGTGGGAGCCAATATGGGCATCCAGGTCCCGCTATTGGTTATTGACCGGAGACGTGTCTCGGTCATGTCTACATAGTTCTCGAACCCGTAGGGTCCGCACGCTTAACGTTACGATGACAGTTTTATTGAGTTTTGATGTACCGAAGGAGTTCGGAGTCCTGGATGAGATCGGGGATATGACGAGGAGTCTCGAAATGGTCGAGACGTAAAGATCGATATATTGGACGACTATATTCGGACTTCGGAAAGGTTCCGAGTGATTCGGGTATTTTTCGGAGTACCGGAGAGTTACAGGAATACGTATTGGGCCTTATTGGGCCATACGGGAAAGAAGGAAAAGGGCCTCAAGGGTGGCCTCACCCCTCCCCTTGGTCTGGTCCGAATTGGACTAGGGAAGGGGGGCGCCCCCTTCCTTCCTTCTCTTTTTCCCTTCCTCTTTTCCTATTCCTTATGGGAGGTGGAATCCTACTAGGACTAGGGAGTCCTAGTAGGACTCCACACTTGGTGCGCCCCCTCCTAGGGCCGGCCTCCTCCTCCCTTGCTCCTTTATATACGGGGGCAGGGGGCACCCCATGGACACAACAATTGATCCTTGAGATCTCTTAGCCATGTGCGGTGCCCCCCTCCACCATATTACACCTCGATAATACCGTTGCGGAGCTTAGGCGAAGCCTTGCGTCGGTGGAACATCATCATCGTCACCACGCCGTCGTGCTGACGAAACTCTCCCTCAACACTCGGCTGGATCGGAGTTCGAGGGACGTCATCGAGCTGAATGTGTGTAGAACTCGGAGGTGCCGTACGTTCGGTACTTGATCGGTCGGATCGTGAAGACGTACGACTACATCAACCGCGTTGTGATAACGCTTCCGCTGTCGGTCTACGAGGGTACGTGGACAACACTCTCCCCTCTCGTTGCTATGCATCACCATGATCTTGTGTGTGCGTAGGAATTTTTTTGAAATTACTACGTTCCCCAACACACGGGGCAGAGGCGACACCGAGCTTTGCTTAATGCGCGTCCTCGATGAAGGGAAGAGCACGGGGCAAAGGTGGCACCGAGCTTTGCTTAAGGCGCGTCGTCGATGAAGGGAAGATCACGGGCCAGAGGTAGCACCGAGCTTTGCTTAAGGCGCGTCGTCGATGAAGGGAAGAGCACGGGGCAGAGGCGACACCGAGCTTTGCTTAAGGCACGTCATCGATGAAGGGAAGAGCACGGGGTAGAGGTGGCACCGAGCTTTGCTTAAGGCGCGTTGTTGATGAAGGGAAGAGCACGGGACATCGCCACATATATTCTCCTCCCGATGGCATACGATGCAGGGCGGCGGCGGTGCTCGATGTATTCACATCAGTAGGTGCGACAAAGGGGTGTGGCTCTGTGGACCAAGGGGATGGGGGCGCAGCGATGGAGGTCCGACCCCTATCCCTTGAGCGGCGACATATGGCCAACCGAAGGGGAGGCCCCTGTTCCTCTTTTCTTACGGGAGCATGACTGGTCCGTTCCCTCGAGAGGCAACCTCCTCTATCCGGGGAGGGAAATAATGAATCGATATCCACTTACTAGTGGAAAAGGTGGGTAAATACTCCCAATTTCTAGGGAACATAGCAAAATGGTTAGTTGTGAAGTTGGAAAATTGGGGTGGCCCGGAAGCCAAAAATGCAGTACCAAGTTATAGGCTTTTCGCCGCTGCCCGATTCGAGCTCCCCTACTGCCCTGTCGCCGCCGCTGGATCCCCACACACACCCGTTGCCACACCGCCGCCGCGCTTCCACCGCTCTATTCGAGATTCTTGTGCCGCTACGCCACCGCCAATCCGCCACCCGATTCGAGCTCCCGCCATCGGACATTTGAGCTCCCCGCTCGCCGCATTTGACGCTAGACGCTCGGGCGCCGCACCGTTCCTCGTCGCTCAGCCGCCGACGCTCCTCTCGAAGCTCGGTTGCCACCGCTCGATCCGCAATCGCGCTACCGCCATGTCGTTGAAGAAAATCTCGAAGAGTAAGACCGGCTTCTTCGGGGTGCAGAAGAAGCCGTCTGGAAACTTCGGCGTGGAGTTCCAGTGCGATGGCTATCGCTACTGAATCGACACGTTCAACTCCGTCACGTGGTCCTGCGTGCATACGACATTGCCACGTGGCGTTCTGACCGGCAGAGGCACGAGATGAACTTCCCAGAGATCGAGAATCAGGCAGACGCAGGGCTAATTGGGCCGAAGAATATTAACATTTGGCGGATGAACGAGAAGGAGGAGGAGGAGGAGAATAGGCCGGTAATTCTCTTTGCTCCCGGCGATATTGATGACACGGCGATGACGAGGTTTGCGCGGGAGCATCCAGAGTATGTCCAAACCGAGCGCTAGTTCTTCTGTAAGCACAAGGCCGAGCAAAAGAAGAAGACGATGAAGGAGGAAGAGGCCGGCCCCTCGATGATGATCACCATCGAGTCCGACTGCAGAAGCATGGTAGTTGGACACCAAACAAGGCAGAAAGAAATCATTGCTACCTAGGTATGTCGTCGTGAATCTATAATACCTAAATAGTTCATCCCCATTAACCTATTTCTCTTGACATGCAGTCTATCCACATCAGCATAGATGCCATGTCAGCGGTTATCATCCAATCATTCTTCTTCGTTTGCATGTAAACAGGCGAATAGTCTCCCAGTAAAAAAGACCACTTTTCAACTGACGAAGACGGCATATGAGGTCATCCGCCTGGCTACACTAAGGCCGTAATTCTCATGTGATTCTCAGACTTCCGTAACTGATGCCCTTTGGCTTTTCTAAAAAAATAAGTTGCTTTTCCATGGGCCACGGTTACTCCAGAATCATAAAAATCCACCACCGCGTGTGCGTGTCCTACTCCTTCCTTATCCAGTCTCCGCTGCATGTCTCGATCCTTCGATATCACGCATCCTTCTCTGCTTATTAGCCGCCGGCCGCCTCATGACACCTTCATCTCCTTCTGCTGCCCTCGTTCGCCTTGCCGCCGGTCGAACCATGCGACGCCGTCGACCTACTGGCTACTGCAGAGGTTAGGAGGAGTTGTGGTGTCACCAGATGCCCTGGGCAACGTGGATCTTGATTCTTGAGCCACCGCCATCCCCTGTCTTTTTCTATCAGGCTGGATGCTCCGCACAAAAATCTGCATGGCTATTGGTGACAAGTGTTTCCCTGCTCCCTGTCACAGGGCACTGATTCAAGGCACACCCAACGTCATCTATGATTAGAGGAAAAAATTCTGCATGGACTCCGTGAAACCGAGGAGGTATGTAACTACTATATCATAGGCTTCTATGTTCGACAAGCTTTGGTAATGATATGAGATGGTCACTTTCCTTGATTTTGTTCAGAAGAGGTGTGGATCTATTATGTTTAATTTTGCCCCATATGACGTATTCTTGCAAATCCCAGGAACTGATCAGATTAAAAGAGAAGTATGATGCCCAGTTGTATGGAAATATTTCATACATTTAGGACTACTGTCATGGGAAGATTGATGGAAATATTACCAAGAAAATGAATATACTGCACAATGTATTCATTTTCTAAGCTTACTGCAGTATATTCAGAACAAGGAAAAGGGCAGATTACTGCAGTGTATTCAGAACAAGGAAAACGGCAGTTGTCCAACTTTTCTCCACGTTATCTATGGTATGGGCTCAGTTTAAGTTTGAACCCTTTTATTTTATATTTTTCGTAGTTGACAGTTTGCTACTCATCTTTGTGCACTAAGCCTTGATGGATAGTACATCCACATGTCCTCCTCTGTTTAAGTATCTTGCTTATAAATCCAAACAAATTAGTCAGTGCTGACTGTGTTATCTTCCCAACTATTCTGCAATTTGCATATGCTGAACTGACTAAATATGCCTATTTGTCCAAGGTCTGAACAACATGTTTGAGATTTTAAACCACAAAAATTGTCATTCTCTATTTTTTATTCACTTAATGTACCTTATAAGGTTTCATGCATAGTTTCTTTTTGTTGCAACAAATTCTGTTTTCAACTCGACAATTTGGATCTCGGTACTTATGTGTATAATCACTCATGCTCTATTCAGCCTAATGCTTTGAGCAAAAAGAATTGGTACTCACTTTGGCAAACAGAGAGAAAGGAATATGTTTTTTTTGTTGATATTGGAGCTCCATCACCCACTGTCAAGTATTGCAAGCAAGCAACTAAAGCAACTACAGTGGCCAATAATGCATATATGAAGATTGATTTACAACAACAGCTCCAACATTTGTACATAATCTTTCATATTGTGTCTCTTTCCGAATCCCCGTTAGTGTGTTTATATACATTAATATTCCTGCAAGTCAAACGAGATTACTTAATTATGCCATATCAAGATGTGTCCATTGCAGTTTTCTCATCTTAAGTTCTTAATACATTATGCAAAAAGTTATTCAATTTATCTATCATCATTTTCATAGGACTAAGAGTTCCCGCAGCAATGCGCGGGGTATCATCTAGTATATATATTAGTACACTGCACAAGGTTGTTTTGGCGAGAAGCGTACCTTGTGCAGCAAACTGCTATACTTCATGTAGGAGTGAGCCTATTGTTTTGTAAGGCAAAAATCATGTTCTACTCCCGAGCTCATTTGAGCTTGGGATGGAGAGTAAAATCTAAAAATAATTAAAAAAAATAAAAAAAATTGAAATATCTTTGGTGCAAATATTGCCAAAAGTTTTACGTGCTCACAAAATTTCATGTTGAAAAGACATTTTTGGAAATCGTGGCAAAAGAAACAAAATCAACACTCCAAAATGCTTTCGAAAACAACATTTCATGTTCTACTCCCGAGCTCATTTGAGCTTGGGATGGACAGTAAAATCTAAAAAAAATAAAAAAAAATTGAAATATTTTTGGTGCAAATATTGCCAAAAGTTTTACGTGCTCACAAAGTTTCATGTTGAGAAGACATTTTTGGAAATCGTGGCAAAAGAAACAAAATCAACACTCCAAAATGCTTTCGAAAACAACATTTTTGAAGCATCAATTTTTTTTTACGATGACTTTCAAAAATGTGATTTCGAGATGAATTTTTGTGAGCACGTAATTTTTTTGTCAATGTTTGTACCAAAAAAAATCAGAAATTTTGATTTTTATTGGATTTTACTGTTCATCCAAGCACATGTGAGCTCGGGCTCAGAAACTCCACATCCTTTGTAAGCAGCTTTTTTATATAGAAAGTCATATTACGAGTGGGCTCGCATTTTAGTTTTTTCTAGTGCAAGCTATGCCTATTATGAAATGCACAACAATAGCTGCTATCCTTGTTTTAGGTTCTGCCAATGGCCGACTGGGATGTCTCTACTGTCTCATCACCTCGATGATATATTGTCAGGGTAAGGAATTATTAGGAAATACACACACATTTTCAGCTTATCGTGTTTACTCTAAACAATATTTCTTCTAAACAAAATATAATATTATTTATGATCTAGTGTCTATTTGCAAAAATTCTTTCTAAACATCAAATTATTTGTTAGCTATTTCCGCAGCAGCGTGTGAGGTATCATCTACCAACCCACACCATGACAAAGGAATTGCTTCATACAACCAATAGGTCTTAGGGATGCAAGAGTGGGTCCCACTAAGCCCGCAAAACATGAAAAATTCTCTGGTAACGATAGGTGGTGGGTGGGAGGGTTGGTACATGCTTTCTTTTGCTATATATCTAGTTTTCCAGAATGAAATATCTCTTAACTAGATGTTAAATTACAGACTATTTTCACTGTTGCGTTAGTTGTGCCAAGAGCTTCAAAACTAAATCTTATATTGATAGGTTTTAATATATTTTTTCGGACTTAACTTGTACTCCCAACTCCCCATGCGACAAACTTGTACTTCACGTGTTACATACTTCTACTCCCTATGTGGTAATGTACTTCCTGGGGTTGTAATTTGTACTCCTAGCGGAGTGCAACCTGAACTATCCGCAATCACACAACTTGTACTTCCGACGGTGTACTTCTATGTGTTCAACACGTACTATCTACTTAATGCACTTGTACTCACACGTTGTATGAGAAACCCAAGGAAATATCGGAGAGAGAAAAAATGTTAATCCCAATAGAAAAAACCAGACGCAAAATGAAAAAACCAAACAAAAAGCATCAGCCTACCCCATACCAACAACCTCCACGCCCATATCCCTCGTGTGCCTCTGGGCGCCACTTCCTAGGCTTCTATCGTGCGCCATGCATCGCACACTTGGGTCATCGTGCACCCAAAAGGTGCCCCCTTTACGGGGGTTACCTCCTAGAAGAAAGAAGATAGTCAACGTGTTTTTTTTGCCAACTCGGCCTGACGGTTGAGACCTCCCTGTCATAAACCGCATCAATCGGCAGTTATGGGGCCATCAATGTTTTGGAGTCATGGGTGGTTCTTCATTGCCTAAACGAACTGTGATGGTTTTTGGTTATTTTTGTAGCAGTTATGATAATTTTATGCGATTAACTCAATTATTCCGGACACGGGCCATCTGAAACAAGAGGGGTAAGTCGTGGCTGAGCTCTAGTGAGTCAAAGGCGGCTAGGGCTGCACGCCTCTTGCCGGCCTCGCCGCAGGTCTATCCGTCTGCTGTGGCCTTAGGCTATGGAGGCGTGGTGGATCTCCGTACGTGTCGGCGGGAGGCTGTGGAGGCTCCCTGGAGATGGCATAATGTTCTCCCCGCCCCCCCTCCCCCTCCCTCCCGTCCTGACGGTACGTCTAGCCTCGTCAGAGGGTGTGTGGAAGTGTGTCTCCGGCGGATCTCGTAACAGTCGGTTGGTGTTTGCCTTCGGTGGATCTGCTTGGATCCGGTCTTCATTCGTCTGCCTGTGTATCGGATCCTTCTGATCTACGCTTCTCTTAATCGGCGGCGGTTGTTGTTCTAGTGCGCTGGTCCTATGAGGCCTTAGCACGGCGACTTCTCGACTGTTTACTACAACAAGGTTTTCCGGCTCCGGTGAGGGAGGGGCGATGATGACGGCACACCTTCGGCTCGCTCCATTGATTGTAGTTGTCCCTAGACGGTCTACAGACATGGATGTAATTTTTATTTCCAGTGTCCTATGTACTATCTTAACGGTTGACGAATACTATATCATAAGTTTTGTCGAGAAAAAATAATCAGGGTCTGAGTTTCGGGTCCGTGTTTAGATGACCACCTAGCCTACTCGGCTTCGCGCGTGTATTCGATTGACACCACCCAGCCGAACTCGCCTTCGCGCCTTCGCTCCTCTATATACTCCCCTGCCCCCTGCCTGTCTCTCCTTGCAAAGTTGGTAGTATCCTGCCGCCGTCGAGTCGCCACTCGCCGGCCGATCGATTGCGAGTTAGTAGCAGCCAAGCACGCACGCACGCAGAGTTTTAGTTTCGTTCCAAGCTCCCCGCGCGCCCATCGATGCCGACCCGGATGGCGAGCTTCAATCTCTTCCGGCTGCGGCCGTTGGCGGAGCTTTTGCCGGAGGTCGAGAGCACCACGGAGGCCGTTTTTTTTTCTTTTCGAAAAAGGGATCTCCCCGCCTCTGCATCAGAGTGATGCATACGGCCATCTTATTAACCAAATAAAAAGGTTCTAACAAGGTCTCAAAGTCTTCAACTGGAAAAAGTAAAAAAAAAGCTCACACATAGCCAAAATGGGCTAGAAACACAAACTAGCCAAATAAAGGACGCCACAACCGGCTGGCTAAAGAGGGATAGGTAAACTAATTGCCTATCCTATTACATGACCGCCATCCAAACCGGTTGAAGATATCCCGAGCTACCATCTCCCAGCGGATAGATCCAATAACCAAAAGCTCCCTGGCCTCCATCGGAGTGAGTAGCGACCACGAACGGATCAATGCCGTGGCTCGAAAAATAACCTGCAAAAAATGAATACGTGATGTTCTGTTAAAAACTAAATCATTTCTGCAATTCCAGATAGTCCACAGCAAAGCGCATACTCCAACACGAATATGTCCCCCACGGAGGCCGTTCCTTTCCGGCGGAAGGCGGCCTACACCGCCGGCTCGCTCCTCGTCTTCCTGGCGGGCAGCCAGCTCCCGCTCTATGGGATCGACGACAGCCGGGCCGGGGCTGCCGACGACCCGCTCTACTGGGTCCACACGGCCTACGCGGCCAACCGCGGAACCGCCATGTCCCTCGGCGTTTACCCCCTCCTCATGTCCGAGTTCAGCACCCACCTCCTCCTGGGGTTAGGGGCCATTAATCCCCTCCCGGAAAACCGCCTTCTCATGTGAGCACACTACATACCCTGCCTGCTAGTATATGGATATTGCATGCATGTTCTAAGCTTTTTACGTGGACTGCAGGACCGGAGGGCTGAAGAAGGTGCTTGGGGTGTTGTTCTCCGTCGCGATCTCGGTCCGCGACGTGCTATCCGCGACCTACTTGGGCGCCGGGAGCGCGATCCTTGTCGCGCTCACTAGTAGAAAAAGGGTCATCTATCTCGGTTGGTAAAGGCTTTTTGTCCCGGTTGTTGAACCGGGACTAAAGGGTCGTTACTAATGCCCTAACTCTTTAGTCCCGGTTCTTACACGAACCGGGACAGATGGGCCTCCACGTGGCCAGTGCGGCGAGCCCAGGCAGGAGGGCCTTTGGTCCCGGTTAGTGCCACCAACCGGGACCAATAGGCATCCACGCGTCAGCATTTCAGGGGTTGGGGTTTTTGTTTTTTTTTGAAAGGGGGGATTGGGGGTTTTGGGGGGTTAATTTAGGTGTTTCATATATTGTGTTAGCTAGCTAATTAATAGAGAGAAGTGTCCTCTCTTATCTCCGTGCTTGGCCGACGCTACGTACTATATACGTATAGAGAGGACTAGACACGCTACCTAGTAAGCAAATGAAGGAAACAGAAGATCGTCATGAACATA
Source organism: Triticum aestivum (assembly GCF_018294505.1). Taxonomy (NCBI): domain Eukaryota; kingdom Viridiplantae; phylum Streptophyta; class Magnoliopsida; order Poales; family Poaceae; genus Triticum; species Triticum aestivum. The sequence continues at coordinate 388,747,526 of NC_057808.1, read as the reverse complement.
TGCATACAGAGAGAAGTGATATCGACCACCTCTCCTTCTCCGAGAGATTGGTCGAACAACAAGTTCTCGTATATCTATCCGACACTACCGGCTACATATATACAATAATTATCTCTTACAATATAATCTCCTAATTATATATGAACACAGGGTCCACATAGTATTCTCGTTTTCAGCGATCACGTGGTCAAGGAAGAATGCCGCCAATTCCTCTTGAATTGCTCGCATACGATCTGGTGATAGGAGTTCATCCCGCATCCGAAAGATCTAATTTGAAGAAGGGGGTCAATACATATATATATATATATATATATATGAATAAATGAAACTGAACACAAATGATGGTAATAAAATAAAATTGCGAATATTATTGCTTACGCACTTCATATTGTTCGTCAGAGTAGCCCCGCTCACAGGTCGTGTGGCGGATGGACTCGCAAACGTAGTATCCACAAAAATCATTCCCTTGTTCCTGCCACAACCACTTTATAATAAATAGAGGTCAATCAAACTGATAAGCAAGCATGCTAAATGGTATTGATGAAACTAGCGCTTGAATCACTAGGAGATGCGCGGAACATGCTACTATAGTACTTACTTTCGGGTGTCTAAATTGCAGCTTCTTCGGCAGTCCCGGAGCTTTTTTGGTGAATTTTCTCCAAACCCTGCCAGACAAAGAAATCAATTACTTGATATCAGGAAATGAACAAAGTTGCTGATATGGTGGATAATGATCGATTCAACTTACTTCTCGAGCATTTGAGTCATGTCCGCATAGTCCTGGGGATCTTTTCGTCTCGAGTCTAAGACGGTTACTACTCCCTGCTCAAGCTTAATCTCTAGGAGAATATAGTGAAAGCTGCGCACGCATGCATAAGTCATCAATTACATTGCTATAACCTGGACTAATAAGGGAAACCGAATATGCACAAGACAGTAACACTCACTTGAAGTTGTAAGGAAAGAGTATTATATCTTTGTTTTCATTTATTACCAACGATCGTAGCAAGTTGGCCTCGGTATTTTCGGCATGATATTTAACCTGAGTTGCATCTATGAGATTTGTGTTAATGAACCCAATATCACCGATTTGTCTTTTCTTCAATTCGGCGATCTTCAATCTGCATAATATAGTGAGGATAATTATAAATACATGCAATGAAAGAGCTGACCTATATAGAGAGACTTAATGACAGAAGTAGTACTACTTACAGACAGTAGCAAGTGACCGTTGATTTATCGAGGGCCTTTTGATTGAAAAACTGGAAGAACTCCTTAAATGGAGCATTCAACAGTTCAATTCCAACAAGGTCATGCTCCTATTTAACTCTCAACGTCAAAGTATTCCTCCCCCCAGACTCTCTGCAGGTTTTCATGTACCAATCATGTAATCTTCACATCATCGTTGTTAGAGATCTTTCATCTTTGACGAGAGGCTTCCCGTAATGGTATTTGTGTTCGTCCACCTCCAAGAAATCATAATGTACATCGTCGGGCAGGTAATCTCCAAGATTGCAATAACCGGGCACCATCCTCGGATCATTAGCGACGATGTCGCTAGACACCTTGAGCGGGGGGCACGATTGGTTCGCTTGTTCGCCGAGCTGGGCAATTAGCTAGTCAGCACAGGCTTAACTAATATATTTACTTGGCCGGACTCTGTTCGGTCACCGGAGCCGTCACCACGGGCTCCTTCTTGCACCAACATTGGGTCACCGGAGCCATCATAATCATGTCTTTTCTCCTCGACTCTTCGATCACCGTAGCCTGCTTCTTCACCCTGTTCTTCCAGACCATCATTGTCGTTAAGATATGACACGACATCACCTCCGGCTAAGATTATGTCCCCCAACACCTCTTCTGCTTCCTCGTCTCGTCCGTGCTCCATTGTTTCTGTAAATATTACAACATGGCAATTATTACACAAACATGACAGCGGGTGGATATATTAGTGCAAACGTAGACCTAGCTTATTCCAGGTTTGGGGTGGCCTCGGCAACGCTTCAAGGGTAGGGGCGCGGCGAGAGGGGGTAGGAGACCGACATCGTTTTTTTTCTAGGGTTTGGGTGTCCTTGAGAGTTTTGGTCGAGCGAGAGGGCCCGGGGGGGGGTGCTCCCGTGGTATAAGTTATCACGGTCGAAATTATCCGGGAGGGGGTTATATCGACAAAGACGACATACATACATGGGAAAATAATGTTATCGGGGAGGGGGTAGGTCGAACCTCCCCCCTCGTGTTGAAGTTATCCGGACACGGCGTATATCGACAACGACATATCCGATAAAAAATAAGAAGACGAAGAAGAAATAAAAAGAGGAGAAGAAGAATATCTTCTTCTCCTCTTCTTTTTCTTCTTTTTTCTTCTTCTTATTTATTTCTCATATTCTTCCTCTCCTCTTCTTCTCCTTTCTTCTTCTTCTTATTTTCCTTTTTCCTCTCATTCTTTTTCTTCTTCTTCCTTTCCTAGCTAGATATATAAAACTTTTCTAAAAATGTAACTTTTACATATATAAAACTTTTTCTTCTTCCTTCTTCTTCCTTCTATTCCTTCTTCCTAAATATATAAAACTTTTCTAAAAATGAAACTAACCTAAAATGAACTAAATCAGAGAACATATATAGATAAAACTTTTCTAAAAATCTAACTTTTGCATATATGTATTTTTAAAACATCATTACAATTGAAAAAATACATACATACATACAAAAAACATGTAAAAAATACATACATACATATATGAACATACATAAAAAAATACATATATCTAAAAAATACATACATACATATATGAAAATCTAAAAACATGTAAAAAAATAGCACGGGGCGGGGCCGGCAGAGGCGCGGTGCTCACAGAGGGAGGAGCGCGCGGCGGGCGGCGTCGGGGTAAGCAAGGGCGCGGGGAGTGGCGCGGAGACGGCATCGGGGCAGGAGCAGCGCGCGTCGGGGCAGGGGCGGCGCGCGTCGGGGCAGGGACGGCGCGCGGCGACGACGTCGGGTGAGGGCGCGGCGAGGGCGAGGGCGCGGGCGACAGCGACGGCGACGGCGGGGCGGGTCGGGGGCGCGGCAGAGGCACGGCGAGGGCGCGCGGCGTGGTCGGGGGGCAGGGGTGACGACGGCGTGGTCGGGGGCGCGGCAGAGGCACGGCGAGCTCGGGCAGCCTGGCGGCGTCGTCGGAGGGATCGAAGAACTAGCGAAATTTTCACAAGTGCTGGCTTATATAGCAAACCCATTGGTACCGGTTGGTGGCACAAACCGGTACCAATGCCACCTTTAGTCCCGGTTGGTGTCACCAACCGGGACCAAAGGCCTCTTTTCAGCAGCCCAAAGGGCGGGAAGCGGCGGCGTTTGGTCCCGGTTGGTGGCACCAACCGGGACTAAATGGGGGGCATTGGTACCGGTTAGTGCCACGAACCGGTACCAATTCACCCATTTAGTATCGGTTGGTGCCACCAACCGGGACCAAAGGCCTTGTGCTGCTGCGCCCGCGTCGAAAGTTTAGTCCCACCTTGCTAGCTGAGAGGGGCGCGCAGTGGTTTATAAGCCCCACTGCCGCTCCGCTCTCGAGCTCCTCTCCGTTGCAGGCTTACGGGCCTAATTGTCACTGTTATGCCTGATGGGCCTACTAGGCCTTCTGCGGGCCTGAATCCTGGCCCATCGATGGGTTTCTAGTCGTATTCAAGCCGTGGTGGCCCAGTAGGTGGCATATTTTTTATTTTTTCCTGTTTTTTTTGTTTTCTTTTTTGCTTTATTTATTTTGTTTTGTTTCTACTTACAACAAAAAACTTATTTTATTTTATTTTGTTTCTAATTACTTATTTATTTTACTTTATGATAATTCTTTTTGCTATTAAAGTTTCTAACAAAAAAAGTTCTTTATGAAAATTCTTTTTGCTTTCAATGATTTTGAACAGAAAATACTTCGATAATTTTAGTTGCATCAATTTTATATAATTTTAGTTTCAATAATACTAGAGGTTGCTTATAATGTTTTGAACAGAAAATACTTTGATAATTTTAGTTTCATAAATTTTATTTATGTTATTAAAGTTTATTTTATTTTGTTTCTACTTATATATTTTATTAAAGTTTATATTATTTTGTTTCTAATTACTTATTTATTTTATTTGTTATTTTTCATGCACCATTTTTCATGCATTTACTGATTATTTTGAGCTATAAGACCCTAAAATTGAAAAACATTTCAAATGAACTCTGAAAAGGTTGAAAGTTGGCATGCTATCATCATTTCATCCACATAGCATGTGCAAGAAAGTTGAGAGGGTTACGGCAAAAACTGGATGCACTTCGTGTACAAAACGGACAATCTCTTTCGAAGTATCAGGATTTCATACGGAAACTCGTCTGTTACAAAGGGATTTCATTTTTTTAAACTTATTTGAACTCCTGACTTTTTGTGTGTTCAAAATGCACCATTCAAAGCCACATCATCAATTTTCAACCCTTTCTGACTTGATTTGTTATTTTTCATGCATTTATTGATTATTTTGAGCTATAAGACCCTGAAATTGAAAAGCATTTCAAATGCACTCTGAAAAGGTTGAAAGTTGGCATGGTATCATCATTTCATCCACATAGCATGTGCAAGAAAGTTGAGAGGGTTACGGCAAAAACTGGATGCACTTCGTGTACAAAATGGACAATGGTATCATACTCGTCTGTTACAAAGTTGGCATGGTATCATCATAATAGTTGCGGGAGAAAGTCTTCACTTTTTCTTCGCTTGTGTCATTTGCTTATTGCGCCGTAACCATGGATAATCTTCATCCTTTATCAGGATGCTTGGGTCAGCCTTGACTTTGAAGGGAGGAATTTCATGAAACTTTTCATAATCTTCAGACATGTCTGTCTTGCCCTTCACTCCCATGATGTCCCTTTTTTCTGAAAGAACTATGTGGCGCTTTGGCTCATCGTATGATGTATTCGCTTCCTTATCTTTTCTTTTTTCTCGGTTTGGTAGACATGTGCTTCACATAGATAACCTGTGCCACATCATTGGCTAGGACGAACGGTTCGTCATTGTACCCAAGATTTTTCAGATCCACTATTGTCATTCCGTACTGTCTACCTGTACCCCGCCTCCTGACAGATTGACCCATTTGCACTTAAACAAAGGGACCTTAAAATCATGTCCGTAGTCAAGTTCCCATATGTCCACTATGTAACCATAATATGTGTCCTTTCCTCTCTCGGTTGATGCATCAAAGCGGACACCGCTGTTTTGGTTGGTGCTCTTTTGATCTTGGGCGATCGTGTAAAATGTATTCCCATTTATCTCGTATTCTTTGTAAGTCAATACAGTCAAAGATGGTCCCCTGGACAACGAGTACAGCTCATCACAAACAGTGTTGTCACCTTTGAGACGTGTTTCCAACCAACTGCTGAAAGTCCTGATGTGTTCATATGTAATCCAGTCGTCGCACTGCTCCGGGTGTTTGGAGAGCAGACTGTTCTTGTGTTCATCGACATACGGGGTCACCAAGGTAGAGTTCTGTAGAACTGTGTAGTGTGCTTGAGACCAAGAATGCCCGTCCCTGCATATTATTGAGTCCGCTCCTAGCGTGCCTTTTCCAGTCAGTCTCCCCTCATACCGCGATTTAGGGAGACCTATCTTCTTAAGGCCAGGAATGAAGTCAACACAAAACCCAATGACATCCTCTGTTTGATGGCCCATGGAGATGCTTCCTTCTGGCCTAGCGCGGTTACGGACATATTTCTTTAGGACTCCCATGAACCTCTCAAAGGGGAACATATTGTGTAGAAATACGGGCCCCAGAATGACAATCTCGTCGACTAGATGAACTAGGACGTGCGTCATGATATTGAAGAAGGATGGTGGGAACACCAGCTCGAAATTGACAAGACATTGCGCCACACCACTCCTTAGCCTTGGTATGATTTCTGGATCGATCACCTTCTGAGAGATTGCATTGAGGAATGCACATAGCTTCACAATGGCTAATCGGACGTTTTGCGGTAGAAGCCCCCTCAATGCAACCGGAAGTAGTTGCGTCATAATCACGTGGCAGTCATGAGACTTTAGGTTCTGGAACTTTTTCTCTGGCATATTTATTATTCCCTTTATATTCGATGAGAAGCCAGTCGGGACCTTCATACTGAGCAGGCATTCAAAGAAGATTTCTTTCTCTTCTTTCGTAAGAGTGTAGCTGGCAGGACCTTCATACTGCTTCGGAGGCATGCCGTCTTTTTCGTGCAAACGTTGCAGGTCCTCCCGTGCCTCAGGTGTATCTTTTGTCTTCCCATACACGCCCAAGAAGCCTAGCAGTTTCACCAAAGGTTCTTCGTCACGTGCATCACGTCGATTGAAGAGCGGACCTCTAGGTCTTTTCAGTAGGGTAGGTCCCAAAATATAGATTTCTTCTTCCACATGGGTGCGTGTCCCTCAGCGTCATTTGGAACAGCTAGTCCGCCGGGACCCTTTCCAAAGATTACGTGTAAATCATTGACCATAGCAAGTACGTGATCACCGGTACGCATGGCGGGCTTCTTCCGGTGATCTGCCTCGCCTTTGAAATGCTTGCCTTTCTTTCGACATTGATGGTTGGTCGGAAGAAATCGACGATGGCCCAGGTACACATTCTTCCTGCATTTGTCTAGGTATATACTTTCAGTGTCATCTAAACAGTGCGTGCATGCATGGTATCCCTTGTTTGTCTGTCCTGAAAGGTTACTCAGAGCGGGCCAATCGTTGATGGTTACAAACAGCAACACGTGCAGGTTAAATTCCTCCTGTTTGTGCTCATCCCACGTACGTACACCGTTTCCATTCCACAGCTGTAAAAGTTCTTCAACTAATGGCCTTAGGTACACATCAATGTCGTTGCCGGGTTGCTTAGGGCCTTGGATGAGAACTGGCATCATAATGAACTTCCGCTTCATGCACATCCAAGGAGGAAGGTTATACATACATAGAGTCACGGGCCAGGTGCTGTGATTGCTGCTCTACTCCCCGAAAGGATTAATACCATCCGTGCTTAAACCAAACCATACGTTCCTTGGGTCTCCTGCAAACTCAGCCCAGTACTTTCTCTCAATTTTTCTCCACTGCGACCCGTCAGCGGGTGCTCTCAACTTCCCGTCTTTCTTACGGTCCTCACTGTGCCATCGCATCAACTTGGCATGCTCTTAGTTTCTGAATAGACATTTCAACCGTGATATTATAGGAGCATACCACATCACCTTCGCAGGAACCCTCTTCCTCGGGGGCTCGCCGTCAACATCACCAGGGTCATCTCGTCTGATCTTAAACCGCAATGCACCGCATACCGGGCATGCGTTCAGATCCTTGTACGCACCGCGGTAGAGGATGCAGTCATTAGGGCATGCATGTATCTTCTGCACCTCCAATCCTAGAGGGCATACGACCTTCTTTGTTGCGTATGTACTGTCGGGCAATTCGTTATCCTTTGGAAGCTTCTTCTTCAATATTTTCAATAGCTTCTCAAATCCTTTGTCAGGCACAACATTCTCTGCCTTCCACTGCAGCAATTCCAGTACGGTACCGAGCTTTGTGTTGCCATCTTCGCAATTGGGGTACAACCCTTTTTTGTGATCCTCTAACATGCGATCGAACTTTACCTTCTCCTTTTGACTTTCGCATTGCGTCCTTGCATCGACAATGACCCGGCGGAGATCATCATCATCGGGCACTGGTTCCTCTTGATCTTCAGCAGCTTCCCCCGTTGCAGCTGTTGGAAATATGCCCTAGAGGCAATAATAAATGGTTATTATTATATTTCTTTGTTAATGGTAATTGTCTATTGTTCATGCTATAATTGTATTATCCGGAAATCGTAATACATGTGTGAATACATAGACCACAACGTGTCCCTAGTAAGCCTCTAGTTGACTAGCTCGTTGATCAACAGATAGTCATGGTTTCCTGACTATGGACATTGGATGTCATTGATAACGGGATCACATCATTAGGAGAATGATGTGATGGACAAGACCCAATCCTAAGCATAGCATAAAAGATCGTGTAGTTTCGTCTGCTAGAGCTTTTCCAATGTCAAGTATCTTTTCCTTAGACCATGAGATCGTGCAACTCCCGGATACCGTAGGAGTGCTTTGGGTGTGCCAAACGTCACAACGTAACTGGGTGACTATAAAGGTACACTACGGGTATCTCCGAAAGTGTCTGTTGGGTTGGCACGGATCGAGACTGGGATTTGTCACTCCGTATGACGGAGAGGTATCTCTGGGCCCACTCGGTAATGCATCATCATAATGAGCTCAATGTGACTAAGGCGTTAGTCACGGGATCATACATTGCGGTACGAGTAAAGAGACTTGCCGGTAACGAGATTGAACAAGGTATTGGGATACCGACGATCGAATCTCGGGCAAGTAACATACCGATTGGCAAAGGGAATTGTATACGGGATTGATTGAATCCTCGACATCGTGGTTCATCCGATGAGATCATCATGGAACATGTGGGAGCCAACATGGGTATCCAGATCCCGCTGTTGGTTATTGACAGGAGAGGCGTCTCGGTCATGTCTGCATGTCTCCCGAACCCGTAGGGTCTACACACTTAAGGTTCGGTGACGCTAGGGTTGTAGAGATATGAGTATGCGGAAACCCGAAAGTTTTTCGGAGTCCCGTATGAGATCCCGGATGTCACGAGGAGTTCCGGAATGGTCCGGAGGTGAAGAATTATATATAGGAAGTCCAGTTTCGGCCACCGGGAAAGTTTCGGGGGTTATCGGTATTGTACCGGGACCACCGGAAGGGTCCCGGGGGTCCACCGGGTGGGGCCACCTGTCCCGGAGGGCCCCATGGGCTGAAGTGGGAAGGGAACCAGCCCTTAGTGGGCTGGGGTGCCCCCCATGGGCCTCCCCCCTGCGCCTAGGGTTGGAAACCCTAGGGTGGGGGGGGGGGCGCCCCACTTGACTTGGGGGGTAAGTTACCCCCTGGCCGCCCCCCCTCCAGATGGGTTCTAGGCCGGCGCCCCCCCTCCCAGGGGGCCTATATAAAGGGGGGAGGGAGGGCAGCAACATTACAGCCTTGGGCGTCTCCCTCCTCCCCTGCTACACCTCTCCCTCTCGCAGACGCTCGGCGAAGCCCTGCCGAGATCCCGCTACATCCACCACCACGCCGTTGTGCTGCTGGATCTCCATCAACCTCTCCTTCCCCCTTGCTGGATCAAGAAGGAGGAGACATCGCTGCACCGTACGTGTGTTGAACGCGGAGGTGCCGTCCGTTCGGCACTCGGTCATCGGTGATTTGAATCACGGTGAGTACGACTCCGTCAACAACGTTCATTGGAACGCTTCCGCTCGCGATCTACAAGGGTATGTAGATGCACTCCTTTCCCCTCGTTGCTAGTATACTCCATAGATGGATCTTGGTGAGCGTAGGAAAATTTTAAAATTCTGCTACGATCCCCAACAGTGGCATCATGAGCCAGGTTATGCGTAGTTACTATGCACGAGTAGAACACAAAGCAGTTGTGGGCGTTGATGTTGCCAATTCTTCTTGCCGCTACTAGTCTTATCTTGTTTCGGCGGTATTGTGGGATGAAGCGGCCCGGACCGACCTTACACCTACGCTTACGTGAGACAGGTTCCACCGACTGACATGCACTAGTTGCATAAGGTGGCTAGCGGGTGTCTGTCTCTCCTACTTTAGTCGGAACGGATTCGATGAAAAGGGTCCTTATGAAGGGTAAATAGAAATTGGCAAATCACGTTGTGGTTTTACGTAGGTAAGAAACGTTCTTGCTAAAAACCTATACAAGCCACGTAAAAACTTGCAACAACAATTAGAGGACGTCTAACTTGTTTTTGCAGCATGTGCTATGTGATGTGATATGGCTAGAAGATGTGATGAATGATATATGTGATGTATGAGATTGATCATATTCTTGTAATAGGAATCACGACTTGCATGTCGATGAGTATGACAACCGGCAGGAGCCATAGGAGTTGTCTTTAGTATTTTGCATGACCTGCGTGTCATTGAATAACGCCATGTAAATTACTTTACTTTATTGCTAAACACGTTAGCCATAGAAGTAGAAGTAATCGTTGGCGTGACAACTTCATGAAGACACAATGATGGAGATCATTATGATGGAGATCATGGTGTCATGCCGGTGACGAAGATGATCATGGTGCCCCGAAGATGGAGATCAAAGGAGCAAAATGATATTGGCCATATCATGTCACTATTTGATTGCATGTGATGTTTATCATGTTTTGCATCTTATTTGCTTAGAACGACGGTAGTAAGTAAGATGATCCCTTATAATAATTTCAAGAAAGTGTTCAACCTAACTGTGCACCGTTGCGAAGGTTCGTTGTTTCGAAGCACCACGTGATGATCGGGTGTGATAGATTCTAACGTTCGCATACAACGGGTGTTGACGAGCCTAGCATGTACAGACATGGCCTCGGAACACACGCAATACACTTAGGTTGACTTGACGAGCCTAGCATGTACAGACATGGCCTCGGAACACGGAGGACCGAAAGGTCGAGCATGAGTCGTATAGAAGATACGATCAACATGGAGATGTTCACCGATCTTGACTAGTCCGTCTCACGTGATGATCGGACACGGCCTAGTTAACTCGGATCATGTTTCACTTAGATGACTAGAGGGATGTCTATCTGAGTGGGAGTTCATTGAGTAATTTGATTAGATGAACTTAATTATCATGAAGTTAGTCTAAAATCTTTACACTATCTCTTGTAGATCAAATGGCCCACGTTGTCCTCAATTTCAACGCGTTCCTAGAGAAAACCAAGCTGAAAGATGATGGCAGCAACTATACGGACTGGGTCCGGAACCTGAGGATCATCCTCATAGCAGCCAAGAAAGATTATGTCCTAGAAGCACCGCTAGGTGAAGCACCAATCCCAGAGAACCAAGACGTTATGAACGCTTGGCAATCACGTGCTGATGATTACTCCCTCGTTCAGTGCGGCATGCTTTACAGCCTAGAACCGGGTCTTCAAAAGCGTTTTGAGAAACATGGAGCATATGAGATGTTCGAGGAGCTGAAATGGTTTTCCAAGCTCATGCCCGGGTCGAGAGATATGAAGTCTCCGACAAGTTCTTCAGCTGTAAAATGGAGGAGAATAGTTCTGTTAGTGAGCACATACTCAGAATGTCTGGGTTACACAACCGCTTATCCCAGCTGGGAGTTAATCTCCCGGATGACGCGGTCATTGACAGAATCCTTCAGTCGCTTCCACCAAGCTACAAGAGCTTTGTGATGAACTTCAATATGCAGGGGATGGAAAAGACCATTCCTGAGGTATATTCAATGCTGAAATCAGCGGAGGTGGAGATCAGAAAAGAACATCAAGTGTTGATGGTGAATAAAACCACTAAGTTCAAGAAGGGCAAGGGTAAGAAGAACTTCAAGAAGGACGGCAAGGGAGTTGCCGCGCCCGGTAAGCCAGTTGCCGGGAAGAAGTCAAAGAATGGGACCCAAGCCTGAGACTGAGTGCTTTTATTGCAAGGGAAGTGGTCACTGGAAGCGGAACTGCCCCAAATACTTAGCGGACAAGAAGGCCGGCAACACCAAAGGTATATGTGATATACATGTAATTGATGTGTACCTTACCAGTACTCGTAGTAGCTCCTGGGTATTTGATACCGGTGCGGTTGCTCATATTTGTAACTCAAAACAGGAACTGCGGAATAAACGGAGACTGGCAAAGGACGAGGTGACGATGCGCGTCGGGAATGGTTCCAAGGTCGATGTGATCGCCGTCGGCACGCTACCTCTGCATCTACCTACGGGATTAGTTTTAAACCTCAATAATTGTTATTTAGTGCCAGCTTTGAGCATGAACATTGTATCTGGATCTCGTTTAATTCGAGATGGCTACTCATTTAAATCCGAGAATAATGGTTGTTCTATTTATTTGAGAGATATGTTTTATGGTCATGCCCCGCTGGTCAATGGTTTATTCTTGATGAATCTCGAACGTGATGTTACACATATTCATAGTGTGAATACCAAAAGATGTAAAGTTGATAACGATAGTCCCACATACTTGTGGCACTGCCGCCTTGGTCACATTGGTGTCAAGCGCATGAAGAAGCTCCATGCAGATGGACTTTTGGAGTCTCTTGATTACGAATCATTTGACACGTGCGAACCATGCCTCATGGGTAAGATGACCAAGACTCCGTTCTCCGGAACAATGGAGCGAGCAACCAACTTATTGGAAATCATACATACCGATGTGTGCGGTCCAATGAGTGTTGAGGCTCGCGGAGGATATCGTTATGTTCTCACTCTCACTGATGACTTAAGTAGATATGGGTATGTCTACCTAATGAAACACAAGTCTGAAACCTTTGAAAAGTTCAAGGAATTTCAGAGTGAGGTTGAGAATCAACGTGACAGGAAAATAAAATTCTTACGATCAGATCGTGGTGGAGAATATTTGAGTCACGAATTTGGTGCACACTTAAGGAAATGTGGAATCGTTTCACAACTCACGCCGCCTGGAACACCTCAGCGAAATGGTGTGTCCGAACGTCGTAATCGCACTCTATTGGATATGGTGCGATCTATGATGTCTCTTACCGATTTACCGCTCTCATTTTGGGGCTATGCTTTAGAGACTACCGCATTCACTTTAAATAGGGCTCCGTCGAAATCCGTTGAGACGACACCGTATGAATTATGGTTTGGGAAGAAACCTAAGCTGTCGTTTCTAAAAGTTTGGGGATGCGATGCTTATGTCAAGAAACTTCAACCTGAAAAGCTCGAACCCAAGTCGGAGAAATGCGTCTTCATAGGATACCCTAAGGAAACTATTGGGTATACCTTCTACCTCAGATCCGAAGGCAAGATCTTCGTTGCCAAGAACGGGTCCTTTCTGGAGAAGGAGTTTCTCTCGAAAGAATTAAGTGGGAGGAAAGTGGAACTTGATGAGGTGATAGCCCCTTCCGTGCCGGAATGTAGCGCAGCGCGGGAAGATGTTCCTGTGGTGCCTACACCGACTGGGGAGGAAGTTAATGATGATGATCATGAAGCTTCGGATCAAGTTACTACTGAACTTCGTAGGTCCACAAGGACACGTTCCGCACCAGAGTGGTACGGCAACCCTGTCCTGGAAATCATGTTGTTAGACAACGGTGAACCTTCGAACTATGAAGAAGCGATGGCGGGCCCGGATTCCGACAAATGGCTAGAAGCCATGAAATCCGAGATAGGATCCATGTATGAAAACAAAGTATGGACTTTGACTGACTTGCCCGATGATCGGCGAGCCATAGAAAACAAATGGATCTTTAAGAAAGACAGACGCGGATGGTAATGTGACCATCTATAAGGCTCGACTTGTCGCTAAGGGTTATCGACAAGTTCAAGGGGTTGACTACGATGAGACTTTCTCACCCGTAGCGAAGCTGAAGTCCGTCCGAATCATGTTAGCAATTGCCGCATACTATGATTATGAGATATGGCAGATGGACGTCAAAACGGCATTCCTTAACGGCTTCCTTAAGGAAGAGTTGTATATGATGCAGCCGGAAGGTTTTGTCGATCCTAAGAATGCTAACAAAGTATGCAAGCTCCAGCGCTCAATCTATGGGCTGGTGCAAGCATCTCGGAGTTGGAACATTCGCTTTGATGAGATGATCAAAGCGTTTGGGTTTACACAGACTTATGGAGAAGCCTGTGTTTACAAGAAAGTGAGTGGGAGCTCTGTAGCATTTCTCATATTATATGTGGATGACATACTATTGATGGGAAATGATATAGAATTCTTGGAAAGTATAAAGGCCTATTTGAATAAGTGTTTTTCAATGAAGGACCTTGGAGAAGCTGCTTATATATTAGGCATCAAGATCTATAGAGATAGATCAAGACGCCTCATTGGTCTTTCACAGAGTACATACCTTGACAAGATATTGAAGAAGTTCAATATGGATCAGTCCAAGAAGGGGTTCTTGCCTGTATTGCAAGGTGTGCAATTGAGCACGGCTCAATGCCCGACCACGGCAGAAGATAGAGAAAAGATGAGTGTCATCCCCTATGCCTCGGCCATAGGGTCTATTATGTATGCCATGCTGTGTACCAGACCTGATGTAAACCTTGCCGTAAGTTTGGTAGGAAGGTACCAAAGTAATCCCGGCATGGAACACTGGACAGCGGTCAAGAATATCCTGAAGTACCTGAAGAGGACTAAGGATATGTTTCTCGTTTATGGAGGTGACGAAGAGCTCGTCGTAAAGGGTTACGTCGACGCTAGCTTCGACACAGATCTGGATGACTCGAAGTCACAAACCGGATACGTGTATATTTTGAATGGAGGAGCAGTAAGCTGGTGCAGTTGCAAGCAAAGCGTCGTGGCGGGATCTACATGTGAAGCGGAGTACATGGCAGCCTCGGAGGCAGCACAGGAAGCAGTCTGGATGAAGGAGTTCATTACCGACCTAGGGGTGATTCCCAATGCGTCGGGCCCGATGACTCTCTTCTGTGACAACACTGGAGCTATTGCCCTTGCGAAGGAGCCCAGGTTTCACAGGAAGACCAGGCATATCAAGCGTCGCTTCAACTCCATTCGTGAAAGTGTTCAAAATGGAGACATAGATATTTGTAAAGTACATACGGACCTGAATGTAGCAGATCCGTTGACTAAACCTCTCCCTAGAGCAAAACATGATCAACACCAGGACGCAATGGGTGTTCGATTCATCACAATGTAACTAGATTATTGACTCTAGTGCAAGTGGGAGACTGTTGGAAATATGCCCTAGAGGCAATAATAAATGGTTATTATTATATTTCTTTGTTCATGGTAATTGTCTATTGTTCATGCTATAATTGTATTATCCGGAAATCGTAATACATGTGTGAATACATAGACCACAACGTGTCCCTAGTAAGCCTCTAGTTGACTAGCTCGTTGATCAACAGATAGTCATGGTTTCCTGACTATGGACATTGGATGTCATTGATAACGGGATCACATCATTAGGAGAATGATGTGATGGACAAGACCCAATCCTAAGCATAGCATAAAAGATCGTGTAGTTTCGTTTGCTAGAGCTTTTCCAATGTCAAGTATCTTTTCCTTAGACCATGAGATCGTGCAACTCCCGGATACCGTAGGAGTGCTTTGGGTGTGCCAAACGTCACAACGTAACTGGGTGACTATAAAGGTACACTACGGGTATCTCCGAAAGTGTCTGTTGGGTTGGCACGGATCGAGACTGGGATTTGTCACTCCGTATGACGGAGAGGTATCTCTGGGCCCACTCGGTAATGCATCATCATAATGAGCTCAATGTGACTAAGGCGTTAGTCACGGGATCATGCATTGCGGTACGAGTAAAGAGACTTGCCGGTAACGAGATTGAACAAGGTATTGGGATACCGACGATCGAATCTCGGGCAAGTAACATACCGATTGGCAAAGGGAATTGTATACGGGATTGATTGAATCCTCGACATCGTGGTTCATCCGATGAGATCATCGTGGAACATGTGGGAGCCAACATGGGTATCCAGATCCCGCTGTTGGTTATTGACAGGAGAGGCGTCTCGGTCATGTCTGCATGTCTCCCGAACCCGTAGGGTCTACACACTTAAGGTTCGGTGACGCTAGGGTTGTAGAGATATGAGTATGCGGAAACCCGAAAGTTTTTCGGAGTCCCGGATGAGATCCCGGACGTCACGAGGAGTTCCGGAATGGTCCGGAGGTGAAGAATTATATATAGGAAGTCCAGTTTCGGCCACCGGGAAAGTTTCGGGGGTTATCGGTATTGTACCGGGACCACCGGAAGGGTCCCGGGGGTCCACCGGGTGGGTCCACCTGTCCCGGAGGGCCCCATGGGCTGAAGTGGGAAGGGAACCAGCCCTTAGTGGGCTGGGGCGCCCCCCATGGGCCTCCCCCCTGTGCCTAGGGTTGGAAACCCTAGGGTGGGGGGGCGCCCCACTTGACTTGGGGGGTAAGTTACCCCCCTGGCCGCCCCCCCCTCCAGATGGGTTCTAGGCCGGCGTCCCCCTCCCAGGGGGCCTATATAAGGGGGGGGGAGGGAGGGCAGCAACATTAAAGCCTTTGGCGCCTCCCTCCTCCCCTGCTACACCTCTCCCTCTCGCAGACGCTCGGCGAAGCCCTGCCGAGATCCCGCTACATCCACCACCACGCCGTCGTGCTGCTGGATCTCCATCAACCTCTCCTTCCCCCTCGCTGGATCAAGAAGGAGGAGACGTCGCTGCACCGTACGTGTGTTGAACGCGGAGGTGCCGTCCGTTTGGCACTCGGTCATCGGTGATTTGAATCACGGCGAGTACGACTCCGTCAACAACGTTCATTGGAACGCTTCCGCTCGCGATCTACAAGGGTATGTAGATGCACTCCTTTCCCCTCGTTGCTAGTATACTCCTTAGATGGATCTTGGTGAGCGTAGGAAAATTTTAAAATTCTGCTACGATCCCCAACAGCAGCATCATTGGGCACATCGTCTGGTTTCTCTTGATCTTCAGCAGCTTCCCCCGTTGCAGCATCACCGTATTCAGGGGGCACATAGTTGCCATCGTCCTCTTCTTCTTCGCCGTCTTCCATCATAACCCCTATTTCTCCGTGCCTCGTCCAAACATTATAGTGTGGCATGAAACCCTTGTAAAGCAGGTGGGTGTGAAGGATTTTCCTGTCAGAGTAAGACTTCGTATTCCCACATTTAGGGCATGGACAACACATAAAACCATTCTGCTTGTTTGCCTCAGCCACTTCGAGAAAATCATGCACGCCCTTAATGTACTCGGAGGTGTGTCTGTCACCGTACATCCATTGCCGGTTCATCTGCGTGCATTATATATAATTAAGTGTGTCAAAAACCATTACAGAACATCATGAATAGATAATTAAGTGACCAAATTAATAGAAATTCATCATCACATTAAAACCAAAGTACATACATAGTTCTCATCTAACAACATATAGCTCTCCAGAGCTTCTAATTAATTAAACCATACATTGAAACTATGTAAAACATTTCAATGCGAAAACAAATGCGATCATAATCGCAACCAAGGTAACAATTGATCCAACGGCATAATGATACCAAGCCTCGGTATGAATGACATATTTTCTAATCTTTCTAATCTTCAAGCGCATTGCATCCATCTTGATCTTGTGATCATCGACGACATCCGCAACATGCAACTCCAATATCATCTTCTCCTCCTCAATTTTTTTATTTTTTCCTTCAAGAAATTGTTTTCTTCTTCAATTAAATTTAACCTCTCGACAATAGGGTCGGTTGGAATTTCCGTTTCACATACCTCCTAGATAAATAAAATCTATGTCACGTTGGTCGGCATAATTTTCATAAACAATAAATGAACCAATAGTTATAAAGATAATATATACCACATACGAATCATAGACAAGACGAGGGCCGACGGGGGCGGATACCAAGACCATTGCACTATATAATAACAAGCAATAAAATAGTAAGAAAATTAGACAAGTATCTATCTAAAGTAAGATTTTTTTCTTTCAGAAAGAAGATAAGAACAAGAGGCTCACCACGGTGGTGCCGGCGACGAGATCGGCGCGGGCGATCGACGGCGGTGAAGACGGGAATAGGACGTGACAGGCCGCTAAATCTAGACAAATCTCGAGGAAAATGGAGCTTTGAGGTCGAGCTTCGAGACGAGAAAGCTTAACTAGTGTGGCTCGGGCATTTCATCGAACACCTCATGTGCATAGGAGGTGGGGTAGAGCACCACAAAGCCCTCCCCTCGCCGGCCAGAGAAAAACAGAGCACTGGAGTGCTCTGCTCGCGGGCGAGGGGTATATATAGGCACCTCATTGGTCCCGGTTCGTGGTATGAACCGGGACTAAAGGGCAGCCTGTGGTCCCAGTTCAAGCCACCAACCGGGACCAATGGTGGTGGGCCAGGAGCGAGGCCCATTGGTCCCCGATTCGTCCCACCAACCGGGACCAAAGGGGCCAGACGAACCGGGACCAATGCCCCCACGAGGCCCGACAGGCCCCTGGCCTCACGAACCGGGACCAGTGCCCCATGGGTCCCGGTTCTGGACTGAACCGGGACTAATGGGCTGACCCGGCCTGAACCAAAGCCCTCTTTTCTACTAGTGGCTGCAGATATCCATTGGAAGCGTGATTCTCATTTATCTCAATGACGCTCTTAGAAAGGGCTATGGCCTCCTTTCTGGCATCCCGTTATTCACCGCCGCCAATGTTTGGTAAGAATCAATACGGCCGGACCCAAACTCGGCGATATTTTCATATCAGTTTTGCTAAGTCTCAGTCGACTGAGACTTCGTTATATCTAAGTCGATGCTATATTCGTTTGATCTGCATGGAGATTCGTATAAAGAAATTCTTTTCAGTTTTTTTTCTTCTTATATGCTATATCACTTGAGTGAGACTTGGTTAAGTTTCGGTCGACTGAGACCTAGCCACACCCTTTTCATATAGCTATTTTTATTGGATTTGTAACTAATTATTGCGTCGTGTGTACGTTCTTCAGCGCAACTCTTTTCTGGAGGGCCTTCGGAGACGGCGCACATGGAAACCTCGCTGCGACGTTTGCCTTCTTTCTGCTTGTGTGCGGATTGCAAGGCTTGCATGTCGCGTTGCCACTGACAGATGATGCGCCTGCTGCTAGGTTTCAGTCCAACTACAGCATCAGCATATCCTACCTCGCCTATGCCCCCATCATCTTCCAAGCCACGCTTGTTGCATGCACATATACATTCTCAGAGGTGAGTATCTTGCATGGTTTGTAAAGTTATCAGTTTATTAGTCCCGTAGTATGGTACTGCCATGTGGTTGTGGCCGGATGAGTAAAATTTATGGAGGTTTTGGGTCAATATTTGGTGCAGCAATTATTTACGGTACTTGGCGGAAACAAGATCGTCAATCTGCTCGGCAAGTGGGAGCGATCCAAACGTTTTGCAGGGTTTATTCCAGTAAGCGGGGTCGCCTACTACCTAACCACGCCACCAACGTGAGTACATACGTACATAGAGATATTGTGTCTGTGATCTCCTTGTTAATACGTATGAAGTACTCATTGTGATTGAGATTTAACTGTTTCTCTGTGTCCATGAAATGAAGCTTGGCTGATGCAGCAAGAGACCAGGTGCATGCGTGCCTCTACGCCGCCTTACTGCTCATGGGATGCGCCCTCATATCGACGGCCTGGTTCGGGCTGTGCCGATACTGAAGGAGGTACGTGTCCCGGTTAGTCGGGGAAAGAGTGACCGTGACGCCTGCGCGGGCCGGCTCGATTCGGCTCAGCCGATGTAAGGGCCGTGTTGCCATGGTGGCCTTCGTCGTCGGACTCTGTGTCGGCGCGCTGACCCTCCTTGCGGGCTTCATGAGCGTCAGCGGCTCCGGCACTGGAATTATGCTCGCCGTCACGGGCATATACTCTTCCTGCTTGGACGCCAGAGCTTCTTCTGGGATTGACGCAATTGGACTCTGATTGAAGTTGGTCTACATTAGTTGTACTAGCAATCTGATTGTTCAGCTAAGCTAGGGCTATTTTGCTCAAAGTTGAAGCCACCCTTGCTTTTATGATGCAAATGTGTACACATGCCTTTTATTGAATTTCGTTCACGTTCGGCCACTGCAAACAGGCAGCATTTCTAACTGATCCCCGAAAAATAGTAGAGTATCCGGTGGAGTAAAAGCGAGTATATATACTCCACTAAGTTTTGACTGAACTTAGCCGATTCCTTATATTTAACGGAGTAAAATTTTGTTTTTGTAAACTTTGCAATTCTAGTATAAATTGTAACTACATATTAGCACACATATAGAAATTAAACATAAATTTGAATGTTCATGCAAATCACCAATATAGTTTACAACCTGAATTCAAAGTTTACCATCCGAACTATTCAAATTTAAACACCTCGAAGGGTTCAAATGTAGCAAAGTAGCATGTGATAGAACAATTAGGACTCGCTAAGACGCTGCAAGTGATGCTCAACTAGATCTTGTAGGAGTTGAGAATGAATTTGACGGTTCTCGATCTTGCGATGCTCCTCAAGGAATGCCAAGGTTCTATTCGTATCATACTCTGGCTGAACCAGAGTCCCGTTGGTGATGTACTGAAAGTTTTCAGGCATCTCTCGTCTTCAATGATCTGTTATGCAATATGATGCAACAAGTCATGATCCGTCATAGAACCTTGGAGTTCCAGTACTCGACAGGGCCACGAACGCAAAGCACTTCTGAAGCACACTGAAGGCTCTCTCAACATCTTTCCTGGTAGCTTATTGACATTGGGCAAAGTGAATGTTTTTGTTACCTTTTGAACGCGAAATTATTTTGACCAAGGTGGCCCATGGTGGATAGATGCCATCGCAAGGTAGTAACCCATCAATAGTCGTGCCCGTTGACCGAGTAGTCATAGGTAGGAACTTCACCTTTAATAAGCCTATAAAACAGCCTGAAATTTTAAAAGTGCACGCGTGCTCTTTAGAGAGAACGAGTGGCCGCTTGGTTACTCGCATGCATGCATACATATTTTGTCTCCTAGTGCATGTGATTGCTGGCATTAAATGCGGTCAGACTTGTCACATGTGAAGAAAAAAGAGATCCACGTGTATTTGTTTCGGATTTTCAAATTTTTAAAAAGTCTTATCTTTCAAACCACAAGTTGGAATTCAGATCCGTCTTCACCGTTGGATTCCTTGTGATGAGATCTTTGAAACTAGATCCTGCATGGGTATGTTTTGGCAAAATTTTCTCGATGCCAACTTTCATGCTATATGGTGCAACTTTAGTACTTTATTGTGCAACTTTTTCCAAAACCAATTTTTGGATCTGCATGATTCAACTTCTATTAGGTTGCAATCTAGCAACCATGGCAACTCTGATGCGCAACTAGTGTACTGTCCGGACCAACTACTTAGTAGTCGATGTGCAACCATCCTCCCTACTCGTGGAGCTAATTTTTTTAAATAATACATTTTTTTATTAATTTTCATAAATATTACGCTGGGTAAATATTTTCAAAAATAATACACCGTCGGCCCGCTGCAGGCCGACTGGGCCTAGTCGGCCCACAGCAGGCCGATTGGACTCCAGTCGGCCTACAGCTGGCCGACTGGCCCCTGTCGGCCCACTGTGGGCTGACTGGAGCTAATTAGCTCGCTGTGGGCTAATTGTTTTTGCAAAAAAAGTAGGCATAAAAAATATGTTTAAAAAATGTTAATTATGTAATTAAAAAATGTTAAACGTGTATAAAAAATGTTCCTGATGTATACAAAAATGTACAATATATATGCAAAAAAGTTGACATAAAAAATATGTTTTAAAAAGTGTTAAGCATGTATTTAAAATTGTTAAATGTGTGTATAAAAAATGTTCCTTATTTATACAAAAAATATAGAATGTGTATGAAAAAAAGTTGACAACAAAAAAATATGTTTGAAAATATGTTTGAAGACTTGACATTTTTTTCAAATACATGATTAAAAATTGTTAAATGTGTGTATAAAAAATGTTTCTTATCTATTCAAAAAATATAGAATGTGTATGAAAAAAGTTAACACAAAAAAAAAGTTTGAAAAAAATGTTCCAGTTCCATACAAAAAGAGCAACCAATCATACTTAGGTCCGTGATGCTCCCATACCGGATCCGGAGCTGGAACATTTTTTTATACACGTTTAACCTTTCATTCCAATACATGAAACATTTTTGTGTACTCGTTGAACATTTTTTCAAATACATGATTAACATTTTTTTTCAAACATATTTTTTTGGTGTCAACTTTTTTTCATACACATTCTATATTTTTTGTATAGATAAGGAACATTTTTTCAAATACATGATTAACATTTTTTTTCAAACATATTTTTTGGTGTCAACTTTTTTTCATACACATTCTATATTTTTTGTATAAATAAGGAACATTTTTTATACACACATTTAACAATATTTAAATACATGCTTAACACTTGTTAAAACGTATTTTTTATGTCAACTTTTTGCATATATATTGTACATTTTTTGTATACATCAGGAACATTTTTTTATACACGTTTAACATTTTTTATTACATAATTAACATTTTTTTAAACATATATTTTTTATGCCTACTTTTTTTGCAAAAACAAATGCCCACAGCGAGCCAATTAGCTCCAGTCGGCCTACAGCTGGCCGACAGGACCCAATCAGCCCACAGTGGGCCGACAGGGGCCAGTCGGCCAGCTGTAGGCCGACTGGAGTCCAATCGGCCTGTTGTGGGCCGACTAGGACCAGTCGGCCTGCAGCGGGCCGACGGTGTATTATTTTTGAATTTTTTTTATCCAGCGTAATATTTATGAAAATTAATTAAAAAATGTATTATTTAAAAAAAATAGCACTCGTGGATGCGTAGTTTTTCACTGTTGTCACACCCTACCTCCACCTCCCTGCAAGCGATATGTGCAACTCAGTCTATTGTTTAAGCCAACTGCCTATTAGTCAATGTGCAACTCCTTCCCCTCCCTATTTGTGGACATGTGTTGGCGGGGGCAACAAACAAAGTTGCACATAGTCTGCTAGGTAGTTGGCCAGGGCAACATACGAAGTTGCACATCTCACTGGTAGGAATAGTTGAATGGCGAAAAATTGACATTCATGAGGGTAGTGAAAAGTTGCATATGAACAGAGGGTAAAGTTGCAAATCTCACTAGCAGGGGTGGTCTGGGCCGTGTGCTAGTAGGGAAACTACACATCCATGGGGGTATGGGAGAAAGTTGCACATCACTGTTAGACAGGTGGCCGTGGCAGTATCCGAAGTTGCACAACAACTATTAGATTGTTGGCGGATGCAGCAAACAGTGAAGCACATCCATGGGCAGGGGGAACGTTGCACATCAACTACTATGCAGTTGGCCTGGGCAACAGACGAAGTTGCACATCTCATTGGAAGGATATAGTTTGGGGGTGGAGATACCATAATTGAAAACTGCAGGTTTACGGTATAGGACAAAAGTTGCACATCCGTGTCAGGTAGTTGCACATCGACGGCTAGGTAGTTGCACAAAACGGGAAGAAAATTGCACAGTTTTTTTTCGTCAAAACATACCCATGCGGGATCTAGTTTCGAAGAGCAAGCCGCCAGGTTCCAATAGTGAAAACGATCTTAATTTTGATGCGCGGTTTGAATGTTATGTTTAAAAAAAAGTGAAAACCCGAATTAACTGCGTTCAGATCTGTTTACGTGAGTGCTTTGCAATTATTATTTTTTGTCCTGTTCATACATGTTTACATCTGTTTACTTTTCCTAATATGAATTAGGAAGACAAAATATTTCCTTTTTTGGCCGGCCACTGCGGAGGGCTAGCGAGCCAACGGCCACCCGGTAGACGCATCCATAAAACAGAGGTGATCTCGACAACACATTCAAGTCGTTATGAGAGCCAGACAAACCAAAGAATGAATGGCATATCCAAAGATCCATAGATGCATCTGCCTTAAGAATGATCATTGGATCGTTGCAGTGGCCTTTATACTGACTTTTCCAGCCTGTAGGACAATTCTTCCATGTCCAATGCATACAGTCAAGTGATCCAAGCATCCTTGTCCATCCTCTTGCTTCACTCTTAGTCATCAGCTTCTGGGTGTCTTCCTCAGTTGGTGCTCTCAAGTACTTCAAGTACTCTGGGCCAAAGACAGCGATCATTGCTTTAGTGAATCTTTGAATAGACTCCAAGATTGTGTCTTCACCAATGCAGACAGTCATCGATTGCATCGGCCGAACACCCATATGCCATGACTCGAACATCTCCCCACATGCATTTCTTCGAAACTTGAAGCAATCATCATATCTCACAACGGCTTTTGCAATGGTGAGAGGAAGACTTGTATGCATCCGAAAGCGCTGGCGAAAGTACTTCTCTGAATAGGTTGGTTTTGTGGCAAAGTACTCTCTCATGATCTTCGCATGACCCTACGCTCTATCATGATTGATGTGTATGCGGCCAAATTGTGATCCTCTCCTCGGCTGTTGAACATCATCATTGAAAATCATGCCTAAAACAATGTCAAAGTCATCGTCTTCTTCTTCCTCTTCGGACGACGACGAGTCCTCCAAAGCCATCTCCCTCAACCTCTTCATTTACAATTCAAACGGCTTGGTTCAATCCAAATGGCCCAGTTCACAAAGAAACAATAAAAAACTCACTTAGCCAATTCGTCGAACACTTGTGATGCGGTGGTGGTGCACCGGCAGGCTGGTGTCGTTCTGACCAAACAGGTCGGCGGCGTCGAGAGGGAATGACCTACAGCAGTGTGCAATCAACGTGAGATGCAGCGGCTGAAAGAAAAAGAAGAAGAAATGAAGCAATCCGACGAATCCACAACAATGGCGACGACGGTTCACCTGATTCCGGCGACAGGGACGGGGGCCAAAAGGGCTGGATGTCGGGCAGAAGGGCGGCGGAGGGCAGGGGAGGCAACGAGGTAGCGGCGGGGCTGGTGGGGGGTCGCCGGGAGTCGCAGGCGAAAGTGCAAGCGCAGGGGCGACGCGAGGGAGCGGCATGACATTTACTCAGCCGCCAATCGGCGGAGTAAATTTAGAGAGAAAAATGGGGAGATGAGTAAAAATTTACTCCCTTACGGCGGATAAGGTATCGGCTAGGTGCGGGTTAGAGGAGTAAAACATAAATTTTACTCCTCTAGCCGGTTATAAAGGATCGGTTAGAAATGTCCTAAACACATTAGCCGTGCGCCATCCGTCTAAAAACAACACACCTATAGAAAGATATATCGAGGCGTCTCAACTTTCCATACAGGGAGAGCCCGCGGTTATGTATTGATTGGGGGCGAGAGGAGTCTCGTGGCATTACAGGGTGCTGGTTGTTATCATAACAACCAGAGAGATACAGTAGGGATACGGGAGAAGAGATAGAACGGTAAACAAGTACATTGATAAGATAAGTCTATCTCTAACTACCTATGCCTACCTATGCGTGATACACAAGCCAACATGTTTAACACTCCCCCTTAGTCACAACTGCACAACTTGAGATTACGCTTAAACTCTTCAAAGCTTCTCGTAGGAAGTGCCTTTGTGAACCCATCTGCAAGCTGATTCCTGGAAGGTATAAATCTGATTTCCAATTCTTTGTTTGCAACTCTTTCTCTGACAAAATGGAAATCTATCTCAATGTGTTTAGTTCTTGCATGAAAAACAGGATTAGCGGAAAGATAGGTTGCACCAAGATTGTCACACCAAAGTATGGGCGTCTGAGTATGTGATACTCCAAGTTCATTTAGCAAAGCCTGTACCCAAATGATTTCAGCTGTAGCATTAGCTAATGCTTTATATTCTGCCTCAGTACTGGACCTGGAAACAATAGCTTGTTTCTTTGCACACCATGAAATTAAAGTAGGGCCATAAAAGATAGCAAATCCCCCTGTTGAGCGTCTATCATTCACACAACCAGCCAAATCCGCATCAGAGAAGGCACTGATGCGAAGAGAGGAGGATTTATTTATAGCTAGGCCAAAGGTTGCTTTATTCTTGACATACCTTAAGATGCGCTTTGCAGCTGTCCAATGGGCTGTAGTAGGTGCATGTAAAAACTGGCAAACTTTATTGACTGCAAAGGAAATGTCAGGTCGAGTAAGAGTCAAGTATTGTAATGCTCCAACTATACTCCTGTAGCTGGTGCTATCTTCCTGATTCAAAAGTGCTCCTTCTGTCAAGGATAGCTGTTCTGAGCTGGACAAGGGAGTGAAGGAAATATGCCCTAGAGGCAATAATAAAGTTATTATTTATTTCCTTATATCATGATAAATGTTTATTATTCATGCTAGAATTGTATTAACCGGAAACATGATACATGTGTGAATACATAGACAAACAGAGTGTCACTAGTATGCCTCTACTTGACTAGCTCGATAATCGAAGATGGTTATGTTTCCTAATCATAGACATGAGTTGTCATTTGATTAACGGGATCACATCATTAGGAGAATGATGTGATTGACTTGACCCATTCCGTTAGCTTAGCACTCGATCGTTTAGTATGCTGCTATTGCTTTCTTCATGACTTATACATGTTCCTATGACTATGAGATTATGCAACTCCCGTTTACTGGAGGAACACTTTGTGTGCTACCAAACGTCACAACGTAACTGGGTGATTATAAAGGTGCTCTACAGGTGTCTCCAAAGGTACTTGTTGGGTTGGCGTATTTTGAGATTAGGATTTGTCACTCCGATTGTCGGAGAGGTATCTCTGGGCCCACTCGGTAATGCACATCACTATAAGCCTTGCAAGCATTGCAACTAATGAGTTAGTTGCGGGATGATGTATTACGGAACGAGTAAAGAGACTTGCCGGTAACGAGATTGAACTAGGTATTAAGATACCGACAATCGAATCTCGGGCAAGTAACATACCGATGACAAAGGGAACAACGTATGTTGTTATGCGGTTTGACCGATAAAGATCTTCGTAGAATATGTGGGAGCCAATATGAGCATCCAGGTTCCGCTATTGGTTATTGACCGGAGACGTGTCTCGGTCATGTCTACATTGTTCTCGAACCCGTAGGGTCCGCACGCTTAAAGTTCGATGACGGATATATTATGAGTTTATGTGTTTTGATGTACCGAAGGTAGTTCGGAGTCCCAGATGAGATCAGGGACATGACGAGGAGTCTCGAAATGGTCGAGATGTAAAGATCGATATATTGGACAACTATATTCGGACATCGGAAAGATTCCGAGTGATTCGGGTATTTTTTGGAGTACCGGAGAGTTACGGGAATTCGCCGGGGAGTATATGGGCCTTATTGGGCTTTAGGGGAAAGAGAGAGGAGAGGCTGCGGCCCCCCCAAGGCCTAGTCTGAATTGGACTAAGGGGAGGGGCTGCGCCCCCTCCTTCCTTCTCTTCTCTCTCCCCTTTCCTTGACTCCTACTCCTACTACTTGGAAGGGGGGAATCCTACTTCCGGTGGGAGTAGGAATCCTCCTAGGGCGCGCCATAGAGAGGGCCGGCCCTCCCCCTCCTCCAATCCTTTATATACGGGGAGGGGGGCACCCCTTGGAGACACAACAATTGATCCTTTGGATCTCTTAGCCGTGTGCGGTGCCCCCCTCCACCATAATCCACCTCGGTCATATCGTAGCGGTGCTTAGGCGAAGCCCTGCGTCGGTAGAACGTCATCATCGTCACCACGCCATCGTGCTGACGGAGCTCTCCCTCAAAGCTCGGCTGGATCGGAGTTCGAGGGACGTCATCGAGTTGAACGTGTGCAGAACTCGGAGGTGCCATGCGTTCGGTACTTGATCGGTCGGATCGTGAAGACGTACGACTACATCAACCGTGTTGTGCTAACGCTTCCGCTTTCGGTCTACGAGGGTACGTGGACGCACTCTCCCCTCTCGTTGCTATGCATCACCATGATCTTGCGTATGCATAGGATTTTTTTTTGAAATTACTACGTTCCCCAACAGGGAGTTGGAGAAGGTTTACAACTTTGCATGCCAACTCTGCTTAACAGGTCAGTCACATACTTTCCTTGTGATTAGTGAATGCCATGTTCAGTTTTCTTGACTTCTATACCTAAGAAGTAATGCAAGTCTCCCAAATCTTTCAAAGCAAAGTCTGCCCTAAGATCTTTTAATAGTGTTGTTATGGCTTCACTAGATGAACTAGTCACAATAATATCATCAACATAAATGAGAACAAAAATGATGGTCTGAAACTTGTTGTAAATGAACAGAGAGGTGTCAGACTTGGATGGAACAAACCCAAGCTTTTGCAGTTTCATACTCAGCCGAGAGTACCATGCTCGAGGTGCTTGCTTGAGCCCATACAAAGCCTTGTCAAGTTTGCAGACATGAAAGGGCACATTTTTGTCCTCAAACCCAGGAGGTTGTTTCATGTAGACCTCCTCTTCCAGAACACCATGAAGAAACGCGTTCTGTACGTCTAGCTGTCTGAGATCCACCCCCTGGAAACAGCAATGGAGAGCACAAGATGAATAGATGCAACCTTGACAACAGGACTAAAGTATCTTCATAGTCAATACCATAGCGTTGTTTAAATCCTTTGGCTACCAAATATGCTTTGAACCGATCAATCTTACCATCTGACTTTCTCTTAATTCTATAGACCCATTTGCAATCAATTAAATTGATACCTGCACGACGAGGGACTAAGTGCCACGTCTTATTGCATTGCAAAGCAGAATATTCGTCCTCCATTGCTTGCTTCCATCGAGTATCTCCAAGAGCTTCATCCAGAGTCTTGGGTTCATTGGATTCACCTGTCAAACAAGTTAACCCATATTTGGCAATATTTCTGTAATTAATTTTGGAAGTAAACCCCTATTGAAGCCTTGTGCGAGGTTGTGCAGGGACGGCCACAGGGGAGGGAGCCGCAGGCGATCCGGGCTGCAGCAGTAGCGAATCCACAGCGGCCGGGGATCCTGATGCGGATTCTGGAGCAGCAGCGCGTGATCCAACCTCATCAGGCGCAGGGGGCATCAGGCTCCGCTCGGGCCTCGGGAACAGGCCGGTCGGCTGGCGCAGGCCCGCGCCGAGGCGATGCGGTTGGTGGAGTAGTGGCGGGCCCGGCAGCGCCTGGCGTGGAGGGAGGCGTGGTGCCCGCGGGCTGGACAGCCCGACGCGCGTGTGGAAACCCAGGCGGGGAGCCCGACAGGAGCGGGGAGGCTGGGCCAGGCGGGGATCCCGCAGCAGATTCGCCTACCCCACCTGGCGCAGTCACCTTGGGCAATCCCGAAGCAGATCCGCCGGGGAAATCCGTGCACATGAAATATTGTTCCGTGGCTTGATTTTGCACACTGTTTTCAGCACTGTTTGCACCATTGTTATTTGTAGGAACTTCCGAAACAGAATACTCAGGTAAATCATTAGGAGGGTTAGGCAAATATTGATCATCACAATTATTTACTTCCCCACTACCACTGTTTGTGAGATGAGGAGATAAAAGAAATATTTCTTTGCGAAGGAGAGCGCCGGCATTTGGATGAAGTTTGGCAAAGGGAAATTGGGTTTCGTCGAAGACAACATCGCGTGAAATATAGACGCGACCAGTTGAGACATCTAGGCACTTGACTCCCTTGTGTTGGGCACTATAACCCACAAAAACGCACTGTTTGGAACGAAACATAAGTTTTCTATTGTTATATGGACGAAGATTAGGCCAACAGGCACACCCAAAAATACGAAGAGGAGCATAATCTGGTTTAGTGTGGAGAAGACGCTCAGTGGGTGTTTCATTCTTAATGACACGACTGGGTAGCATGTTAATAAGATGAACCGCAGTGAGATAAGCTTCGTCCCAAAATTTGAGGGGCATGGAGGCAGCCGCAAGTAGGGAGAGTCCTACTTCAACAATGTGTCTGTGTTTCCGCTCTGCGGAGCCATTCTGCTGGTGTGCGTGGGTATACCTGGACGCGAGCCGAGCCGAGCCGGGCTCGCCCCGAGCCTGCCTTAGCTCGCCTCTTCTCGAGCCGAGCCGAGCCCAGTAGTCAGACGAGCTAGATATTGGGGCTCGGCCCGAGTTTACCTCTTGCTCGGTGCAGCTCGGAGGCTCGGCAAGCCTAACAGCAACTGGTCGCTGCCATCTGGGGCCACCATATGGAGGACGGGGAACGGCAGTGGAGGATGGCACCTGGCAGCGTGCCGCGTGCGGGCGTCGGGATGCTGCTGCAGTTCATGGCCGTTCGCCGCCGAGGGAGCGAGTGGATTCACTCCGACTTGCTCGGCCATGCATGGGAGCTTAAGGTAGTCATCTGCGTTTCTGGCGGCCGCGGGGCGCAAGGAACTTGCCAGCTAGTCGTCAACTCCATCGGGCGCGGGCACGCGGCAGACTGGCAGTGAGCAGGAAGAGAACGCCGACGAGCGTGGCCTCGGCCTGGTGGTCCGTCTGCGTGTAGGCAGCCGGGCTGGAGGCCGGGATGCAAAGCTTGCGCCGACGCAGGGGCTTGAGGAGGAAGGAGAGGAGGGAAGGGAGGAGCATAGGGGAGCGGTGGTGTGCTGCCAATGACGCGCGGATGCTGTGGCGGCGGCGGCGAGAAAGTGAGCAACCCTAGCGATTTGATTCCCGTCTGCCTCTCTGTAGTCATTTCGCTGGTCTAGATGGGCTAAATTGTGGTGTGTGTTGTTCAGTGGGCCTTCGCTGGGCTGCGAGCTTTTAGCTCACGAGTTGGACCGAGCCGAGCCTGGCTCGGCCCGAGGTCGAAACAAGCCTAAAAGTACAGCTCGGCTCGGCCTTTTTACTTGACAGGCCGAGCCTAGCTCGGGCCGAGTTGCAGCGAGCGCGAGCCGAGCCCAAAAGCTCGAGCTGAGCGTCCAGATTTATGCGTGGGGGCATGAAACGTGGTGAGATATGCCTAATTTCTGGAAGAAAGAGTTTAGCTTTTCGTATTCGCCTCCCCAGTCAAACTGGAGAGCGATAATCTTCCTATCAAACTTCCTTTCTACAAGAGCTTGGAAATTGAGAAAGACTTGAAAAACATCAGATCGTTTCATGAGAAGGTAATCATCAATAAAACTAACTTAGTAGGCATGTTTTCCAACAGAAATAGGAGCAGGACCCCACACATCAGAAAAAATGAGTTGCAATGGCTTAACAAAAACACTAGTAGAAACGGGATAAGGCAACTGATGGCTTTTTGCTCTTTGGCAAGAGTCACAAATTGTTTCAGAATGATGCTCCCCAACAAACGGGAGTTTATTTTTGCTAAGAACTTGTTTGACAATGGAAAAAGAAGGGTGACCTAAACGAGCATGCCATCTCTCCAAAGACAATTTGATGGCACTACACACGTGTTTATTGAATCTTCTAACTTGAGGAATCGATGGGTACAGTCCATCCACGCATCTACCTCAATAGAGGATTTGCTTCGTGACATGATCCTTGATCAAAAAGAAGAATGGGTGAAATTCTAAAAATACATGATTGTCAAGGGCAATGCGATGAACGGAAAGGAGATTTTTTTTATGAAGTGGGACAATGCAAGATATTATTTAGGTGTATATTTCTATGTGGGGAACGAATAATTGAGTGACCAATATTGCTTATCTCCATACCTGTACCATCGGCATTGTGAACTTGATCATGACCATGGTATTTTTCATGCATGGTGACCTTCTCGAGCTCATGGGTGATGTGATCGGAGGCACCAGAATCAGCATACTAGTTGGTATCTACTCCATATGACTTGTTGGCTGCGGCGGCAACTCTCTTCTTCTGTGAGTTATCATCTGCATAGCGCCACTTGCATTCCTTTGCAATATGATTAGTTTTCTTGCAAATCTGACATTTTCCTTCATATTCATCATACCCTCTGAAGTTGTTGTTGTAGTTGTTCTGGCCTCCCCTGTTGTTGTTGTAGAAGGGGCGACCGCCATTGTTGTTGTAGTTGTGTCCTCTGCTGCCTCCGGAGTTGGAGTAGTGGCCACCATAGCCACCACCATGGTTGCCACCACCATCACCGTAGTGGCCGCCACTGCCACCACCGTGAGAGTTGGAGTAGTGGCCGCCGTCACCACCGCCGTAGTGGCCAGCACCACCGCCGCCGTCATGCCCACCGTGGCGAGAGCCACCACCACCACCACGGTAGCCTTTGGAAGGGCCACCCCAACCGCGGGAAGTGGCGTTGGCCGAAGATTTGAAGGCTTGGCCGCCTGTGCCCTGGAACATCTCGACTCTTTGGTCGAAGGTGGATACCATGCCGAAGAGCTCATCGACCGTGGTCGGCTCAGGACGCACGTTCAAGGCGCTGATGATGGGCTGGTATTCCATGTCAAGCCCGGATGTGATGTGGGAGAGAAGCTCTTCCTCATCTATGGGTTTCCCTGCCGCTGTGATCTCATTGGCTAGGCCCCGCATATAGCCGAAATATGCAGCAACAAACTGAGTTCCCTTCTGGGCAGTGGTGAGGGCGATGTGGATGTGATTGCAGTGGGAACAAGATTGGGCAGAGAACTATTAGAAATATGCCCTAGAGGCAATAATAAATTGGTTATTATTATATTTCCTTGTTCATGATAATCGTTTATTATCCATGCTAAAATTGTATTGATAGGAAACTCAGATACATGTGTGGATACATAGACAACACCATGTCCCTAGTAAGCCTCTAGTTGACTAGCTCGTTGATCAATAGATGGTTACGGTTTCCTGACCATGGACATTGGATGTCGTTGATAACGGGATCACATCATTAGGAGAATGATGTGATGGACAAGACCCAATCCTAAGCCTAGCACAAGATCGTGTAGTTCGTTTGCTAAGAGCTTTTCTAATGTCAAGTATCATTTCCTTAGACCATGAGATTGTGCAACTCCCGGATACCGTAGGAATGCTTTGGGTGTACCAAACGTCACAACGTAACTGGGTGGCTATAAAGGTGCACTACAGGTATCTCCGAAAGTGTCTGTTGGGTTGGCACGAATCGAGACTGGGATTTGTCACTCCGTGTAAACGGAGAGGTATCTCTGGGCCCACTCGGTAGGAAATCATCATAATGTGCACAATGTGACCAAGGAGTTGATCACGGGATGATGTGTTACGGAACGAGTAAAGAGACTTGCCGGTAATGAGATTGAACAAGGTATCGGGATACCGACGATCGAATCTCGGGCAAGTAACATACCGATTGACAAAGGGAATTGTATACGGGATTGATTGAATCCCCGACATCATGGTTCATCCGATGAGATCATCGTGGAACATGTGGGAGCCAACATGGGTATCCAGATCCCGCTGTTGGTTATTGGCCGGAGAACGTCTCGGTCATGTCTGCATGGTTCCCGAACCCGTAGGGTCTACACACTTAAGGTTCGATGACGCTAGGGTTATAGGGAATAGATATACGTGGTTACCGAATGTTGTTCGGAGTCCCGGATGAGATCCCGGACGTCACGAGGAGTTCCGGAATGGTCCGGAGGTAAAGATTTATATATGGGAAGTCCTGTTTTGGTCACCGGAAAAGTTTCGGGTGCTATCGGTAACATACCGGGACCACCAGGTGGGGCCACCGGCCCCAGAGGGCTGCGTGGGCCAAGTGTGGGAGGGGACCAGCCCCAGGTGAGCTGGTGCGCCCCCCCCAAAAGAGGCCCAAGGCGCAGGGAAGGGGGGAAGGGGGAAACCCTAGGCTCAGATGGGCCTAAGGCCCACCTAGTGGTTCGCCCCCTCTCTCCCCCCTTGGCCGCCCCTCCAAGTCCCATCTAGGGCTGGACGCACCCCTTGGGGGGGAACCCTAGATGGGGGCACAGCCCCTTCCCCTCCCCTATATATAGTGGGGGTTTTGGGGCTGCCATTGACACGAGAACATCTCTCTCTTTGGCGCAGCCCTACCCCTCTCCCTCCTCGTCTCCCGCAGTGCTTGGCAAAGCCCTGCTGGAGTGCCACACTCCTCCACCACCACCACGCCGTTGTGCTGCTGCTAGACGGATTCTTCCCCAACCTCTCCCTCTCTCCTTGCTGGATCAAGGCGTGGGAGACGTCACCGGGCTGCACGTGTGTTGAACGCGGAGGCGCCGTGGTTCGGCGCTTAGATCAGAATCAACCGCGATCTGAATCGCTACGAGTACGACTCCTTCATCCGCGTTCTTGCAACGCTTCCGCATCGCGATCTATAATGGTATATAGATGCACTCCCCTTCCCCTCGTTGCTAGATTTCTCCATAGATTGATCTTGGTGATGCGTAGAAAATTTTGAATTTCTGCTACGTTCCCCAACAGTGCCATCATGAGCTAGGTCTATGCGTAGTTTCTATGCACGAGTAGAACACAAAGTAGTTGTGGGCGTCGATTTTGTCAATTTACTTGCCGTTACTAGTCTTATCTTGATTCGGCGGCATCGTGGGATGAAGCGGCCCGGACCGACCTTACACGTACACTTACGTGAGACAGGTTCCACCGACTGACATGCACTAGTTGCATAAGGTGGCTAGCGGGTGTCTGTCTCTCCCACTTTAGTCGGATCGAATTCAATGAAAAGGGTCCTTATGAAGGGTAAATAGAAATTGGCATATCACGTTGTAGCTTTTGCGTAGGTAAGAAACGTTCTTGCTAGAAACCCATAGCAGCCACGTAAAACATGCAACAACAATTAGAGGACGTCTAACTTGTTTTTGCAGGGTATGCTATGTGATGTGATATGGCCAAAAGGATGTGATGAATGATATATGTGATGTATGAGATTAATCATGTTCTTGTAATAGGAATCACGACTTGCATGTCGATGAGTATGACAACCGGCAGGAGCCATAGGAGTTGTCTTAATTTATTGTATGACCTGCGTGTCAATGAAAATGCCATGTAATTACTTTACTTTATTGCTAACCGTTAGCCATAGTAGTAGAAGTAATAGTTGGCGAGACAACTTCATGAAGACACAATGATGGAGATCATGGTGTCATGCCGGTGACGAAGGTGATCATGCCGCGCCTCAAAGATGGAGATCAAAGGCGCAAGATGTAATTGGCCATATCACGTCACTTTATGATTTGCATGTGATATTTGTCATGTTTACATCTTATTTGCTTAGAACGACGGTAGCATAAATAAGATGATCCCTCACTAAAATTTCAAGAGACGTGTTCCCCCTAACTGTGCACCGTTGCGAAGGTTCGTTGTTTCGAAGCACCACGTGATGATCGGGTGTGATAGATTCTAACGTTCGAATACAACGAGTGTTGACGAGCCTAGCATGTACAGACATGGCCTCGGAACACATGCGAAACACTTAGGTTGACTTGACGAGCCTAGCATGTACAGACATGGCCTCGGAACACAAGAGATCCAAAGGTCGAACATGAGTCGTATAGTAGATGCGATCAACATGGAGATGTTCACCGATGATGACTAGTCCGTCTCACGTGATGATCGGACACGGCCTAGTTGACTCGGATCATGTATCACTTAGATGACTAGAGGGATGTCTATCTGAGTGGGAGTTATTAAATAATTAGATGAACTTAGTTATCATGAACATAGTCAAAAGGTCTTTGCAAATTATGTCGTAGCTTACGCTTTAGTTCTACTAAGATATGTTCCTAGAGAAAATTTAGTTGAAAGTTGATAGTAGCAATTATGCGGACTGGGTCCGTAAACTGAAGATTGTCCTCATTGCTGCACAGAAGGCTTATGTCCTTAATGCACCGCTCGGTGTGCTGAACCTCGAGCGTCGTCTGTAGATGTTACGAAACATCTGACATACACGTTTTGATGACTACGTGATAGTTCAGTGTGTGATGCTAACGGTTTAAAATTGTGGCGACAAGACGGTTTTGAAATGTCGCAGAACATATGAGATGTTCCAAAGACTGAAATTGGGATTTCAGACTAATGCCCACGTCAAGAGGTATGAGACCTCTGACAAGTTTCTTAAGCCTGCAAACTAAGGGAGAAAAGCTCAATCGTTGAGCATGTGCTTAGATTGTCTGAGTACTACAATCACTTAGTCACTGCCACCAAGCTATTAGAGCTTCGTGATGAACTATAACATATCAGGGATAGACATGATGATCCTTGAGCAACTCGCGATGGTTGACACCGCGAAAGTAGAAATCAAGAAGGAGCATCAATTATTGATGGTTAGTAAAACCACTAGTTCCAAGAAGGGCAAGGGAAGAAGGGATACTTCATGAAACAACAAATCAGTTGCTGCTCTAGTGAAGAAACCCAAGGTTGAACCCAAACCCGAGACTAAGTGCTTCTGTAATGAGGGGAACGGTCACTGAAGCAGAACTACCCTAGATACTTGGTAGATGAGAAGGCAGGCAAGGTCGACAGAAGTATATTGGATATACATTATATGAATGTGTACTTTACTAGTACTCCTAGCAGCACCAGGGTATTAGATACCGGTTCGGTTGCTAAGTGTTAGTAACTCGAAATAAAAGCTGCGGAATAAACGGAGACTAGCTAAAGGTGAGATGACGATATGTGTTGGAAGTGTTTCCAAGGTTGATGTGATCAAGCATCGCATGCTCCCTCTACCATCGAGATTGGTGTTAAACCTAAATAATTGTTATTTGGTGTTTGCGTCGAGCATAAACATGATTGGATTATGTTTATCGCAATACGGTTATTCATTTAAGGAGAATAATGGTTACTCTGTTTATTTGAATAATACCTTCAATGGTCTTGCACCTAAAATGAATCTCGATCGCAGTGATACACATGTTCGTGCCAAAAAGATATAAAATAGTAATGATAGTACCACATACTTGTGGCACTGCTATTTGAGTCATATTGGTATAGAACGCATGAAGAAGCTCCATATAGATGGATCTTTGGACTCACTCGTTTTTGAAAAGACTGAGACATGCGAACCATGTCTATTGGTATATATGCATGAAGAAACTCCATGCAGATGGATCATTTGGACTCACTTGATTTTGAATCACTTGAGACATGCAAATCATACCACATGGGCAAGATGACTGAAAGGCCTCGTTTTCAGTAAGATGGAACAAGAGAGCAACTTGTTGGAAGTAATACATTTGATGTGTGCAGTCCAATGAGTGCTGAGGCACGCAGTGGATATTGATATGTTCTTACTTCACAGATGATTTGAGTAGATGCTGAGAATATTTACTTGATGAAACACAAGTCTGAGTTATTGAAAGGTTCAAGTAATTTCAGAGTGAAGTTGAAGATCGTCGTGACAAGAGGATAAAATGTCTATGATATGATCATAGAGATATCTGAGTTACGAGTTTGGCACACAATTAAGACATTGTGGAAAGTGTTTCACAATTAATACCGCCTGGAACACCACAGTGTGATGGTGTGTCCGAACATCATAACTGCACCCTATTGGATATGGTGCATACCATGATGTCTCTTATCGAATTACCACTATCGTTTATGGGTTAGGCATTAAAGACAACCGCATTCACTTTAAAAGGGGCACCACGCAATTCCGTTGAGACGACACCATTTAGAGAAACCTAAGTTGTCGTTTCTTAAAAGTTTGGGGCTGCGATGCTTATGTGAAAAAGGTTTCAGGCTGATAAGCTCGAACGCAAAGCGGATAAATGCATCTTCATAATAATATCCAAAACAGTTGGGTATACCTCCCATTTCAGATCTGGAAGCAAAAGTAATTGCTTCTAGAAACGGTTCCTTTCTCGAGGAAAAGTTTCTCTCGAAAGAATTGAGTGGGAGGATGGTGGAGACTCGATGAGGTTATTGAACCATGACTTCAACTAGTGTGTAGCAGAGCACAGGAAGTTGTTCCTGTGGCACCTACACCAATTGAAGTGGAAGCTTATGATAGTGATCATGAAACTTCGGATCAAGTCACTACCAAACCTCGCAGGACGACGAGGATGCGTACTACTTCAGAGTGGTACGTGATCCTGTCTTGGAAGTCATGTTGCTAGACAACAATGAACCTACGAGCTATGGAGAAGCGATGGTGGGCCCGGATTCTGACGAATGGCTCGAGGCCATAAAATCCGAGAGAGGATCCATGTATAAAGCAAAGTATAGACTTTGGAAGACATACTTGATAGTCGTAAGGCTGTTGGGTGCAGATGGATTTTAAAAGGAAGACAGACAATGATGGTAAGTGTCACCATTAAGAAAGCTCGGCTTGTCGTTAAGATGTTTACCGACAAGTTCAAGGAGTTGACTACGATGAGACTTTCTCACTCGTAGCGATGCTAAGAGTCTGTTGGAATTATATTAGCAGTTACTGAAGGAAATATGCCCTAGAGGCAATAATAAAGTTATTATTTATTTCCTTATATCATGATAAATGTTTATCATTCATGCTAGAATTGTATTAACCGGAAATATGATACATGTGTGAATACATAGACAAATAGAGTGTCACTAGTATGCCTCTACTTGACTAGCTCGTTGATCAAAGATGGTTATGTTTCCTAGCCATAGACATGAGTTGTCATTTGATTAACGGGATCACCTCATTAGGAGAATGACGTGATTGACTTGACCCATTCCGTTAGCTTAGCACTCGATCGTTTAGTATGTTGCTATTGCTTTCTTCATGACTTATACATGTTCCTATGACTATGAGATTATGCAACTCCCGTTTACCGGAGGAACACTTTGTGTGCTACCAAACGTCACAACGTAAATGGGTAATTATATCTACAGGTGTCTCCAAAGGTACTTGTTGGGTTGGCGTATTTCGAGATTAGGATTTGTCACTCCGATTGTCGGAGAGGTATCTCTAGGCCCACTCGGTAATGCACATCACTATAAGCCTTGCAAGCATTGTGACTAATGAGTTAGTTGCGGGATGATGTATTACAGAACGAGTAAAGAGACTTGCCGGTAACGAGATTGAACTAGGTATCGAGATACCGACGATCAAATCTCGGGCAAGTAACATACCGGTGACAAAGGGAACAACGTATGTTGTTATGCGGTCTGACCGATAAAGATCTTCGTAGAATATGTGGGAGCCAATATGGGCATCCAGGTCCCGCTATTGGTTATTGACCGGAGACGTGTCTCGGTCATGTCTACATAGTTCTCGAACCCGTAGGGTCCGCACGCTTAACGTTACGATGACAGTTTTATTGAGTTTTGATGTACCGAAGGAGTTCGGAGTCCCGGATGAGATCGGGGATATGACTAGGAGTCTCGAAATGGTCGAGACGTAAAGATCGATATATTGGACGACTATATTCGAACTTCGGAAAGGTTCCGAGTGATTCGGGTATTTTTCGGAGTACCGGAGAGTTACGGGAATTCGTATTGGGCCTTAATGGGCCATACGGGAAAGGAGAGAAAGGCCTCAAAAGGTGGCCGCACCCCTCCCCATGGTCTGGTCCGAATTGGACTGGGGAAGGGGGGCGCACCCTTCCTTCTTTCTCCTTCCCCCTTCCCTTCTCCTACTCCCACAAGGAAAGGAGGAGTCCTACTCCCGGTGGGAGTAGGACTCCCCCCTATGGCGCGCCTCTCCCCTTGGCCGGCTGCCTCCCCCTTGCTCCTTTATATACGGGGGCAGGGGGGCACCCCAGAGACACAACAATTGATCCTTGAGATCTCTTAGCCGTGTGCGGTGCCCCCCTCCACCATATTACACCTCGATAATACCGTTGCGGAGCTTAGGCGAAGCCCTGCGTCGGTGAAACATCATCATCGTCACCACGCCGTCGTGCTGACGAAACTCTCCCTCAACACTCGGCTGGATCGGAGTTCGAGGGACGTCATCGAGCTGAACGTGTGTAGAACTCGGAGGTGCCGTACGTTCGGTACTTGATCGGTCGGATCGTGAAGACGTACGACTACATCAACCGCGTTGTGATAACGCTTCCGCTGTCGGTCTACGAGGGTACGTGGACAACACTCTCCCCTCTTGTTGCTATGCATCGCCATGATCTTGCGTGTGCGTAGGATTTTTTTTGAAATTACTACGTTCCCCAACAGTTACTGCATTATTTATGAAATCTTGGAGATATGATGTCAAAACATTGTTTCCTCGACGATTTTCTTGAGGAAAGGTTGTATGTGATATAACCAGAAGGTTTTGTCAATCCTGAAAGATGCTAACAAGTATGCAAAGCTCCAGCAATCCTTCTAAGGATTGGAGTAAGCATCTCGGAGTTGGAATGTACGCTTTGATGAGATGATCAAAGATTTTGGGTTTTTACAAAGTTTATGAGAAACTTGTATTTCCAAAGAAGTGAGTGGGAGCACTATAGAATTTCTGATAAGTATATGTTGTTGACATATTGTTGATCAGAGATGATGTAGAATTTCTGGAAAGCATACAGGGTTATTTGAAAAGTGTTTTTAATGGAAAACCTAGATTAAGCTACTTGAACATTGAGCATCAAGATCTATAAGGATAGATCAAAAACGCTTAATAGTACTTTCAAATGAATACATACCGTGACAAGATTTTGAAGGAGTTCAAAATAGACCAGCAAAGAAGGAGTTCTTGGTTGTGTTACAAGGTGTGAGTATTGAGTAAGACTCAAGACCTGACCACAGCAGAAGAGAAAGAAAGGACGAAGGTCGTCCCCTATGCTTTAGACGTAGGCTCTACAGTATGCTATGCTGTGTACCGCACATGAAGTGTGCCTTGCCATGAGTTGGTCAAGGGGTACAATAGTGATCCGGGAATGGATCACATGACAGCGGTCGAACTTATCCTTAGTATCTAGTGGACTAAGGAATTTTCTCGATTATGGAGGTGAAAAGGAGTTCATCGTAAAGGGTTACGTCGATGCAAACTTTGACACTAATCCGGATGACTCTGAGTAGTAAACCGGATTCGTATAGTAGAGCAGTTATTTGGAATGGCTCCAAGTAGCGCGTGGTAGCTGCATCTACAAGATGACATAGATATTCGTAAAGCACACACGGATCTGAAAGGTTCAGACCCGTTGACTAATAACCTCTCTCACAAGCGAGATATGAACAAACCACATGGGTGTTGGATTCATTGCATTCACATGGTGATGTGAACTCTTGGGTATTAATCACATGGCGATGTGAACTAGATTATTGACTCTAGTGCAAGTGGGAGACTTTTAGAAATATGCCCTAGAGGCAATAATAAATTGGTTATTATTATATTTCCTTGTTCATGATAATCGTTTATTATCCATGCTAAAATTGTATTGATAGGAAACTCAGATACATGTGTGGATACATAGACAACACCATGTCCCTAGTAAGCCTCTAGTTGACTAGCTCGTTGATCAATAGATGGTTACGGTTTCCTGACCATGGACATTGGATGTCGTTGATAACGGGATCACATCATTAGGAGAATGATGTGATGGACAAGACCCAATCCTAAGCCTAGCACAAGATCGTGTAGTTCGTTTGCTAAGAGCTTTTCTAATGTCAAGTATCATTTCCTTAGACCATGAGATTGTGCAACTCCCGGATACCGTAGGAATGCTTTGGGTGTACCAAACGTCACAACGTAACTGGGTGGCTATAAAGGTGCACTACAGGTATCTCCGAAAGTGTCTGTTGGGTTGGCACGAATCGAGACTGGGATTTGTCACTCCGTGTAAATGGAGAGGTATCTCTGGGCCAACTCGATAGGACATCATCATAATGTGCACAATGTGACCAAGGAGTTGATCACGGGATGATGTGTTACGGAACGAGTAAAGAGACTTGCCAGTAACGAGATTGAACAAGGTATCGGGATACCGACGATCGAATCTCGGGCAAGTAACATACCGATTGACAAAGGGAATTGTATACGGGATTGATTGAATCCCCGACATCATGGCTCATCCGATGAGATCATCGTGGAACATGTGGGAGCCAACATGGGTATCCAGATCCCGCTGTTGGTTATTGGCCGGAGAACGTCTCGGTCATGTCTGCATGGTTCCCGAACCCGTAGGGTCTACACACTTAAGGTTCGATGACGCTAGGGTTATAGGGAATAGATATACGTGGTTACCGAATGTTGATCGGAGTCCCGGATGAGATCCCGGACGTCACGAGGAGTTCCGGAATGGTCCGGAGGTAAAGATTTATATATGGGAAGTCCTGTTTTGGTCACCGGAAAAGTTTCGGGTGCTATCGGTAACGTACCGGGACCACCGGGAGGGTCCCGGGGGTCCACCAGGTGGGGCCACCGGCCCCAGAGGGCTGCGTGGGCCAAGTGTGGGAGGGTACCAGCCCCAGGTGAGCTGGTGCGCCCCCCCAAAAGAGGCCCAAGGCGCAGGGAAGGGGGGAAGGGGGAAACCCTAGGCTCAGATGGGCCTAAGGCCCACCTAGTGGTGCGCCCCCCTCTCTCCCCCCTTGGCCGCCCCTCCAAGTCCCATCTAGGGCTGGACGCACCCCTTGGGGGGGAACCCTAGATGGGGGCGCAGCCCCTTCCCTCCCCTATATATAGTGGGGGTTTTGGGGCTGCCATAGACACGAGAACATCTCTCTCTTTGGCGCAGCCCTACCCCTCTCCCTCCTCGTCTCCCGCAGTGCTTGGCGAAGCCCTGCTGGAGTGCCACGCTCCTCCACCACCACCACGTCGTCGTGCTGCTGCTGGACGGAGTCTTCCCTAACCTCTCCCTCTCTCCTTGCTGGATCAAGGCGTGGGAGACGTCACCGGGCTGCACGTGTGTTGAACGCGGAGGCGCCGTGGTTCGGCGCTTAGATCGGAATCAACCGCGATCTGAATCGCTACGAGTACGACTCCTTCATCCGCGTTCTTGCAACGCTTCCGCATCGCGATCTACAATGGTATATAGATGCACTCCCCTTCCCCTCGTTGCTAGATTACTCCATAGATTGATCTTGGTGATGCGTAGAAAATTTTGAATTTCTGCTACGTTCCCCAACAAGAACATGTTGGCGAGGGCGGACCAGATGGCATGGGAAGTTTCAAGAGATGCTACTTGAACTAGGACCTCTTTCGAGAGATTGCGAAGGAGGTAGGCAACGATTTGTTGATCTTGGATGAGCCAAGGCGCATAAGCAGGGTTCACGGTCACCTGATATTTGCCCTCGGCATTCTTGCTGGTGATTGTTTTGGGTGGTTGCTCTAGGGTTTTATCAACGTACCCGAAGAGGGCTGCCCCCATGATCTGGGAACGAGCTTGAGCACGCCAGAGAACGTAGTTGGATCGAGTGAGGGGTTCGGAGACATTGTTGTTGAGACAACCGAGGTGGACGTCGACATGGTCAAGTTTGGAGATGGAAGGGGTGGACGGGAGGGGTAGCTAGACGAAGGGGAAGAGGGTAGCTCTGTATACCATGTAGAAAGATGTATCAAAGCGTCTCATCTCTCCATACAGGGAGAGCCCGCGGTTATGTATTGATTGGGGCGAGAGGAGTCTCGTGGCATTACAGGGTGCTGGTTGTTATAACAACCAGAGAGATACAATAGGGATACGAGAGAAGAGATAGAAAGATAAACAAGTACATTGATAAGATAAGTCTATCTCTAACTACCTATGCCTACCTATGCGTGATACACAAGCCAACATGTTTAACAACACCCACAGGGCTAGTAGTAGCACATATACGTTCTTGTCTCGCTGATCAATCAAGTACAACTGCACCAACCTCAGAATCCAATCAGCCATTGATGTGGCGAATTAGCAATGCATCCGGTAGCAACTAGCTAGTACTATATATGTTCTCTCGCCGACAGTCGGACTTCTAGTACAACTAATCTACACCGGGAGTCCGTCAATCAGAGTCCAATCGCGCCGATCCCAGAAGAAGCTCTGGCGTCGAGGCAGAAAGAGTATATGCCGGTGACGGCGAGCATGATTCCGGTGCCGGAACCGGTGACGCGCATGAAGCCCGCCAGGAGGGTCAGAGCGCCAACAGAGTCCAACGGCGAAGGCCACCATGGCGACACGGCCGTTCCACCGGCTGACGGGAATCGAGTACGCCTGTGTAGGCGTCACGCTCACTCCGGCCCCAACCAGCCGGGCCACATATCTCTTTGAGTACCGGCGCAGCACGAACCAGGCCGTCGACACGTAAGCGCACCTGCCGAGCAGCAAGGCGGCATAGAGGCATGTGTGTACCGGGTCTCTCGCTACATCAGCCAAGCTGCATCTCATGGACATAGAGAAACAGTCAGATCTCAATCACGATGAATGAATAGTTCAGAGACATGTTAAGGAACTGGCAATAATTCTATACGTGTAACTCACGTTGGCGGTGTGGTTATGTAGTAGGCGATCCCGCTTACTGGGACAAACCCTCCAAAACTTTTAGATCGTTCCCACTTGCCGAGCAGATTGACCAGCTTGTCTCCGCCAAATTTCATATATAGTTGCTGCAACAAACATTAACCCAAGACAAGAATTTTACTCATCCGGCCAGAGTAGTAGTACATGATAACTGCATTGATAAATATACGAATCATGCAAGCAAGGTACTCACCTCTGAGAATACGTACGTGCATGAAAGGAGCATGGCTTGAAAGAGGATGGGAGCATATGAGAGGTAGGATATGTCAATGCTGTAGTTGGCCTGAAACCTAGCGGCAGCCTCATCGTCTGGCAATCGACGTGGCCTTGTCAGTGGCAACGCGACATGCAAGCCTTGTAACCTGCAGACAAGCAGAAAGAAGCCGAACGTCGCCGCAAGGTCTCCATGTTTGCCATCTCTGAAGGCCCTCCAGAGAAGAGTTGCGCTGAACGTACGTACACACACACACGCAATCATCAATCATCAACCATGAATCATAGAAGTGTACGTAGAAAATAGAAAATATCAGAGCAAGCATGTTAGTATTCTTACCAGACGTTGGCGGCGGTGCACAATGGAATGCCAGAAAGGAGGCCGTAGCGCTTTCTAAGGGCCTCATCAAGATAGATGACGATGACGCCTCCAACGAAAACCTGAAGCGAGATGAGGATCGAAGCCCCCACGCTCCAGTGCCTCGCGGATAGCACGTGACCGACTGGCACGGCAGCGGAGATCACACTACTACTAGGAAAATGGTTTTTAACGACGATATATGTGGTCGTTGAAGGTCAGATTGTGGTCGTTAAAGGTAATTAACTACCACAATCTGCTGGTCGTAGTAGGCTCCGTCGTTAAAAGTATAACGACCACATACCTTTTGTGGTCGTTATTCTTGTAACGACGGGGTGGTGTGCCGTCGTCAATCCCATGAAAATAACGACCACTTTTGTCGTCGCTAACACTGTTATCATGCTGACCAAATTATCATTGCCGACCACTCTCTTCACACTTTGATATCCTCCAGAGCCACTTATATTTAGTATAACATTCTGTTCAGCAATCACTTTATACATCATCCAACATTTCAATAATGTAGAAACAAAAGAAAATAAATTGAAAGGATCAGAGCCTCTTTTATTAATAGAAATACCAATATTCTGACATACAATTCTGAAATTAAATATCCTTTAAGAAATTTGAGTCAAAAGCACTCCTTATATGCCCAATGTACTTCATCGTACCCATTTACAAAACAAGACAACTAAAGATAATATCTATTAATCTTCAAT
The DNA here is from genome assembly GCF_018294505.1 of Triticum aestivum. Lineage (NCBI taxonomy): Eukaryota > Viridiplantae > Streptophyta > Magnoliopsida > Poales > Poaceae > Triticum > Triticum aestivum. The sequence goes on along the minus strand of NC_057808.1, from coordinate 388,702,579 downwards.
CAAGGTACACCATCATTGTTTGAATGGATATCATTTTTCATCAGCAATTACAATGCCTCCTGATGCTTCTGTAATATTATGGTGGACCATCAGTCCTACAAAATGTTGAGTAGTTTATGAAAGTCAGTCCATGTAAATAAATTGCCACAAAGTATAATAACATATAAAATCAATGTATGAGAACAACTTGCTTGATCATGCTGGCTTCCACGAGAACTATCACTTACTATCTAGCGGACCCAAGATGCTTAATTTCTAACACTTCCTGCAAACTTTTCTTCGAGCACTTGCCTCACTTGCTCAGAAGATTGTAGTTTAGAAACCAATTCAGCCATACTTAATGATGTTCCTCGCAAATCTCTTGCTCTAACTCCCCACATACACATTTGGAGATAAATACCATTGGGAAATTATTAACCAAAAACAATGTGTAGAACAACCTGTGCTGTTTCATTTGTACCAAAAAAAATCAAGTAACAACCACAGTAAATATTTTCTCTTCACTCATGAGACACGATCACAAGTCCATATCATCCTTCACCAATGACTACAATGCCTCGTGATGTTTCTTTAACGGTGGACCATCTGTTCTACAAAAAACATAAATGATTTATAAGTCAGTACATATAAAAGAACTAGCACAAAGGATAATAGCATAAAGAAACAAATTTGCACTTGAATTCTTCTATAATCCATATGCAACAAAGACAAACTATTTCTTAAAAAGATTACTCGGAATATTTCTTGTCTAATTCGAGCAAAATTTGAGTTGTTTTATTTCGCAACAAAACAAATTGAGCTTTTTTGGTTGTTGTTATATAACCAGCTAATTCTTTTAATACGTATACCCAACAAATTAACACTGAACATTATTCTCCTCTGCTTAAAAAAACTACCATTCAGCTCAAGAATAAGTGATACACACACCTCAAAACAGCCTCTTGGCTTTTCTTTGTCACCCTGGAGGCGAATAGGAGATTCTAACTGGCGAGCATACGAAAAACAGAGCACGCAAGGAGACATTGATTTTTGAGACGTATAAACTTATAAGAAAAACTTACAATTACCTTGCCCTGGAGCATGGGAACTGCATGATGGACCATGTACTGAGCGTCTACAATGGCAATCTGCTCTTCGGGATTCTGCCAAATTAAATCAACAGAGATTTTTTTTATACAACTACGTATATATGACAATATATTGCACATGATATATTTTCAGACGTTGTTGCTCAATAATTAGGCAATGCTTACATCGACACACCTCCATATGTAGGAGTCAATAGGCCATCCATGGACGAGGTCATTCTGAAATCAAACTCGTTAACTCTTCTTTTCAGTTCACACAAGCCAAAATTATCAAAAAATGTACAAGTTAAATAATCAACAGCCGAACACATTGTCCTCACTTTCAATCAGACAAGTCAAAAAAAATGCCAATTTTGTGCTGAAAAGTGTACGAACGTACCTAGATTAGTGCCACAAGACTGGCGCTATCACCTCCACAAACCTACATGTTTGCATCTTCACTTTCAAATTGAAAATTTTCAAAAAAGAATGGCCAAGTGAAGAATTCAGTTAGCTAATTACCTGCTACACGGCAGCCTTTGTAAGCCCCGGCAATGCTCGTCCCCAATATCTGTCCTGTTCATGGCATGCGAGAGACTACAACCAGAATTCAACCTCTGTTTTCGCATTGAGCAACAGCTGCACTGTTCCTCCTTCCTAGACAACTCTCGCATCATATCCACCGCCCCCTTCCCCTCCCATCTAACGACTTGAACCAAGAACCATCTAACGACTCAAAAAATCAACAGCCCACTATGAGATACGGCCGATGCGGTAGAAGCACTGACCTCGTCACTGACCTAGATCCGACCGATAAGGTAGCAAAACTAACCTCGGCGTGGAGCCTCTGCATCTGATTGCGCTGCTCGTCGAGCACCCGACCAAGGGATGAAGCCTTCTGCTCCACTCGGACGACCTCGACAGTGAGGGCATCTGGCTCGAGGTCCTGCGACGAGGAGGGGAGTGGGACGCCAGCGTGGGGCACTTGCCGGTGGACTTGAAGAGGCGGGTCGGGCCTGCTTGCAGATGGGGAACATGCCCTTCTTGCCTCCTGCGCCTGGGCAATACTCTAGCCATTGCTTCGTACTGCGCTCCTAGCAGATTGCGCAGACTGGGCATGCGGTGGCGATCACGGCGGTGGTGGCAACATCCCTAGGGGAGCGAATCGATCTGAGAGGGACGCGCCAAGAAATTAGGAATATTTAGATGTGTTTGTTATTTATCTTCCTGCTTATCCGTCCTTTCATCAGATAAGGATGCTAATTACTCTCTAATAATATCAAATATATGGAGTACTTAATCAACAACGACCAGCAAACTAACGACCGGGATATCCATCGCCGTTGGGGAAGTTTCGCGTGGTTAGTTTGAACGTGGGACTAGCCCATCGTACTTATAACAACCAAGGCATTTAGTTGTCGGTCGTTATTAGCCTAATCTCTAGTAGTGGATCAGTACCCCCAGCACCTTCTGCAGCCCGTTCCTGCAGCACATGTGAAAAGTTCAGAATTACGTACTAGTAGGAAGCACACGCATGCATCCATCGATCTAAGCATGCAGGGGAGAATTTGGTCGGGATGCTTACAGGAGAACGCGGTTTTCAGGGATGGGGTTGACGACCCTTAATCCCATGAGGAGATGAGAGGCCGCCTCGGACACCAGGAGCGGGAACACGCCGAAGGCCATGACGGTTCCGCAGTTGGCCGCGTAGGCCGTGTGGAACCAGTAGAGCGGGTCGTGCGGGGCCGTGCTGGTGTCGATCCCGTACAGCGGGAGCTGGGTGCCCGCCAGGACGACGAGTAGCGACCCGGCCGTGTACGCCGCCTTCCGCCGGAAAGGAACGCCTTCCGTGGGGCTCTCCACCTCCGGCAAGAGCTCCGCCAATGGCCGCAGCCGGAAGAGATCAAAGCTCGCCATCCGGGTCGGCATCGATGGGCTCGCGGGGAGCTTGGAACGAAACTAAAACTCTGCGTGCGTGCGTGCTTGGCTGCTACTAAGTACTAACTCGCAATCGATCGGCGGGCGAGTGGCGACTCGACGGCGGCAGGATACTACCAACTTTGCAAGGAGAGACAGGCAGGGGGCAGGGGAGTATATAGAGGAGCGAAGCCGAGTTGGGCTGGGTGATGGAAATCGAATACAGGCGCGAAGCCGAGCCAGCTGGGTGGTGGAGATCGAATACAGACGCGAAGCCGAGCCGGCTAGGTGGTTATCTAAACCTGAGCCCAAACCCAAAGGAAAACGCTTGTCTTCTATCGGCGGATCGCATACGAGCATCCACCGGCTCGTCTATGATCACTACTGGAATTTTCACGTACGCCTGGTGTCATGCTTTTCGCCGAGTGCTAAAACACGGACACTCGGCAAAGAAAACAACGTCGAGAGTCACTCTCGGCAAACCTAGCTTCACGGCAAACTGCCTTATTTGCCGTCACTGCCTCACGGCAAAGAGGCACCGCACGGCAAACCCTGCAGACGCCGAGAGCCGCTCATAGTAAAGAGGAGCCACGTGGCATGCCCGTCCGCAACAGACGGCTCCGTCAGTTACTGCGTACATTGCCGAGAGCCGCCAAACGACACTCGGCAAAGTATATGCCACATCCTATTTTCTTTTGTGTGTGTGTTCTTTCTAACTGACATGTGGTCCCACTGGTCACATTTATCAGTAAAAGTTTCAAATAATTTGTTAAATATGTTTGAAAAAAATGACGATATCTTCGCCGAGAGCTGCTCTCGGCAATTCTCCTGACCAGTAGGACAGCATGGCCCACATGTCAGCTGACAGTTTACATATCTTTGCCGAGAGCTTGTCTCGGCAATGATCGCCTTCTTTTCCGAGAGCGGCTCTCGGAAAGGGTGTGGGCACAATAGTAGTGTCTCCCAGACGACCAGTTTTTCGAGATGTGCTCTCAAAAAAGGTGTGGCACAACAGTGGTGTCTCCCAGACGACCAGTTTTCCGAGAGGTGCTCTCGGTAGTATGTCGTTTTCCGAGTGTTGCTCTCGGAAATCTTTCCCATCCATTCTGCTGTTAAGCTATTTCTTTTCTGATTCCTACAGATGAAAACAACTACAGTGCAATTTGGAGTAGTCCACACACATATAGGCATAATTTGAACATATATAGGCATAATTTGATCTAGTCCACATATATATATGCATAATTAGGGATAGTCCACATATTGTCACACACAAGTCGAATGTAGTATCCTAGTAGAAATCACACACAAGTCGCAAATTCATACATATTGTCACTACTTGCAAAACACGTGCACGTCACAATAGAAGTACACTTGTTCATATATAGATCATCTTGAGGAGAAGAGGCCATCGGGTTAACATTCCAGAGGAGGAGGAGGGGCATCACTTGCACTGCTTCGAGATTGCATAAGAACCTATAAGAGTAGAGTCACGTGAGGGTGGTTCGTCCCTATGTAATGAATCTTCTACTCTAGTTTAGATAATGTTCTACCTGTAGTTGATTCTCAAGCAGCTTCAACCTATCATCCATGTCTGCCCATTCCTTTTCTCTGGACTCCTGCTCAGCCTTCCGCCTTTGCTCCTCTTCAACAGCCCGCTGCTCCATTAAATCCTGTAACATGGCATTAGGCTCATATAGGTTGGAACGGTGCTATTTCAAGGCATGGACATATATGAAAGGTTAGGATGCTAACCTTGAGACGCGCTATCTCACGTGATGCGGCGGTTGGGCGACTTCGTATGGACGGAGTTGAGCTGGTGCTCGACGCGCGTATCTCGTGCAGCTTGCGATGCGAGGAGGTGGCGATCGCCCCGTTGCAAAGGAGGTGGCGGCCATGGCCCTTTCCCTCGCCAGCAATGATGAGAAGCTCAGGATCAAGGGGCTTAGACGTAGGTTCGGCTTCCTGCCCGTGCACCTCCTGGAAGACCTCTTTGAAGGTCCCCCACTTCTCCTCCGCCGGCTCGCTGCAGAACTCGGTGCCATCCTTCCCCTTGTGGCCTTCTCTCCAGGCTTCCAGGATGTGGACCGGGCGACCAACCTTCGCCTCCTGCAAAATTAACCATCAAGTTTAATGAACCAAGATGCACCGTGCGAAAAATTTAACATCTTAATCCACATACCATGTGTTGCTTGAGAGCGGTTAGGTTCCGGCCTGGCATTTTGGCTCGATCGTTTCCCTTCTCCACATGTTGCGCCTGCCATGCTGGGTCACACCACATGTCAACCAGGGCCTCCCAACAATCGTCCTTCATCCAGGGTTCCTTCACCTAGTCAGACAAAATCAAATAATTGAGGAACAAGAGGGATGAATCAAAGTACTAGCAACCGATGTAGTCACTTACCACTGACAGGCATTCTTCTCGCGACAAGTTGGTCTGGCAAGCAGTCTTCCTTGTCATCTTCTCTACCTTGTCGTCGAGCGGCCTACATTGCATCACGGCTTTGTACCGCAGCGTGTGCTTGGTGTCAGAGAGTATCTTTCGGGCAGATTTCACGATGCCTTTGATCGCCTTCTGTTGCTCACCATCCACGCAAACAAATGTTTGCTACAAGAAAGCATATGGCATCTTCTCACCATCCACGCAAGCAAGGATTTGGATATGGAAAAATGCAATGGTCGGAGCGAAGATACTTACAAAAAAAAGCATTGATGACCCAGGTGGCCATGGTGACATTGTGCTCGTCCTTGTTGTGTTGGTAATGCTCCCAGGTTAAACCTGGCGACAGCGGCTCGTCATCACCCGGCTTGGACAATCTAGGGAAGTGCTTCCTCAAGAGGGAGCCGATGACGTGATTCGGCGGGCATGCCCCCTTAGGTTGTGTCAGGATAAATTTCCACTGACTGCATGATATAAAAGACAAGCATATGTGAGTGTCAAAGCTGTGGCATCCAAAATATGATGGACGGTCGCTGGCAGCAGTTGGTTCTGGGACCTTTCCCGGACCACGCCTGGATTTCTTCCTCTTGGAAGTGTTGCTCGAGGTAGACCCCAAGCCGTCCGAGGTCTCCATGTCGCCCGACTCGGTAGCGAGCAGATCTGGTCCATCTAAGTCCACTCCGACATCGCCATCCGATGATGACTCGTCCTTGGGAGTGGCCTGATGGGAGGCGACGACTCGGTCCTACCACTCGGGACTCTCCGGTACTTACTAGTGCCCCCATCAGAATCTAAAAAACAAAATATATATGGTGAATATTAGCCATACCACTTCAATAGGCATCAGACTTTTTTTTATCAAAGAAGGGTTTTCCCCTTCCGATTTTCATTAAAGAAAACCAAGCCAACAGGTATTCACTTTGTTGATTAGTTCACATATCTATGCTAGGGAGGATGACTAGTTGGATGCTTGGTTTCATTTCAATATTTCAATATAAACGTGGAGCCGGCCAATATGTCCAAACTAAAAAAATCATAAGTTATGTGAAAGAAGAGTATAAGCACAACCAAAATGGTCAATAAAAAGTATTGAAGCATACTCCATGGTTTATTCAAGCTTCATTTTAACTGGATGTAATATATGCCAACAAGCATAATTCATATATGATTCCCACTCTTTAGATCTTATCAAATCTGACTTGGATATAGAGTTCGCAACAGGCTCCTCTAAATCCCGACACAATAACAACATATATTTCATTGTTCTTGATGATAGACGGAGATTAAAGTTCACTCAACATATGTGTATTATGGCACCATGGACTTTTAAGTACTCTTAGAAGGACCCCATGATTTGGATAGATGGCTGAAAGGTACAATGCTTAATCGTTGCGGTCTATTCCAAACTTCGTTACACAAGCAAGCAATTTATCCATGGTTCGACTTTGAAACCAAATAATGTGTGATTCCTTGCAGGTGCATTCATTCCTACTTATATAAAGGAGGCGAATTTTACTCATGAGGCAAGATTTTCACACATCCAAAACTACAAACTTGCAAAACAAATGAATGTGGCAAATGGCATTGAAAATCTGTTTCATCATTGCAGATTGCATGTAACATTTATTCACCAACTAGTGATCATGGCATGACAATACAGACACCTATGCCTGCTCCACCGGAGGCATTGCCTGAGAAAGAGGAGGCCCCTGCCACCACGACTCTCAACGGCGGAGGAGAAAAGGAAGAGACAAGAGAGGGAGGAGGGGCCGGTTTTCTACTAACCTGAGGGCATCTCTAGCTGCCGCGCTACCCGAGGAGCTCCACTGCGGCGGCCATCCTTGGGCCGCATCGAAGAACCGCCGCGCCGGCCACCGGCCATGAAGCTTGGTGGCAGCGACAGTTGGGGGCGCACTACTAGGGAAAACCCTAGTAGTAGCGCTTGTTTTTGAGCTAGCAGTAGCGCTTGTACCAGCGCTACCACTAAGGCGCTACAGCTAACTAGTAGCAGTAGCGCTGGAAAGGGAGCGCTACTGCTATACCTAGTTAGCAGTAGCGCTTTTCTTTGGTAAGCTCTACTGATAGTACTAAGTAGCAGTAGCGCTTCTTATGAAAAGCGCTGCTGCTAACTTTTCCTGTATTTTTAAAAAATACAGCTTATTTTCATTGTGGTTTTATATACAGTACTTTCATCACATGATTTTATGACCATGATTAGTTATTATATATAACAGTGGGTGAAATGAACGTGGAGTAGATTCAAGTGGAGGCAACATGTCGAGCATGTCGAAAGTACTACTAATCCAAACTTGATCTAGTTTGGATTAGTAGTACTTTCGATGTGCGCCACATGTTGCCTCCACTTGAATCTAATCCATGTTCATTTCACCTACTGATATATATAATAACTCATCATGCTCATATAACAACTTAGCATCATGCATCATCGATCATAATAATAAATAACTCATCATTGGTATCATAATAACAAGTCATACTCATCATCATCGATCATACAACTTCTACTCGATACCACATCATCATCATAGTCATCTAACCAATCCTACTTAGTTGTTCTTAGCACATGATCATGAGTATTAGCTAGGACCTACTACCTTCTCCTAGGTAAAATAGCATAAAACAAGATAGCCCCTGACTCTCCATTATGGAGAATGGAGATTATCCTGTCTCCGATTCTTGCCTTTCGCACAATCTTGCTTCCAAGAACCTCCCTACGACTGACCATACATTTTTTCCATTCTTTGATTATCAGGTCTTCACTGTTTTTAGAAATCCGATATGCACATGTGTGACTCGTAGGATGACCTGGCTGTATGTTCAAAACATCAAGGCGACCATTCTGATACATCAGATGAGGCACACAATCCGACGGGATTTTCTGTTGAAAAACATAGTAATAACTTCGTAGTTAGCAATGTACTTAAGTTTTAAAAGAATTTATGCAAAAGATGCACGGATGTCGTAATAGTAAAAAATCTTACCATGGCATCTCCATGGATGTTAGCGTGGTTCAACACGTGCACTAGTGGCACGTATTCACCATAATGTGGAGGAGTTTGATAATAGGTATTGTAATTCTCAAGATCAGTACAAAATGCGATCAGATGATTTTTCTCCTGATAAGTTAACTCAGAGCCATCGGTGTAGTAGGTTCTGTCTACCATCTTCCGCACATTGTTTGAAGAATGAAAATAAGCTATCAATGGAAATAAGCTATCAACTATTTTGAAATAAACAATATAAATTAGTTAATAACTATGTTTGAGAAACTCACATAGCGGTAGAATTGGAAGCGTATCAACAAGGACCCAAATGTCCATATTGTCTTGGTCGATGTCAGGATCACCAAGATCCATGGTGACAAGCATACCCTCATAAAAACCATACATCTTGCAAAGTGCTTCCCAATTTTTGCAACCAAAATGGGTTACGCTCTCAGAATTGTACAGATTTACTTCAAAATCCATACCATGATGGGTCCTTAGGTGAATTTTCTTTGTTTCGAAATTTTCATGGTCTTCAAAATCCATCCTCTCCAAGACATAGCGTCTTGCATGGCATGGGATAAGCTACTCGAATTGTAAAAGATGAAAATTACACGTTGAAATAGTTGAAGTCATGCTTAATTACGAAAAAACACTTGTCGTCGTTGCGTACCGTTTCAACATCGAAGGTCTCCTGGAGCTTAATGCTGAAGCGCCGATCTTCGTCCAGGTGAGGCCTGTCGCACAGACCTCAGTTGTCGTTGCACCAGCTGCACTCCCCCGGGAGACTTTCGTCGTCCGATGACGACATTTCCTACGTTCATAATTCAAAGATTAAACTTGTACAATTCAATATGTGTACTATAAAAATTAAATTAGATCATTATTATTCATCACGGGTTGACTATCGGTCTGTCGAGTCTTTTTCTTGAAAACTCTCAGCTCGCGTGGTGTATACATTCGACCATTGGTGGTGGTGGAGACTCTCACTCACTGATTCCTCTCTGACATTTGTGACCGTCGGTGATGGTCGTTACTCCTCCTTCCCCTAGTGCATAACAAAGGTCTAGCAGTCGGAGAAGAAGGAGAAACGACCCCCACGACAACAGTCGGGCTTCTTCGTCCTCTCTCATATATGGTGGATACACTCCCTCACTGTTTTTTCGACCTTCGGTGATGGAGCCTCGACAGACTTAAAGTCAACCCGAAATGTCGTTTAATTATTTTTCTAGAAAATCCATGCCACTCGATATTTCCTACATATTGTAGCACAAGTCATGCCAGAATCCATGAAAAAATCCGGCATGACTTTTGCTAAAAAAGGACATATCGTGCGCCTGAAATTTGCCGGAACGGAAATTAATCAACATCCGGCAAAACATAGGCCACTATAGGAGATGTAACCTGCAAACATGGCCGGCCACTTGGGCAAGCACATATCCTATTTCAGCAACACGACATATACATGTTTATATCTACATCATATGGGCAAGTACATATCTAAATCGTAAAACAAATTAGTATTCAAATTAGCATTCATTCAATAAGCAAAACTAAATCATCTCTTTCGTCTGTACATCGTCGAATGTAGTCACTAATAGATCTCGAATAGTATCATACATATAACATCACTAATACAGCTAAAACCGTAGCGAACGACGGGTATCGGCGCGGGCAGTGGACACCCAAAGAGAAGGAACCATCACAGGATCATAGCTCCAGTGAGATCCCTGAAGAACCTCCCAGGTATTGGAGAACTTGCCCTTCAACTCAACCATGTAGCGACGGACGTGCTCGTCCTCCTCGCTGACACGGTGACGTACCACCTCCGCGGGGTCCTCAAGCCTCCGCACCATCACTGGCCCACGCGACCGCCACCAAAGAAGGTTCGGGTCAACGACGGGTTGGCTCCTCACCAAGTTGTGCCCCCCGGAAGGTAGCACGTCCCAGTACCTGCCCGGCGGAGCCCAATCCCGGACATGGCTCCTCACCAAGCCCAGGCCTCCTCCGCCGAGTCGACGACGAGGATGCGGGATAGGCATCGTGGACGTCGATGCAGGAATAATTGCTTTAACTAAAAAAATAACAACAAATGTGACACCTAAAACACCTAAATTCTATTAACTACACCTAATTAAAAACCTACATTTTGAACATGATTCGATCATAACTAGGGTTCATACTACATTATTCTAAGATTAAACACCTAAAATACCTAAATTAAATTAACAATATGGGGTGGCTGGTCTCACCTCGATTGAGGTCGGAGGGGGTCGATGACGGGGACGGCGGCGGGGATGATGCAGGGGCTCCTTGATTTCTGCAAAAACAAAATATAAACAAAAACATTATTATCGTCATCTTAGGACTTAGTGAAACTCCATAAGCTACATTTAATTATTCTATTCAAATTTACTTATAATTTCCTATTCTTTTCAAATTTACTTATTCAAATTTTCTAAAAATTCCTATTCTATTCAAAAAGACATACATTTACTTATTTTTTTCAATTTCATATTTTATTCTATTCAAATTTACTTATTCAAAATTTCTAAAAATTTCCTATTCTATTCAAAAGACCTACATTTACTTATTCTTTTCAAATTAGTTATTCAAATTTTCTAAAAACAAAATATACTAAAAAACTACATTTGCTAAAAACAAAAACCTACATTTAACAAAAACTAAAACCTATTTACAGAAAGGGGGAGGAGGAGGTGTGGGAGGAGGAGCAGGAGAGAGCAGGAGGGGAGGAGGAGAGAGGAGGGAGGAGGAGGGAGGAGGAGGAGAGAGGAGGAGGAGGAGGAGGAGGAGGGGGCCGCCTGAGAGGGAGGAGGAGGAGGGGGCCACCGGAGAGGGAGGAGGAGGAGGGGGCCGCCGGTGGAGAGGGAGGAGGAGGAGGGAGCCGCCAGCACCGGAGAGGGAGGAGGAGGGAGTGATCGACCTTGGGGTGGAGGAGGAGGACGGCGACGGCGGCGAGGGCGATGGAGGTGACAGAGAGTGTGAGGGGGAGAGTGAGAGGACGCGCGGGCCGGTTAATTTGGATAAGGGCCCTTAGTGGTAGCGCTTGTCTGTAAAAAGCGCTACTGCTATAGATTTTAGCAGTAGCGCTTTCTGAAGAAAGGCGCTACTAATAAGGCTAAGAATGTACAAAAAATCAAAAATACATTGGTCATCAATGATCTTTTTGTGTAGAATCTGAATTTTCAATAGGAATCTTCGTCGATTGAAGAACCGGCGAAGATCCTATTGCGGCCACAGATCCTAGACATAGAGTTCAATGAAGACCAAGTGGTTGTGATGGTTTGAGAAGCACCATATTTAAGGTGGTAAAAATTCTGTTCACGGAGAGAGGTGGGACTAAACTTTGGTCTAGGAGGGGGACTGAATTTATCAGTAGCGTTGGTCGGGGAAAAAGCGCTATTGCTAAGATGCATAGTAGCAGCGCTTTCAAAAAGTGAGCGCTACCACTATCCCTAGCATACCTGGAACAGTCTGTCAATTGTAGTAGTAGCGCGTTTTATAGGTGCAGCGCTGCTGCTATGATCATAGTAGCAGCGCCCATGCTGCCGAAGCGCTACTGCTATGTAGCAGCAGCGCTTTCCTTGAACAAGCGCTACTGGTGAACTCCTGTGTATAAGCATTTCCCTAGTAGTGGCGGTGGCCGTAGTTGGGGCGGTGGAGGAAGGGTGGCGACGACAGTTGGGGGCGGTGGCCGCAGTTGGGGGTGGTGGAGGAGGGGTGGCGGCGGCAGTTGTTGGCGCTGGCCGCAGTTGGGGCTGTGGAGGAGGTGTGGCGGCGGCAGTTGGTGGCGGTTGAGGGCGGCAGTTGGTGGCGGCGGCGGCGGTGGCGATTTCGGCATCGGCGGCGGCGGTGGCGCAGGGAACAGAGAGGAGAAGAATGAAGATAGAAAGAAAGGGGAACGCTTAAGATCTAGGTTTAGAAGCTTTACCAAGAGCAGCTCTCGGTAAAAGGGGAAGGAAAAAGATATAGGTTAGATGCTTTACCGAGAGGGTCTCTCGGAAAAAGTGGCCATTACCGAGAGCCGATAATCGACCCTCGGTAAAAACTGCTCTAATTTTTTGTTTTCCTTCTCTTTGTGTTTACTTTTGGCACTATCTTTTTTGTATCTGATATTTCATATGTTTTTACGACAAAGTTTGAAAATTCCATGTCTTTTGATGAATTTTTTTGATAAAAGACTTTTGATGCACTCATAGATATATATGTATATATATATATATAATTTAATTATGAACGAATTGTAAGATTACCTCGGGTGAAGAATAACTTATTCTGCACCCTGGGTGATGAATAGCATCCCTATATATATATATATATATATATATATATATATATATATATATATATATATATATATATATATATGCTTTTTGGGTTAGATTTGTTCAAAACTCAACTTTAAATAGTGTAAAGTAAAAAACATGAGAAGAACCAGTTGTTGACCGTGGCCTACCCCCTCTCTCCGTGCCGGTCAACTTCCTATACCTGCACCGAGAGAGAACTTTAAAGAGTGTAAAGTAAAAAACATGAGAAGAAGCAGTTGTTGACCGTGGCCTACCCCCTCTCTCGGTGTCGGTCAACATCCTAGACCGGCACCAAGAGAGAACTTTAAAGAGTGTAAAGTAAAAAAAACATGAGAAGAAGCAGTTGTTGACCATGGCCTACCCCCTCTCTCGGTGCCGGTCAACTTCCTAGACCGGCACCGAGAGAGAACTTTAAAGAGTGTAAAGTAATAAACATGAGAAGAAGCAGTTGTTGACCGTGGCCTACCACCTATCTTGCTGCCGGTCAACTTCCTAGACCGCAGGGGCCACCGGATGGCCCATGCATATACATGCGATGGCCTCCTTTGAGAGCACAAGAAGTTTCGAGGCCAACGGAGCAACAGGACCTGCACTTCCTGCACAAACCGGACACATTCCCTCTCGATACCCATAGACTATCTCGAAGAACATGCCTAGACTTGGTATGTCATCTCGCGATGACATGCACTAACACGGAGAATCGGTTATTCACCATGGACTACACCCTCTCGGTGCCGATCAACGCCCTACACCGCCGGGGCCACCGGATGGGTGCTCGATCTAGAGACCGCCCGAGGGGGGCACCCCTACATGCGTGTGCCCCATGCATATGCATGCAGGGGTGGTGTGCGATTTGAATAAGCAACGTACGTCCTTGACGTGGCACGTGCCTCCCAAACCACACACACGGGGCGGGAACGTCGAGGACCGGCTGCGTTCGTCCGCGAGACAGAGTCTTCGGTGGGTGCACTACAAAAAAAATACACTTCCGTGATGATACGTGTTTGTCACAGTAGGTCGCGTTTTTTGTCATGCATGTACATCCATGACAAATTTATGACAGAATCAAGATAGTCATACCTATGCTGTCGTAGAAGTGTTCCATGACATTACCAAAATTATCATCACGGAAGTGTCCACTTCCATGACGATAAATCGCGCGTCACAGAAGTGCTTTCGTCAAGGGTGACCGACACGTGGCATCCACCGTAACGGAACGCCGTTAAGCTATCGGTCGGGTTTTGGATCCGATAACCCGTTAACAGCCCCGAACAATGGGGATTTTCCACGTGTAAAATCATCATTGGCTGGAGGAAACACGTGTCGGCTCACCGTTGGGACAGATGTCATCCGCTCATTGGACCGAAGGCGCCTATGATACGGCGACACGTGGCACGGCCCAACAGAGGCCCATTCCTGTGAAAAGGCCGGCCCGTTTGACTTGGTCAAAAGGTGGCGGGCTGGCCCACGGAAAGCCTGTTAACGGCCTGTTCGCATATAGCCCATTTACAGCCCGCTAACCCAGGGCCCGTTACGCCCTATCCGAATTAGGCCCAGTAGCGTCATCTGGGCCGTCCAATATGATTCAGCCCGTTTTAACTTCCGGCCCATGTGTGGCCCATGACTTCTTTCGGCCCATATGAGGACCTTTGTAACTCTTGGCCCATTAACGGCCCGTGGTGAAACTGGCCCGTAATGAACAGTGTATCACTTTATACCCATTAACAGCCCGTTATTCCATTGGGCCATTTCCAGCCCAAGTTATATTTCGGCCTTCTCACGGCCCATTGATTCTTGGGCTCATTTGTAGCATTCGATTACATACGGCCCGTTACTGTCATTTTCTGCTTGTGGGCCAAATTCAGCCCGTCGTTACAGTCGGCCCGTTTGCGGACCGTTAATACGTTGGGCCATTTTCATGTCAAAAAAAATCCGTTGGGCTGTTTTTATAGAGTTATCAAATACGGCCTATTAACGGCCCGTTATGGTCCACGAATAGTACGGCCCATGATTGGCGAAATGATGATACGCCCCGTAGAAGGCCCATGGATAGTACGGCCCGTAGAAGGCCCATGGATCGTATGGCCCGTAGAAGGCCCATGGACCCTACGGCCCGTAGAAGGCCCATGGACCCTAAGGCCCGTATAGAAGGCCGATGGATCCTACGGCCGGACGAAGGCCCATGGATCATACGGCTTGCAGGAGGCCCATGGTTACAACAGTCCGTGTGTTGCCACGATTATTTTGGCCTAGTTACCAAAAATAGGCTATTGTGGCCACTAGAAAAAAACAGAAAAAGAACTGCAGTGACTACAAGCAAACAACTAAACAAGACAATAAGGAAATAAATAAGCAAGCAATTAACGCTAGCCTATTACCGCAATTACACATATTACATCCACTAGGCATCAAAGTTCGCCACTAGTGCAAATATAGGGAACAAAGCAGCACATTACATACACTGGCCGTCAAAATTGGCCACCAGTGCAAATAAACGCGGCAGCAAAACAAGAGCATAACTGAAACAACTTCAGAAGAGCTCAAGAAACGTTATCCTGGGTATCCACCATGCTGGCAATAAGCATAGCAAGCTGATTAGCTTTGTCCTGTTTGGCGCTAAAATCCTCCAACGCTTGCTGTTGCACCAGAAAGTATGCATCTGAATGCTCCAGGGACTTCCGCAGTCCTTCCGCTTCTTGTCGCAGCACAGCTGATCGATGTCTTTCAGCTTGTAGTTGAGACTCAAGAAACCGAACTGATTTAGACAGTGAGTTTGAATAGCTTGTGCAAGCGGTAGTGGCCAGTAACTCGAACACTAAACCAAGACAGGACTTTGGGTTTGTCTCGCTGTCTTCAAGATAGTCTTCCTTAGCTGTTTTATCAGCTTTGTTGGAGACCAACAAGGATGTGTCACTATCCTGAACCTTATCTGCATTACTTCCTTTACCATTGCTTAATAAGGCACTCTTCCCCAATATTCTGTCAGCATTCTAAAAGAAGAAACAAGCAGACACATAACAAGTTTAGCATGTACTAGTATATGAAACTCATTTCGGTGAACCAGTTCATTAGTAAGGTCGACGGGATTAAACTACCAAGTCTTCTATTGCCAAGTACTAGTACATAATAAAAGCATCAAACAAACATATATCTATGTCCTATGGTCACTGCATTGTCTTGCCAAATCAAAATAGAGACACGGTTCAAATCATATCAGTTCAAGACAAAGCAGCAGTGAAAGAATACAAAGCGTGGGAAACTACACGGCACAACAAGATTTCAGATGGGTACCACGGGTCTACATGTACTACAACACTATTGTGCATGATATGAAAGTCAACGGTATACACAATTGAAATTGAAATCAACAGAGCTATTGATAAGAGCAAACCTGTTAAAGAAACATGCGTGAACATACCTGCTGTGCCATTGGAGTTTCAATTGGATCCTTCAATTTAAAAATAAGTTTGTATGAGTAAATACAGTGATACAAGAGCAAACCAATCATAGTTAAAAAAGGCGCGCCTAAGCGAGTGCTTAAGCGCGCATAGGCTCTAGGCGTTGGCAAAACGCATTGCGCATAACTACGCATAATCTATGCATAACTGCGCATAAGCATGCGCTTTGGTCAGTAAAGCGCAAGGCGGTGGCAAAGCGCACAATTAACGCCTAGCGCTTTTTTGAACTATGATAGCAATGGAATCTTAAATTAGAACAGTTGTTCTTCAGGTTTAGGCACTTGTTCTACATGAACAGAGTACAGTAAGACGCAAGAATATAATACTAAAAATAGAAAATGAGCTCATAGACCTTACCACATTCTTGGTTCGGGACCAGTACAGAACAAGGCGTTCCCAGTCATCGTCCAGTAAATGTGTCTCGGGAGAACGTACGGGAATTTGATGAGTTTCTTTGCCGGTGAAGTACGTTTTCTTCAGGTAATTCCGATACTGCCACCAAGCATTCTTGAAGATAGAAGAGGTATTAGCACAGGTTACCTCATCCTGAGTTTCCAAATCGGTCCTTCTCTATAGAGAAAAATGGGAAAATTTGTTGTATTATAACCATCATGGAGGTAGGATGTATGGGATGAAGCAAAGTAATTGCCATGAATAACATTACTTACACGTAACTCCTGGACAAACACCTGCAACTGGCATTTTCCTTCATCTTCAGTATAATATTTCCAAGATGGGAAGATACGCACATACGATTTAACAACATCAAATGCGATAGATGCTAAACTATGACTAGCTGGTTGTGCTTCCTCCACAGGAATAGGCGTACTAACTGGTGGAGTTGGGGTTCGCCGTGATAGTACTGGCCCTTTGGGCACTGGAGCTGCCTTACTAACTGCTCTTGTTTGGGAGCTCTGTGGTGGAGATGGTGCTGTGTCAACAGGAACTGGGTTACTATCGGCTGGGGTTGGGGTTAGATTGGGTGAAGCTGGTTCTCTGTCCATCGTAGTAGGGGTACAATCTGCGAAAGTTTGGGTTATGTGTGGTAGGGCAGGTTCTTGTGCATGTACAACCGGGGTGCTATCTCCACCAAGAGGTAGCACTGTTTTATTTGAAGACCGTGTTTTTAGTCCGCTAGATACTGGCATCACCCGCTCCAATTCACATGGCTGATAAACAGGAAACATAGTTGAATGTACAGACATTGTATGAGAGACAGATGCAATAGATAGTGTGGAAAAAAGAGGGCATGAAATAGTTGACATGTATATTGTTTAACTAAAACGGATAGCATGACATAATTTCACATATATGATGTCTATCTAAACTGGATAGCATAGCATAACATAATTCAAAGATATGATGAATAACTAAACAGGATCGCATGACATAATTCACCTACATGTTATCTAAGTAATCAGGATCGCATCATTTAATTCACATATGTGATTTATATGCTAAACAGAGGGCATTCGATATGATGTCTGAACTAAGAACATGGTGTTGAATATTGTGTATATGATGTCTAAACTATGCAATGCAAGACACCGTATGCATGATATGAGCAGTATAACCGTGCCAAGTTAGAGCATACACCTCAGTGGGGGACTAGGACTGGTCATCTGTCTCTGAATCCATCTCTGAGGAGCTATCGGGACCCAACAAGAGATCTGCTTCGACAGGTAGCACTGTCTGCTCTGAAGGCCTTATTTTCACTCCAGATTTTTCCATCTCCCACCCAAATGGCTGATTCACAGGAAGAGTAGTTGAATGTACAAACATTGTCGACAAATGGAAATGTAATGAAGAAAAGGATGGGCAAGATATCATTCAAATATATGATGCTTGGTTAAACAGGATGGCATTGCACATTTCACATATATTATGGCTAGCTAAAAGACATGAGACTGCATAATTCCCATATATGATATAGAAACTAAATAGGTGGCATTACAGAACATGTCTAAACTAAGCAGATGACATATATGATGTCAAAAGTAGGCACTGCAAGGCAACATATGCATGATATGACTAACATCATCATGCCAAGGTAGATCAAACACCTTGGGGGGTAAATAGGAGTGGTCAGCGGCGTTTGAATCTGCCTCAGAACAGATATCTTCCTCTGGATTACAATCTGGGGAGGGGTGGGGAGGGTTTTCCATTGAGCCCACCATGGAGCGATGTCTGCATGACATTGTATTGCCGCGCAAAACTCTTCTCTTTTTCTCTACATGTTCAGCATGACTGTGTACAATATCTGACATGCATATGAAAAAAATATGGTGAGATTATGTAAGGAGAGCATGCAGAAATTTAGAGTGATGGTAACAACCAGTGGATCGACGTTTTTCCGTTGAACCAAAATAGCCCTAATGGATCGACGTGAATGTATAGTAATAAGTGATGCAACAAGTGTACAACCTCTTTGCCGTAGTCGTGTCGACCTCAGCATCATTGGGTTGGTCGCTGAAGCAGTTGAGGCAGAGGTGGCTGTCGGAGGTGTGGAGGGAGATCTGAGGAATCTGTAGACGGCGTCCAGGGCACTGCTTTGTTGTGATGGATCGTTCTGTCGTTGGAGCAGCTCCGGTGAGCCGTAAGACGTCAAGGCTGAAGCAGCACAAGACAGACATCGTCAATCTCAAGTGAGATTCTAATAGCATCTCCAATAGATGATGTAAAATGGATGTAAAATTAACATCACCAAAAACCACCTGACTACAACAGATGAGGTAAAAACTGTTGACTCTGAACTTAACTGTCGAAACTGAAATTTACTGTGGAATCTGAATGCTGCTGTCGAAACTGAACGCAATGGTAGCAGAGAGGCACTTGACATATAGTTTAGGGAGGGCATGCAGTTCATCTTCAACCTGCGCCCCCCTGAGCCACCAGCCACCACCGGCCTCGCCGCCGGCCCCAGCGCCGCCTCGCCGCCCCGAAACAACTCGCCACCGCCGCTCCGGCCAGCCCTCTAGGCCCCCCGCCCCCACCCTGAACCCTAAGATAGATAGTGGGGAACCTCTCCGGCGAGCCCCCGTCCCCGCTGCGGGTGGTTCTTCCTTAACTCCGGCGAGCCCCCCAACCCCTGAAAATCGAATGACCCAAAAGTCGATTCAGTCGACTGAAGTGTGGCTTAATCGGAGCAGAGCAGCAGCACGAGCGAGGGGGAGAGCAGTAGCAGCAGCTGGGCGAGCGAGCGATCGAGCGAGAGCCGGAGCAGCAGCAGCGCGAGCGAGCGAGAGCTGGAGCAGCAGCAGCAGATCCGGCTGGTATGGACACCGATGCCAAAGGGGCCTCGCACTGGGGGAGAGCCGCCGTGGAGATGTCGCCCGCGGCGCTGGCTTCAAGGTAGCCGCTCCATGGGGGTGCGGGATGGAGCATCGTCGGCGCCGGGAGGTCGAGTTAAGGAGAAGGTGCGATGCGATGAGTGTACAACCTCTTTGGTGGCGCCGAGTAGGCCTCGGCTTCCTCCGAGGAGTCGGCGAGGATGCTGCGTTTCCGGTGGAGCAGGTTAAGGCGGCGCTGTGGGGATGGAGCAGCCGCGATAGACGAGGCAATCGTCGGAGCAGCTCGTTGGAGGTGGAGGAAGGGGCGGCTGAACCGGCGGGACGGCGAGATGGACGACGGATCCTCATCCGGGGAGGTGGACGAGGGACGTCGAGCTGTTGCGGTGGACGATGTCGTCGGGGAAGAGGCTCCGGCTGGGCAGCAGTGACGTGGCGGACGAAGGAGGGTGGGGTTTCGCGGCTGGAGCGGAGAGGTTATGGTGGCCTGGGATTTCGAATGGCGAAAAGGGGGCGATGGGAGGGGGTGAAGCATGACTGGGACGCGCTTGTCCAAAATGTAGGGTGTGTTACAAAAGTACCCCCCACCGATTTGAACTAGCGGCCCTTTCGGCTCAGGGTTAGAAGGGGGATTTCGCGTGTCGGGATTTGGCAGCTGGAGGGAGTTTTCGCGCGCGTTGTAATTTCGGGATAGCAAGGCGTGGGTTGTGAAGGTGCCAGTTTTGGGAGCACGATATCTGAATTTTCGGGATATAACAAGACGCGGGTTGAATTTTAGGGACAAGCCTAACGTGTAGTAATATTGTACTTGCACGTACCAAATCAATTCGCACTTCCCTCAACCAAAAAGAAAACGAAAAAAAATAAAACTATTCACACCACACAAAGAGAGAGTCTTGCCCCGTTTTACTATACAAATGCTATTCAAAGCTACTCCCTCCTTCCATCTATATAGGGCCTAATGCGTTTTTCGATGCTAACTTTGACCAAATATTAGAGCAATGATATATGACATGCAACTTACACAAAGCACACCGTTAAATTCGTCTGTGAAAGGTTCTTTCAATGATATAATTTTCACATTGTGATTGTCATGTACTATTAATCTTGTCAATAGTCAAAGGCGGTCTTAAAAATCTCATTATGCCCTATATAGATGGAAGGAGGGAGTATGAATCCATGTTATGTCCGATTAAATTTTTTCGCTTGCTGTATAATGCATGTAACCTACTCATACCAACATTTTAGTGCATTCCAAATGTCTATACTACCGCTGCAATTCGAACTAAATTTGAATTCATTTCTCTATTTCAATAAGAATCTACAATCATGATTGTTGCCAACTTCAACCATCATAGTTTCCTTGCTATCCGCCAGATATAAATCGGACGGCCTATAATGCAGGATGGCAGGCACACCATCATCAACAACTCCGTTTTTTATAAGAGTGGAGATAAAATATATTAAATGTAGTATAACATGTTCATAACCACACCATGTGTATCACCGTTATATATATTCACACATGCGTCGGTTTGAAACACTATGATAAATTCTTCAAATATCCGAATTCGCTTTTTATAATGAAGTATATATGATCTCTTTTCGTCTTTTACACCCACACAACCCTCTTATCTTTGTAGCTAGCGCTAACTTTCTCTTGTGCATGCACACGCCCGCATCCCTCTCACCCTCCCTCAGCATTCTCTAGCTCCATCGCGCAAATTCGTCTTTTCACTTTAGGTCGTTCACCCACGGTGTGTGTAGGCCCCCCAGCTCCTTCTTTACGGCACACATCGATCGATATGCCTCTCTAGCCAGGTGTGCCTAGCACAAACACAAGCTTCCCCTCTTCTCTTGTCACTGTCCATGCCTCACTCCCACCACTCTTTTCATCGTTCTCGTACTCGCACACTCCTCCCCCTCGATATAGTATGCCTCTCGTACCACCTCCTACATGCATCCCTTTCTCTCTCTCTCTCTATCCTCGTGCCTCATTTGCTTCTAACACACACATGCATGTATACCGATCGATCTCCCAACATATACCTAGATCGACTTTAACTACCCCCCCCCCACATCGATCGATGTAACTCACAAGTTATGTCTCTCCTTTCTCTAACAAAGGGTGATTGATCTTCCTATGTAGTTACGTCTGCTTACCACAGCCACATTGTCCCCCTCATCATTCGTGCATGCCTCCTGACCCATCTCTCACACGCACGTGCACAGACAACAAGCAGCCATCTCCTCTCTTATTGATATTGCGGGCGTGCCCTCCCTTTGTCTAGCAAGCCTATCCCACCATTTGTTAGAAGCAACTCCACTACCACCCCCTCCAACACTCTAGCTCTGTCTCTCTCCCAACCTTATTCCTCTCCTGCACATATGCATGGATGCCGATCGATCTCCCTTAATACATGAGGCAGATCGATCTCCTTAATACATGAGGTAGGCCTCCCTCCTCCTCCACACATATACCAGCCATTGTACCTCTATAGTTAATTGGGCCTCCCTCTTCCCCCACCACACACCGATAGTCGGGCGCTGTAGGTAGGTATCCATGCCACAGAGACAAACTGCACATGTCCCATCTCACATTCCAGTAGGCCAGCCACTCTATATCTTTGACGTGGGCACACACAAATTCGATGGCACTCTTTATCGATCGCGCGCGCACACACACACACATCATCCCTCTCTTCGATTCTATGGACACCTCAAGCTGATGATACCTCCACTCTCTTCTCATGGATCGCCCCCTCTATATATATGTTATATCCAGGACTCTATTTCACACACATTGCATATGTTACATTTTTTGATTGACCCCCCCCCCAAAAACTCTCAATAACCCACACACTATATCTCTCTAGGTTTGTATCTCTCTCACACAACCCCACGTAGGTGGTGTACGTATACAAGAAGAGAATAGGTGCACCGTGCACGTACTCACTCTTCGTGCCCAGCCACACCCACGCAGGTACACGGTGGAGCTCATTTCTTTACGAAATGGCAGCCCACGTGCTAGTTTGAACGCCTGTAGCGGTTGTTTACCTAGGGAGGTCGTGTACCACGCGTGCACGAAACAAAGTTCGACTTGACGTGTTGCCGCGTTATTTTTAAATAAAGTTATAGCGCTCAATGGCACGTACACAGAATATAAAACGATTTTTATGGAGAAAAAGGTAGTCCGCTCACTATATACAATGGAGCCTGCCTGCCTGGTTTGTCGCTCTTCAGAGTATCTCACACAAGGCTGCGGTGGCCTCTCTCTCTCACCGTTGGTCACTGATCCGGCCGCATCCCGTCCGCCGGGGGAAAGGGAGTGTGGTGGCCTCTCTCTCTCTCTCTCTCTCTCTCTCTCTCTCTCTCTCTCTCTCTCTCTCTCTCTCTCTCTCTCTCCGTTGGTCACTGATCCGGCCGCATCCCGTCCGCCGGGGGAAAGGGAGTGCGGTTGCCTCTCTCTCTCTCACCGTTGGTCACTGATCCAGCCGCATCCGTCCGCCGGGGGAAAGGGAGGAAGTCCATCGTTTCTCCGTTTGACGGTGCCGAGGCAGCACGTCCCGATCTGCGGTACACGCCGTTCTCTCTGACCAAGCTCCGGCGCGGCAGGGCCTACGCCACCTGCTCGCAGATTCCGCCCGCCGCCGCTCACCTAGTTACATCCCGACGACCTCCAGGTATCCCCTCCGGCCTTGCTCCACTGCCCGTCTTCCCACGTCGCTGCATGTGGATCTTCCATAGTTCTTTGCCCAAAACGTAGCTCGTCCGGCGTACTTTCCATATTGCGTTCTCGTCCTCACACCATTTTAGACAAACACAACCGTGTTGTTATCTTCCCTTAGGACAAGGAATATGCTTCTTTTTTGTCATCGCATGTGTCATCAACTCTTATTGGCCAGTAATTGTTTCCTTTCTACTCGTTGCTATTGCGACCTTTTGGTGAACTGCACAAATCACTTTTTTCTTAAGAGTGTTTTGTGCAGTTGTACTAAAATGTCACACGGGCAACGTCTCTACATTTCAGTGCGACTACACAAAGGGAGATTCGTTTTGCTCTATCCTCCTCATCCAACTCCGAGCCTAATCTTCTCCAACTAGTTAGTCTTAAGAGAGACTGCAAAGGTGACCGGCTTCTATTTGTGTGTTTATTGTTTCATCAGCAGTCCTCTATTATCGTAATCACACTTAATATCTTTGGAACAGGGACGCTCAGCTCTATTTTAGTGGAACTGCACAAAATGATCGGAATGTTGCATGCTCCAGACAGCTACTTTTTCCCAACATGCCTTGTTGATTTAGACAGAGATGGGGGGACGTTGCTGCCAATGAAAGCATGGATCAATTTTAATTTAACACCTTCTCACAACTCTGTCTTCAGTTGTGATGTAATTATTAGCTCTGATCTGCTAATAATTGACATGCATTAGCAAGGAAGTTAGTTTTTTATTGTTTCCGAAAGAGCATCGATGGCAAGACACGCGAAACAAAAGCTGAAAGCTCACACCATTGTACAATTTCATGTCGCTGGAAAATTATTTGTATAGTACGTCAATTATGTAAACAAATGATGGAAGCTTGATAGCATTGCCCGAAGCCTCTTCATCATCCGGGTCCATGTGCCATGCACACAGTTATACTCCTTCGTTCCTAAATATTTGTCTTTTTACAAATTTCAAACGGGCATATTTTAGAGTGTAGATTCACTCATTTTTCTTCGTATGTGTACTCCCTCCGTTCCTAAATATTCTACTCGTCTTTCTAGAGATTTCAACAAGTGACTACATACGAAGCAAAACGAGTGAATCTACACTCTAAAATATGTCTATATACATCCATATGTGCCAGTCCATTTGAAATCTCTAAAAAGACAAATATTTGAGTAGTCACTTGTTGAAATCTCTAGAAAGACAAATACTCTGGAGTATATTTAAGAACCGAGGGGGTAGTGCACAACCGCATGGGAGACTCATCCCGGTCGTTGCACCGCATTAATAGTGAGTAATGAGCAGTCAAATCATAAGCCCCACCTTTCCCACTGTAAGTCGCTCTGAAGAAGCAACCATCAATACGCTCTTCTTTGAATCCGCTCATACTACTCCATCCGTCACTGTTTATATAGCGCGCTTCAGAAAAAAGAAAAAAAATCTGTGGGACCAAGGCGACTAGCTATCGGCCTGAAAAATAGCATTGGTAGTTATAGCACGGCGTCTATTACTAGAGGGAATAATGCGTACACACATGCATGCAGTGCTTCCACCCCGGGTACACACATGCATGCACTTACTCCACTCCGTAGTAGTACAGTACATGGAGAGAAAATTGTGGACTTGATTGCGGTTACCATGCCCTAATTAATTGAGCATTAAACCAAACGCGTCTAAAGTCTCTCTGGTGGTGGAAATGCATTGAGAGAAATGCATCATAATGAAGCGCGCCCTGTAAACTGTGACGGAGGGAGGAGTAGTATGAAGGTGCAAAACCAAGTACGCGTATGGACAGTCGGTCAACGCACCTCCTCTTCGCATATCACTGACATGTGGGACAGGAGTGTGAGCAAACCGATCTCAATTGACGGCAAAGAGCCAACCCGCCGTTCCTTGAGAGAGACAGGAGCGAGAACACACAGACGGGCTCGCACGGAGGCCAAGATATATTCGAGCATGGTTGGTTGATCAATATCATTCATTACATGTTGGGCTGCCGTTTTCCGCCCTTCTCCGGAATAAACGTGTACTTTATCAGAGATAAAAAAATAAGAGTACAGATGCTCCACCATGCGGTTCTAGTAGTAGCACTACTCGTACTACTGTGCTTGGCTCTTCGCCTCTTCGTGAAGTCGAACAATGATGGTACTCTACATGTTGGGTACTACAGTGTATGCCTCTGACAATCTGACACCGAATGGACATGCATGTCCACCGAGGGTAGGTTGCATTAGTCAAAAGGCGTAAGCGAGCTTCACCTTGTCCTGCAAGCTTCTCCTCGTTCTGCGAGTTGACGGGACACACCAAAAAGTAATGCTAGTCCATACTCCCTCCTTTCCGGTTAATATGGCTTAATCTTTTTTGCGGGTAAATGAGAGAGCTTTATTCATATATAAGCATTCTTAGGACGATCAGCCAAGACACTGGTCACTAGGAAGCGAGGTACCCCGCAAAAAAAGAAGTAGGAAGCGAGGTGTTTCATCAAGCCAGCTCGGCCACATTCAGAGTGCAGCAAGCACGGTTCGCACGAAGATGCGCCGCACGGTTCGCTCGAAGATGCGCCGCAAGGTTTGCTGGCCTGTTTACTTTGCGCTTGGCTGTTTTCCTATTTGGGAAGTCGAACAATAATAGCACTAGTAGTATAGTGTATGCTTCTGGCAACCTGACACCGAATTAACTGTTGCACGTCCACCACCTGAGCGAGGGAGAGCTTGCATTAGTCAAAAGTTTCTCCTTGTCCTGCGAGCCACCGCGCGCAAGCTTCTCCCGTCCTGCAACCTTCTCCTTGTTCGGCAAGTTGACGGGACACAACAAAGTAATGCTAGTCCATACTGCCTCCTCTCCGGTTAATATTGTCTTAATTTCAAACGAGATAAATACACTGTCTGTCACTGTATATTTGTAAAAATACGATCAGTGGAGTTCATAATACGCTCATTGCGCTCAATATATATTTTCCAGTGTTTATATGGTCACTAGCTCACCCTGACTGAGTATGTGTGTGCATGCACGTGTAGGTTGAGCACTTGAGCGTGACCGTGTGTGTTCCGTCGTGTGCTCGGACATGCATGCATTAGGGCGTCGCGCGCATTTTTGCATCCATGTGTACGTGTTACTGTTGCATACACGTAGGGGGAGTACGTGTAGGGGCCACTAAGGAGCAGTCAAATCACACAGTAAGTTAGTCGGAAGAAGCAACCATCATTTCACTCTTGAATGACACGTACGCAATATAAAATGGTTGATATGGAGTGAAAAAGAAAACCACTATATATACACTAGCAGGAGCCTAAGCTACAAGCCTGCTTGCTTAGGTTGCTCTCTTCACAAGCATAGAACGACGGGCCTGATCCCGCAGCTGGGGGAAGGGAACAATGTTCTGCGTAGACGCGGTCGACATCGGCGAGGGAGAAAACCCACAGTCGGTGCGTCCCAATCGGGGGTCACCGCGGTATGGGCCGATGCCGCGTCCCAACCGCCCTTCTAGCTACAGCCCGACATCCCAGGTAGTCCATCTTCCTTTTGGAGCCGGCTTGCTCCACTGCCGTAGCTCCATCTCCATGTCAATCTTTCCCTACTTCTACCGGCTTCTACTTGTGATGAGTTTATGTCTCATGAACTAGTGCCAGTACTATTATTCTAATCACACTTCTTCAATATCTTTGCCATCAGGGATGCTCAGGTCGATTTTAGTGGAACTGCACAAAAGCATCGTATGATCCGAGGGTGCCAGCCGTCTTTCCTTCGACAGGTTCTACCTGGCCAGGAAATTAAATCATGTTTAGGGTTTAGGGTTTAAGTCGTAGTGACCCCATCAGTAGTTTTTCTTTCGTACACGCTCTCACAACTTTTTTATTTAGTTGTGAAGTAAATATTGGCTATGATCTGTGAATCATTGAGATGCATCAGCATGCGTGTTAGTTTTCCTTTGTATTTGCTGGAATGTTGTAACGGGGCAACCTTGGAATAGGAATGAAAATGGAGTGGAAAGTTTCCATTTTTCCGGAGAAAAAATGGAAACGGAGAGAAACCAACGTTTCATTTCGTTGGATCGCGCCATCGAGCAAAACCAATGTTTAAATCACGTCTATCGTGTTCGTGTCTCACCCTCCTCCACGGCTCGACCCCACACGGTCGCTCGGCATGCCACTCACCGCAAACCGAGTATACGATAACTTTCCCACCTGCTTGTCGATGGATCGCGCCATGGAGTACTAGCACTACTGGAAGAGATTGACGAGTTGGGGGAGGACAGCTAGCTGTAGCACGGACTCCCAAGAACTTTTTACATGCATGTTGTAGCCGGCTATTGCGACCTTTGAACGTGGAGCAGCCGCGTGCACCCGGAAGCGGCGCAGGCGACGCTCTCTCGGCCGGCGCGCCGCTTCAATGCCGGCGCCAGTGAGAGGTCGCGTCCGCTCTGGCCGGGCATGAATGCGGCACTGAGCGTTTCGGGCGGGAAGCACGCGCGGGTGATGAAGAGGGTTCGGGTTGGTCAGGACCGGCCGTGGCAGCGGTCCGGACGTGCGCAAACAAGAGATGTTGTACGTTAATATTGCTGCGTATATAATTAACAACGTAAATAATGTGCCAGTTGGACAAATATGATTGGAGATGGAGATGGAAATGGAATTTTACGTAAACATGGATATGCATGTCTATGTCTATGTGTGTGTGCGCGACGACTCTCGCGACCTGGAAGCGGGGGCTGAAAATTGTCCGCCGGTTTTCGTTTCTTTTTTCTGGGAACGCGCATATTCTATTTAAAACCACTGCTATGGAGAGATTTTTTACTCCATTATAGCCTCTTGTTTGATAGAGTTTCTCGCGTCTCGCTCTCTCACCCTCTCCATATCAAAACGAGATGACAGTGTCCACTCTATCTCTCTCCTCACCGGTGGTCACAGATCCGGTCGAATCCCGTCCGCTGCGGGAGGTGAGGAGGTGCAGCGTTGACGTTGTCGCCGTCGGCGACGGAGGAAGCCGATGCGCACCGTCCTCTCGGAGCCGGCGCTGGCGCGGACGAAGATCCTCCGTGCCCTTGTTCGCTGCCGTCGTGTGGGTAGATCCCGCCCGCCCGCCTGAACGACATCTCGCCCACCTGAGGTATAACTGCTTGTACTGGTCCAGCTCCCCAGGTCGCTGCATGCGGGTTTTCTTCTATGCGACTACTCCCCAGCTCCCCATGCATAGTAGCTAGGGTTCGTCGGCTGGTCCAACATCACCTACTAGTACTATTATAGAGGAAATGCCACCCGAAAAGTTGTCCTGATTTATGCCTCGGTGGAGGTATACATGTTGTTTGGACAAAAAGTACATGGTGGTTGTGCGGTCATTGTCCATATGGTGGTAGTACTATCACTGGTTAAATGAAGAAATGCTTTTCTTCTCGGGTATCCTGGTTTAGTTCCCATCAAGATAATTATGATGCTTCTGTTTGTTGGTGTACTTTTCATTAATTCTTATTGACAATTGAGATGTCGTTGCTAACCCTTTTTTATATTTTTGGAAACAACGATGCGTGTCTCCATACCCGGGCATGTCTTCCTCAATTTTAATGGAACTGCACAAAATTGGATGGCCATTGTTGTTCCGCCTCACTGTCCTCTGCCACGTGGTTCTTCCTTCCTCGAGCTTGATTACTGAGAAGAAACAGACCACAGTGAGGATTTGTCGAACTTCATAGGTGCCTCACCCAAACTTGATGCCAAATGGATGATGCATCACCACGATGACCTATCGATGCTCGTGGTTGCGCCTCATGGTTGCGTCGGTTGGTGAAGCTGGTCGATTTTCAATGAAAAACAACTTGTCTTCCATCAGTGCTCTTTGCTTGTTACGCACAAAGATGATATCCTTCGTCAGTTCACCTTGGTTGCATTGGAGACGCAGTCGTCTTTCACGTTGGTGCAATTTTATCACACAATTGGCTATGAACCAAATGTTTCCTCGAAGAAGGATCGACGTTGGTACTAAGAGCATAAGTTTTGTATTGATTTCTAAGCCTTCTCACAACTTTGTCTCCAGCTCCCCTCTAATTTTATTTGTCCAGCTATTAACTTTGATTTAAAAAATGGTGTGGACTAAAACCCCGGATGGACGTAGTAGACCTCCATTTTTATCTACTCCACATATTAGATTTGACTGAATTCAAACTTTGTAATACTCTTAAACCTTTCCGATAATTGAAATTAAAATTCTTTATTTGTACACACTCTCACACGTTTCCGATAATTTGGTGCATGTGTGGTTGTTCACTTAAGGGAGGGTAGTGTACCACACGTGAAGGACATGAAGTGCGACCAGGACGCGTGGGCGTGGATCGTTAGTTCATCGGAAGTAGTACTAGTTTTCTTCACTGTACATTAAATAAAGAGTTGCGTTTCGTACTTACACAATTTAAAACGATTGTTATGGAGAGAATAAGAAAACCACTCCACTATATATTAGTCGTATACATGAGAGTACTATATGGACGCAGCTTCATTGACTTAGTGCACCTGCCTTTGGATTTATGACAGGTGGGCCCAAAATGTGGCTGGCTCACCTGTCATACAGCCAAAAGCAGGTGCAGTGAAGGCACCGGAGCTCAGTCTGTACTACAGTAGTATATATATATAAGCGGGAGCCTCAGCGCTTGTTCGCTAGGGTTTGCACTCTCCACACGCTCGCCGCACAACATATATGTTACACGCTGGAGGCTCATCGTTCATTTGCTAGGGTTTGCTATATTCACAGTCTCTCACCCTCTCTTCACCAGATCTAAACAAGACTGCGTTGGCCTCTTGTCTCTCTCTCCCCCCTCACAGCTGGTGAAGGAGGCGTTTGTATCCCGTCGCACCGGGAAGGGGAGGAGGTGCAGCGTTCACTGTATCGCCTTCGGCGAGGGAGGCAATCCACTGCCGGCTGCGCTGTTCTCTTTCACCCAGCGCCTGTGCAGGAGGGCCACCGACCCCTTCTTCCTCGCTGCCGTACGTAGTGTGGGTAGATCCGGCCTCCCGCCGCACGCCTTGCCACATCCCGACGACCCTAAGGTATAAGTTTCTTCGAAACCGTCGTTGCTCTAGCTGCATGTGGATCTTTTTCGATCTGTAGTCGAATCTAGGTCTTGGTTCAAAGAGGAAAGAAGGGTGCGGTGGGCTGGAGCAAGAATCTAGGACGTGGTTCAATGAGGAAAGGAGGGGCGGAAAGTAGTATAGACTGGCTACCCAGCCGCTTTGTAGGTCGAAAAGGGAAAAAGGGGGTAACCCAGCACACACATCTGTAAGGAACCGATCTCTTTGTTGAAAAGGGAAAGAAACTGGGGGGTTGGGTAGTTTGTGCAGGACTAGATTTGCTGCCCTCACATAGGAAGAAGGTTCAAAGAGAACAAATATGGGACCAGCGCATATATGCTGCTTGGCTACATACTCTGCATCACCCATTTATACGTGTGGACGCACATGGTGCTGGCATGTCCCATACAGCTATTTTGCTGTTGTTAATCTAAAAATGCCGCCGGAAAATTGAAGCAATGCCACTGTTAAAAGTAAATTACATTTTTTAACGAATGTTGTTTCAAGAGAATGTCTCTGTTAATATGAATCAATGCAACCGTTTTAGAAATGCTACTGTCCTACTTTGTTTTCCATCCAAGATAAGTTAGATGCTTCTTTCTGTCACCGTTTGTTTCATCCTCCTTTATCGGCAAATAATTGTTTCCTTTTTTGCCTCTGTTAAAACAGGGCTATCGATTCAACTTGTTGCTATTGCGACATTTTGCTTCGCTACTCGAAACACATATGTTTTAAGAGTGTTTTGTGCAGTTCAACTTGAATGTCACACCGGTGACTTTGCTTAATTTTGGTGGAACTGCACAAAAGGAGATCGAGATTCGTATTTTACCTTTGTCCGTCTCATGAAAGGTCAGTACAGGCCTTCATCCACATGATTGTGCAGTGTGCTTTGAGATGTTGTGCTACTTGTATTGGTACTGTTTTAAATAAATGTTGAATTGAAGCTATTCTGTCTTATCCCATTAAGTAGTGAACAAAATGGGACCAACCCAGACAAGATGCTTGTTGCTTTGTTACAACAAACTCTGCATCACCCCCTTTATAAGTAGATGGAAGCACATACTATTGTTGCGCCCACTCTCCCCTGGAACTGTTTATGCTTTTCGTTAATCTAATGCCGCTGGTAAAATTAAGCAATGCCACTCTCAGAATTAATTAACTACTGAATCTTAGTTCAAAACTGCAACACTTGTTAGGAATGGAACTATCCTGCTTTGTAGTTCTTTCTACATGTTTAACCAAGGTATTGTTAAGATAATGTCTCTGTTAAAATGAATCAGTTGCATTGTTTTAGGAATGGTACTTTTCTGCTTTGTCGTTCTTTATACATGTTGAAACAAGGCATTGTTAAGATAATGTCTCAGTCAATATGAATGAATCACACTGATGGAGAATTGCTACTCTCCTGCTTTGTTTCCCATTAAGATAAAGTAGATCAGTAGATGCTTTTCTTCTGGGAGTACAAGTCATCAACCGTTATTTCTCAGTAATTTTTCCCTTATACCTATTGTTGCTTATAGGGATATCAAAATTAAAGCTCGGTTTTATTCGGACTTCGATTTTAGTTGAACTGCACAAAAGGAGCCAATGTGTCCAAGGCAAACTGCTGCATTACTGGGTCCAGTTGGTCGTTCCACTTTGCAGAAAGAAGCAGTCATTGTTTGCACTACATTACAGAAGGAATGACCGAGAAGCTTTACAGAGTATTATTAGACCATTGGCAATTTAACAACACGTGGAGTGCCCTGGGCAAAAAGTGCCCAAACAAGTACAAGAAGCTACGACAGGACTCCACGATTATAGGCATTACATATTTTGAATGGGAAAAGCTTGACAAAGTTTAATCATTGATGTTAACAAGAAGACGTTAGTTTAATATATTGGAATTGGAAAACCTTGTCAAAATTTGCTCATTGATGTTAGCCAGAAGACATGCATTTGATATTTTTGAGTGGGACGCCCTTGCTGTGAGCAGCGTCGAGTGTTTTTTCCTATTCCCGTGTTCAGTTTAGAAGTAAATAGTTACTCTGCTGAGATATTCTTGTGTTAAGAGTTTGTTCTGAATATTGTCTATGTAATGCCAGACCTTGTGTTTGATTGCAAAGTTGAGCTTGGAATGTTGTGGCATGCGACATCACGAGCTGTTCACCGTGCCTCCTGAGAATAATGCTTCGTATTGTTTTGCATGTCGATCTAATGCCAGTGATTTGCTTGTTAAGAAGATCATCCTCTTCTGTTGTTTCCGTGCTTAAGAAGTTCATCGTCGGATGTTTCATTCATAGCCTATACGACAAGTCGGGTAGGTTAGACGTGAAACCATATGATCTTCCGACCAACTCATGATATTAGGCCGTGATTGGATCGTCGTTTTCCAACCAAAACCGCTTGTAAAACTGACGCTTGTAAATTAAAGCAGATGGTCTCGGGCGAAGGCGCTTGGTTGGTCGATTTCGACTAGTAAAATATCGGAAGTACTTCACACACGATAAAAACGCTGAACGACACTCGGACGATTGTTGATCCAGCCGTTAGCTGTTGTTTCAGCCTTGCCCATGGATGGCATGATACGCACGTCGTGCATGTATCGTCTGGTAATGTCGTCCATATAGCAGTGCTCGTAAAATATACACTGGTCTCTCAAATTACACGCGTAACCCGCCGGTTTTACTTACAGACCTCGGGCCCTCGGTTTCATTACGCCTGTATTTTACACGTTGTTTCCGATGACGAGTAAATTACACTTGTATGTTAATACAGGTTTGAAATAAACCGGAGCTCCCAAGCGCGGCCTTACCGTTTCATGCCGTCTCAGTTTCTCGAAGGTGCTCATAGGTGTCTGATGATCCTGGCTTCCTGAATGAGCAGCGGGCGCTGTATCAGACCATCCGTAGGGCCCGCGAGGCCCTCTCCGTTGTCCTTCGAGTTGTTGCGCTTGCCGTGGCGCCGAGCATTGTTAACATCGTCAACGAACATGAGGATTCAGGAGATGACTTTATTTTGACTGGATGACACTAGGGACCCACTAGGGCCATAGCCGTACGTACGCAAGTGCCTCCTTATTATGTACAACTATATTTTTTTTGCTTTCTCCTGGTTTCCTGACATCACGGTCCCACACCATTGTCAACCTATGTAGTCAATATAAATGAGAGAATTGCACAAGGTGCGGCCGAGAGCTGGGACCAAGCAGCTCGAGCAGTATTTGTGTTTTTGAGGCGTGAGCACTGCAGAGTTTTTCTTGACGATGATTTCGTTGTTGTTCAGAGGAGAGCAGGGTATTAACTGGGCGGGCTGTGGCCCGTCTAGCCCAGGCCAGATATCTAGCCCAGATACTAATTTTTTCAAGATGAAAATGGCTAGCCCAGCTATACATCTTTTTGAGGAATACCCAGGCAAGGTCAACTTGTTATTCTCCGCCCCGCTGGGCTGCAAATCTTTCCTAGGAGGGATGCATTAGGCTTAACAGGAAAATGGGCTTTAAAAAATAATAAATGGGATGTAATTATAAAAACTGGGCAGTAACTATAAAAAAATGCACCAAACACGAAATTAGTTTATAAAATATTATTTATGGATTTTGAAAATCTTAAATTTTCATTGTTGCGCGCGCAATGTTTCGTTGGATTTTTATGTAATACAAATTTATATTTAATCTGACTAGAAATTTCGGGATAAAAATATTTCAGCTCCCAGCAAAATGTGGGAAATTTTTATTGAATTCTGTCTTCAACGGTTGGTTGAAATTATTAATCGTTGTCCTAGCTAGAAAATGGGCTGTACTTTTAACAAACTGTAAATGGGTTGTTTTAAATTCCATTAGAATACAAAAATGGGCTATACATTCTTACAAAACGCAAATGGGCTATAAGTTCTCTACCACACACTTGTGTGCCTACTAAGTGACGCGTCCCCTAAAAAAATAAGTTGACGTGTATGCAAGGCTTTGTCAACTTATTATAGTCAACACATGGTTCTAGCAGCAGTGGCCGTTGGATGTCTATCCAACGAATGTCATGCTTCTTCTTCAATCTCGGATATTCTTAGCTTCGGCCGCCCAAAAAATGATTCCTCCCCCTGACATCTGGGGCGCACCGTTTCGAAGGCTAACCTGTGGGCCTACTAAGTTGGAGCATACCAAGGGCTTTGTCAACTTAGTCAATATAAACGATTCTAGCTTCAGTGACCGTACGATGTCCATCCAACGGCCGTAGTGCTTCTTCAACCTCTGGTCTTCTTGGTCCAGCCACCCAAAGCAACGCCGGTCGTGCCGCCTGCTCCTGCCTCCCGTGGCCGGCTGTGCTGCCGCGGAGGCCTCACCGCCCCCATACTACTCCCACCGCTGGCCAGGCCATCCCTCCACTCACCCACACCCCCTGTTATTCTGCGGCGACGGCAGCCTCACACCGCAGCCGAACCAGTGAACCCTCGTACTCCTCTCCGCGCGGGCTTCCACTGCTGCGTCTTCCCCGGCTCCACGTCGTCCCCTTCCTAGGCCTCGTCGTCGTCCACCGCCCTGGTGCTCTCGGCGCGGCGTGGTCAACGTGGTCAACGACCGACTTCCATCGGAAGAGTACTGTACGTGGAGAGGCTGACAGCTGGGTCCACGGTGGCCGCAAGGAAGTGCCTCCTTATTACGCGCAAAATAATTATTCCTCCACCTGACAGCGGGGACCCACCGGACGGGTCACCAGTATTTTGCGAAAAAAACGTTTCCCCCTGACTGCTGGGACCCACCGGACGGGCCATCGTATTTCGCGAAAAAACGTTCCCCCCGCTGTCAGCTCGGACCCACCGGAAGTGCCTCCTTATTACGCACAAAAAAATGAATACTCCCCCGGCTAGCTGGGACCCACCTTAGTGGGAGCCTGACTTGTGGGCCTACTAAGTTGACGGGGACGAAGGGCTTTGTCAACTTAGTCAATATGAACGATTCTAGCTCCAGTGACCGTACGATGTCCATCCAACGGCCGTACTGCTTCTTCAACCTCTGGTCTTCTTGCTCCAGCCGCCCAAAGCAGCGCCGGTCGTGCCGCATGCTCCTGCCTCCCGTGGCCGGCTGTGCTGCCGCAGAGGCCTCACCGCCCCCTACTATTCCCACCGCTGCCAGGCCTGCGGCGACGGCAGCCTCACACCGCAGCCGAACCAGTGAACCTCGTACTCCTCTCCGCGCGGGCTTCCACTGCCGCGTCTTCCCCGCTCCGCGTCGTCCCCTTCCTAGGCCTCGCCGTCGTCCACCGCCGTGGTGCTCTCCGCGCGGCGTGGTCAACGTGGTCAGGGAACGACTTCCATCGGAAGAGTACTGCACGTGGAGAGGCTGACAGCTTGGTCCACGGCCACAGCCCAATTTTTTTGTGATTTGCCAAGTAAGTCGCTTTGTCAGGCCTGTTGGGCTGCAAATCTTTCAAGATGAGGAGAGCTTTCATTCGGCTGGCCGAGAAAATGGCCCATCAGTAATGAGAAATGGGTTGTACATTTTTAAAACACATCAAACCGGCAATTAGTTTCAAATATCTTTTTTTTCATTTCAAGATTTTAAATTACATTAATTTTTATGCGTGGAGAATTTGTTGGATTTTATATTGATATACATTTATTTTTAAAATCAGTTTGAATGTGAGTCGAAATTTCAGGATTAAAAACAGTTCGGACCGCACCGAAATATGCAAAATTTCATATAATTTTTTAACCGTGGCCACAATATGGGCTGTAATGCTAACAAAAAGAATATGGGCTCCAAAAAAACCTTAAGAATTAGCAAATGGGCTGTAAATTATTAGAAATAATGACAGATGGGTTGTATGCTATTTTCCACAGATTTGAGGCTTTCCTAAAAAAAGGTTGACGCACAAGCACTGACTGTTGGATGTCCATCCAACGGCCGTCGTGCTTCTTCAATCTCTGCTCTTCCTGCTCCAGCCGCTCAAACAAGCGCCGGCGGGACTGCCTGCTCCCTCCTCCCCGCGGCCGGCTGTGCTGCCGCGCAGGCCTCACCGCCCCATCGTACTCCCATCGTTGGCCTAGCCATCCCTCTACTCATCCACACCTGCTGTTATTCTCCGGCGATGGCAGATGAACCAGTAAACCCTCGTACAGTCGTACTCATCTCCGCGTGGGAAACAACTGCCGAGTCTTCCCTGCCTCCGTGTCGTCCCCTTCCTAGGCCTCGCCGTCGTCCACCGCCGTGGTGCTCTCGGTGCGGCGTGGTTAATATGGTCAACGACCGACTTCCATCGGAAGAGTACTGTGCGTGGAGACGCTGACAGCTGGGTCCACGGCCGCAGCAAGGAAGTGCCTCCTTATTACGCGCAAAATAATTATTCCTCCACCTGACAGCGGGGACCCACCGTACGGGCCACCGTATTTCGCAAAAAAACGTTTCCCCCCTGACTGCTGGGACCCACCACCTACACCTTCGCATGCAAGGAAGTGCGCCCGGGCAAAAAAACAAAACGATTTGCCCCTTTGACTGCTGGGACCCACCAGCTACATCTTCGCATGCAGGGAAGTGCCTGACAGTCGGGACCCACCTGGTCGAAGCGTACATAGCGTTGTCATTCTGGTCACGAACGTGTACGTACATATATACTGGTGGATGTAGAGGCGCGCACGTGTCGTAGTAGAGGCGCGCATGTAGCATGTACACGTACGTACAGCGGCTAGGGTGCAAGAAAGAAAATACGGCCACGTATGTGTACATACGGGCGGGGTCTCGAACACCTACTCGCGCATACGTACGGCGAGGGCTCGTTGACATGGCTGGGTCGGAACGGAGAAACAGCGTCGTCGTCGTGTTCATGGGGAGGCAACGGAATGCGTTCATGGGGAGGCAACGGAATGCGTCGTGTTCATCGGGAGGCAACGGAACGCGTGGGAGCCAACCGGCTGGGTCGGAACGGAATGCGTGGTCGTGTTCATCGGGAGGGCTTGGACGGAACAGGCGATGGAAACGAGGCCTGGCGTACCGCACAATGGAGGAAACGGACCTCCTACGTTCGGAACGGGGTCCTGTTGATCGGGAGGGGTGTGGCGTACCGCAAAACGGAGGAAACGGACCTCCTACGGTCGAAACGGGGGTCCTGTTGATCGGGAGGGGTGTGGCGTACCGCAAAACGGACGAAACGGACCTCCTACGGTCGAAACGGGGGTCCTGTTGATCGG